>NC_061513.1:295215527-295515527 GCF_022539505.1 Lolium rigidum
ACAAGTTAATCCCTTGTCAATGTAATCAACAACTACATCCTCGAACATAGCGCCAATGTTTTATCCCTAGTGGCAACAGCACAACACAACCTTAGAACTTTACGTCATTCGTCCCGGTGTCAATGCGGGCATGAACCCACTATCGAGCATAAATACTCCCTCTTGGAGTTAAAAGTAAAAACTTGGCCGAGCCTCTACTAGTAACGGAGAGCATGCAAGATCATAAACAACACATATGTAATAACTTGATAATTAACATGACATGGTATTCTCTATCCATCGGATCCCGACAAACACAACATATAGAATTACGAGATAGATGATCTTGATCATGTTAGGCAGCTCACAAGATCCAACAATGAAGCACAATGAGGAGAAGACAACCATCTAGCTACTGCTATGGACCCATAGTCCAGGGGTGAACTACTCACTCATCACTCCGGAGCGACCATGGCGGTGTAGAGTCCTCGGGAGATGAATCCCCTCTCCGGCGGGGTGCGGGAGGAGATCTCCGAGAATCCCCCGAGATGGGATCGGCGGCGGCGTCTCGGTGAGGTTTTCCGTATCGTGGTTTTTCGCCTCGGGGGTTTCGCGACGGAGGCTTTAAGTAGGCGGAAGGGCGAGTCGGGGGCCTGACGAGGGGGCCACACCATAGGGCGGCGCGGGCCCCCCCAGGCCGCACCGCCTTGTGGTGTCGCCACCTCGTGGCCCCACTTCGTATGTTCTTCGGTCTTCTGGAAGCTCCGTGGAAAAATAGGCCCCTGGGTCTTTGTTTCGTCCAATTCCGAGAATATTTCGTTACTAGGATTTTTGAAACCAAAAACAGCAAGAAAACGGGAAGCGGCACTTCGGCATCTTGTTAATAGGTTAGTTCCAGAAAATGCACGAATATGACATAAAGTGTGCATAAAACATGTAGGTATCATCAATAATATGGCATAGAACATAAGAAATTATCGATACGTCGGAGACGTATCAGTAGGCCCCAACCTGGCCATCTTGGCAGGTGGCCCTTCCGCCATCAGGCTGTCCACCGCCCCAGAAGAGTCAAGGCCATGTCAGCTGCGATCCCGTCTCCGTCGACATGGTTGACCCACCACGTCCAGCCAAGCTTGAATCGCCATCAACCCCTTCCCGGCCGCCACGGCCCCAATCACCATCTCGCCACCCATGAGCCGAGATGGGAGCTGCAGGCCCTCTAGGCCCAGATTTGACCCGTACTGGTAGATGGGCTCCTCCACCACCTTCGTCCCAAGTCCAGTCCTTTCATGGTTGGCGGAGCGCTTTGTGATCCCCTCTCAGTCGTGCCGGCCGCAGAGTTCCCTTTCCCACCCGAGGGAGGTGCCATCTCCATCTCCTTCTCTTTCTCTTTGCCCTGGTCATTGCCTCTCCTCCTCTTACCGTGCTTGTTCCATTCCCCCTCCGACAAGAGGTAGTCCGAGTCATAGTCATCCTCCTGGTCTCTACGAGCCGGTAGGTATGTTGTGAGAGTGAATGGTGGGCCATGTACCACTAAAGTAGTACTTTTATGTAGCTCACTATTATACATGTTGGCTATAAGATTGGCTATATGTGACATGGCATTGTGTTATAGCCAACGATTGACTCTACTATTGTTCTTGCTCTTATAGGTTCGGTGGGCATACATTTGTTTTTTTGGAATTTGGCGAACGTACGTTAAACACAAGAAACTGTGCAGTGGGCTTCCTATAATGCTTTAATAACATCTTGGGCTTTCATCTCGCGGAGTAGGGCGAGATGGCGGCCAGCCTCTGCAGCCTCCCTAGCTCGTCGGCGGCGCCACCGCTGGACGTCGACGACCTCCTCTCCGAGATCCTCCTCCGCCTCGCCCCGCAGCCGTTGATACGTCTCCGACGTATCGATAATTTCTTATGTTCCATGCCACATTATTGATGATATCTACATGTTTTGTACACATTATATGTCATATCTATGCGTTTTCCGGAACTAACCTATTGACGAGATGCCGAAGGGCCGGTTCCTCGTTTTCTGCTGTTTTTGGTTCCGTAAATCCTAGTAAGGAAATATTCTCGGAATCGGACGAAATCAAGACCCAGCATCCTATTTTTCCACGAAGCATCCAGAACACCCGAGAGCCGCGCAGGGGGGCCACAGGCTCCCCAGATGATAGGGTGGCGCGGCCCACCCCCTGGCTGCGCGGCCCTATGGTGTCGTCACCCCTTCGACCTTCCGACTCCGCCTCTTCGCCTATATAAAGGTCCCAGACCTAAAACCTCGAGACGGAAAAAGCCACGGTACGAGAAACCTTCCAGAGCCGCCGCCATCGCGAAGCCAAGATCTGGGGGACAGGAGTGTCTGTCCCGGCACGCCGCCGGGACGGGGAAGTGCCCCCGGAAGGCTCCTCCATCGACACCACCGCCATCTCCATCAACGCTGTTGTCTCCCATGAGGAGGGAGTAGTTCTCCATCGAGGCTCGGGGCTGTACCGGTAGCTATGTGGTTCATCTCTCTCCTATGTGCTTCAATACAATAATCTCATGAGCTGCCTTACATGATTGAGATTCATATGATGATGCTTGTAATCTAGATGTCGTTATGCTAGTCAAGTGAATTTTACTTATGTGATCTCCGGAGACTCCTTGTCCCACGTGTGTAAAGGTGACAGTGTGTGCACCGTGTGGGTCTCTTAGGCTATATTTCACTAGAATACTTATTCACCGTTATGAATGGCGTAGTGAAGTGCTTATTTATATCTCTTTATGATTGCAATGTGTTTTGTATCACAATTTATCTATGTGCTACTCTACTGATGTTATTAAAGTAGTTTTATTCCTCCTGCACGGTGTAATGGTGACAGTGTGTGCATCCGTGTTAGTACTTGGCGTAGGCTATGATTGTGATCTCTTGTAGATTATGAAGTTAACTATTGCTATGATGGTATTGATGTGATCTATTCCTCCTACATAGTGTGAAGGTGACCAGTGTGCATGCTGTGTTAGTACTTGGTTTAGTCGTGTTGATCTTTCATGCACTCTAAGGTTATTTAAATATGAACATTGAATTGTGGAGCTTGTTACCTCCGGCATTGAGGGTTCGTGTAATCCTACGCAATGTGTTCATCATCCAACAAGAGTGTAGAGTATGCATTTATCTATTCCGTTATGTGATCAAAGTTGAGAGTGTCCACTAGTGAAAGTCTAATCCCTAGGCCTTGTTCCTAAATACTGCTATCGCTGCTTGTTTACTGTTTTACTGCGTTACTACTGCTACCATATTACCACCATCAACTACACGCCAGCAAGCTATTTTATGGCGCCGTTACTACTGCTCATATTCATTCATACCACCTGTATTTCACTATCTCTTCGCCGAACTAGTGCACCTATTAGGTGTGTTGGGGACACAAGAGACTTCTTGCTTTGTGGTTGCAGGGTTGCATGAGAGGGATATCTTTGACCTCTTCCTCCCTGAGTTCGATAAGCCTTGGGTGATCCACTTAAGGGAAACTTGCCGCTGTTCTACAAACCTCTGCTCTTGGAGGCCCAACACTGTCTACAAGAATAGAAGCTCCCGTAGACATCAGCCGTCCTCCCTCCCCCGCGCCTCTCTCGTCAGCAGCCGCTGGCGCCGCCTCCTCTCCGACCGCGGATTCCTCCGCCGCTTCCGCCTCCACCACCGCCGCAACCCACCCCTCCTCGACTGCTTCATCACAACCTTCGACGACCTATGCTTCGAGCCCACCATGGAGCCCTCCGACCATGTCCCGCGCGACCGCTTCTCCCTGGAGTCCCTGCGCGGCGGCACCTTCCTCCTCCTCGAATGTCGCCACGGCCTTGTGCTCATCTTGTACCGAAGCCAGCTCCAGGTCCTGGTGCTGGACCCCATCAACGGCTCCCAGCGCCGCATCGCCCTTCCCCCCGGGTTCGACACCGTGAAGGCCCGGATCCACATCCATGGGGCGGTTCTTCGCGCGGCCGCAGACGCCCAGCACTTCCAAGTGGTCTTGTGTCAGGGACTAGTATGGGTATGAGTAGTGGGTTTACTAGTGGCTTAATAGTTGTAAGGGTAGTATCGGTATTCCAGCTATGCTATCATGTTGTAGTGGTTAGGTCTATAAAATCCTATCCTTATATCTTGTTGGAATCAACCAAGAATATGAACCCTAATTTTATCTTTTATTTCCAGCAATTTATCTTAGTTTAATTCCTGCAATTTATCATTTTTCTACCGAATCCCTCTCAAATCCCTATTCTTCTTGATCCCAATTCGTTAGATCCATCGGGATCCTGACAAAGTGGTATCAGAGCGGTCGATCGACCGGCCTGCTCCCCACCCTTCCCTTCCTCGTCTCCAGATTCCATCGAGGAATCCTCCTCTTCCAGTGGCACCGGCCATCCTCACCCTCCCTTCCCCAAATCGATCAAGGTTTGCTTCCGATTCGCATCCATGGCGAGCTCCCCGTCGACCTTCCCCTTCTTGTTTCCCACCACCGTACCCGCGTACGCGCCCACCGCTGCTTTTCCTCTGCCCCCGTGTAGCTGTGGAGCACCAGCGTACTCCCCTTGCAGTTTTCCCCCCGCCCTCGTCTACCCACCTCCAGGCTTTTCCGGAAGCTACCAGCCCTCACCTTTCCCTTTGCACAGCTACCCACCGGCCTTCCCCTCCGCCGCCGCCTACCACCACTCTTCCCCCTTCTTCACCTCCCCACCAGATGCTTTGCCATCAGAAATCCACACCCATATTGGCCCAAATTGGTCACTGTAGCGGCCCAGGATAATATCCCTATTAGATTTTGTTTGTTATTTTTCTTTTGTGCATAATCATGGCATCATGCATATTTTCGCATCCTAAAATTATTTTATTAAACCCTATTTTGTTGTTGAAATTATTCCCCTCTTTTTATCTCAAATGAAAATATAACTTTCTCTGCTTATTTTACTATATTAGAACTATTTGAAATTGTTTTGTAAACAAACAGGAAAAATAAATAAAAGAAAAAAGTTTTTTTTTAAAAAAAAAAGGGGAAAGAGAGAGCAGCCAACCGGCCAGGCCAAGTGGCCCAGCCGGCGGCCCAACTCTAGACCAACCCTAGCCCAACACCGGCCTCCCCACGAAACCTTAATCCCAACAGATCCTCCCTTAACAAGAGTCCACTTGCTTTCTTCGACCAGAAGAAAAGTCACTCCTACCTAGCTCTGGCGGCTAGGGTTTAGGCGATTACCCCACCGGCGATCGTCGATCACCGGAGGCAGGGGCCATCGATCCCGCGATCTGAGCGCCTCCTCTCCCTCTCGCGGGCAGACTACTCGGGCTGACCAAGGGGCCGACTGGCTCGGCTTCCCGGCCTTGGTAGTTTTCTGTCTGTGGGTTAGGGTTTGCGATCGCTCGGGTATGGCGGCGGAAGGGGACGGAAGGGGTGAAGCCAGCGGCAAGGCGGATCAGTCCTGGACGGAACCAACGCTGGAGGAACTGATGAAGTGTATGAACCTCAAGGGTGAGGACATTGGCGGGGTTTTTGTGCCAAAGAGCGAGGTGGAAGCTCTAAAGGAGGAAACAAAGTGGATGGCGGTGATGCGTCTGCTCACTACGAAGCCGTTCAGTGCGACGTCTCTGAAGAAGACGATGAGATTCGCTTGGGCTCCAGCGCAAGAGATTTCTTTCCGTGATGTGGAAGCAAACAGATTCCTGGTACAGGCGAATTTCTTGGGAGACTGGAAGAAAATTACGGAGCAGGGTCCTTGGCTGTTTCGGGAGCAGGGATTACTTATCGAGAAGTATGATGGGAGTTGCAGTGCGAAGGTTGTTGAACTGAACAGGATTCAGGCATGGGCACAGATTCATGATGTGCCAGAACTCTACCGTAAGAGGCATCTGGTAGCAGGGCTTGCGGAGAGGTTGGGAGAGGTGTTGATGGTGGACATGAATGGAGCAGGTTTTGAAGGAGGGAACTACGTGCGAGTCCGAGTCTGGCTCGACGTAAGGAAGAGGCTCACGGCGTTTGTCTCTTTTGATCCTGAAGGGGAAGCAAAAGTGATCATGAGGGTGCGTTATGAGAAGATCCCGCGCTACTGCGGAGTTTGCGGGCTGCTGGGCCATGAGCAAGACGAGTGTGGCACGGGCGAACATGGCCAGGAAGCAATCAAGTATGGGACATGGCTCTTGGCCGATTCGCCATGGAACTGGTCTAGGCTGCATGGAGATGTTCCGAAGCGTCCTATGGGAAGAGAAAGACAGAATGATAGCTACGGTACGCCAGGTCGCGGGGCGGGGCGTGCTGGTAGGGGTGGCCGGGAAGGTGGCCGAGGGCGAGGCGGAGGACCTGAAAACCGCAAACGCTCTTCTACTGATGCCCGGCTGACAGAGGTGAGTCCTGTCAAGATAGGGGTGGCAGACATGGGTGACAAGGGTCCCTTACTCCTGGGGTGGAAGGAGGCCGAGTTAGATGGCGGCCCGGAGGCGAGCGCAAGGACGAAACTAAATTTTGAAGAGAAGGATACTGAGGCTGCGGCGGGACGGGGAGCGCCTGAGGGGGTTCCTCCTCCACCACCGTCAGCTAGGGAACCAAAACGCACAAAGAAGCTGGCGGCAGCGAAGAAGGACAAGTCCGTGACTGGAGCGGCGGCCTCCGCATCGGAGGGCCGCCAGTCGCAATGAGTGTTCTCAGTTTAAACTGCCGTGGCCTAGGCGGGGCTGCAGCAGTTCGAGATCTCCGCCTCCTGGCGGAGCGCCACGCTCCCTCTATCCTCTGCGCTGTGGAGACCCAGCTCCATAAGTCAAGGGTGGAGAGTTTACACCGTTCTTTAGGTTTTAATAAAAGTTTTGCTGTTAGGAGTAGTGGTCGCAGTGGCGGCATTGGTGTTTTTTGGAATGATGAGTTAATAAAGATGGAAGTTTTACCCTACTCGCAGTATCACATTGATCTTGTTGTTACGGAGGAGGGGAAGGATCCCTGGCGTCTCACGGTGGTTTATGGTGAGGCACGAGTTCGAGAGCGCCACAAAACGTGGGACATGCTCAAATTTATCCGATCGGCTAATGATCTGCCATGGTTGTGCATTGGAGACTTCAATGAAGTTCTTCGACGTGAGGAGCATGACGGTGTGGCCGAAAGGAGTTGGGGACAAATAGCGGGTTTCAGAGACGCGGTTGATGTCTGTGGCCTGTGTGATTTGGGCTATAGAGGTGTCCCGTGGACTTTCGAGAAGAAGGTGGCTCGGAGGAGCTTACTGTAGAGTACGTCTGGATCGTGCCCTGGCGTCGCCGGCGTGGTGTGCGCGGTTCCCTTCAGCTGAGGTTCATCACCTAGCAAGCTATGCAACATCCGATCACCTCCCTATTCTGTTGAGGATGGCGCAGCGGCAGCAAAGATCGAGGGCGCAGGCCAAGCTGTTCCGGTACGAGGTAATGTGGGAGTCCCACGACCAGTTCGCACCGGTTTTAAATGACTCGTGGCAGAGTTCCAGCCCGAGTGGTACGGTAGAGGACTTGAAGCATAAATTACAAAACGTCTCCTCCAGCTTGGCATCTTGGGGCAGGGAGTCGTTTGGCAGCGTGCGTCATCAAATCCGGATACTACAGCGTGAGTTAGCAGAAATGAGGTCCCAGGAGAACCGGGATGGACCTTCAAACGCTGAGCTCAGGCTGGTGGAACAACTCGCTGAAGCACTGCACCGTGAAGAAGTAATGTGGAGGCAGCGCTCTCGTATCCAATGGCTCGCGGAGGGGGATAAGAACACACGCTTTTTTCATCTCCGAGCTAGCCAACGGAAGAAGAAGAACCAGATTCTTGAGTTAACTAAGGAGGATGGTTCTGTTACCAGAGATGAGGCTGCTATGGGCCTAGAAGCGAATGGTTTCTACCAGAACCTCTACACGTCCGAGGGTGTCTCGACTCTCGAACACGGAGGAGGTCCTATCTTCAGTACCGAGGAGGGTGGACAGGGCGATGAATAGTAAGCTTGACGCCCCATTAACCTGTGAGGAGATAAAAACGGCGCTTTTTGAGATGTACCCAACGAAGGCGCCGGGTCCAGATGGTTTTCCAGCACACTTCTTTCAGCGCCATTGGAGTGTATGTGGGGAGGAGGTGACAGGGGCCGTCCTTCGAGTCCTGGCTGGCCAGGATAGCCCTGAATGTGTCAACAAGGCTTTTATTGTGCTCATCCCGAAGGTTGCGAGCCCGACGGAATTGGGACAATTTCGGCCTATCAGTCTTTGCAACGTGATATACAAGATTGCTTCCAAGGCGGTGGCAAATAGACTGAAAGTTATCCTACCGGAGATTATTTCTGAGGAGCAGTCGGATTTTGTTCCTGGAAGACTCATCGCGGATAATATTATTACGGCGTACGAGTGTCTACATTTTATGAAGCGCACAAAGGCCAAAAAACACAGGTTTTGTGCCCTGAAGTTGGACATGCGGAAGGCATATGATCGGGTTGAGTGGAGCTACCTCCAGGCCATCATGCTGAAGCTTGGTTTCAGTACATCCTGGGTGACTCTTGTTATGAGACTAGTTACTACGGTCTCCTTTTCAGTGCTCTTTAATGGGTCACCGCAAGAGGAGTTTCGGCCGTCAAGGGGCATTCGACGGGGCGACCCCATCTCTCCATATTTGTTCTTGTTGGCAGCGGAGGGCCTTTCGTGCCTTTTAAAAAACCAAGTTCAATCATCGGCGCTTCGGGGATTAAAGTGGCACCAACTTCACCACCGGTGAACCACTTACTTTTTGCGGATGATAGCCTCGCTGTTTTTCGAAGCAAGTAGTGAGGGAGCAAATGAGGTCAAAACTGTCTTAGAGAAGTACTTGTCGAGCTCGGGACAGCGTATAAATATGGACAAGTCTTCTATCTTCTTTAGTAAGGGTTGTTCAGGAGATCTGAAGGAAAGCATTAAGGGGATTCTAGAAGTTCAGAGGGAGACCCTAAATGAGAAGTATCTTGGAATGCCCTCTGATGTAGGGAAATCCAAGAGTGGAGCTTTCAAGTACCTCAAAGATCGAGTCTGGAAGAAGGTCTTGGGGTGGATGGAACAACTTCTGTCGGTGGGGGGAAAGGGCATCTTGATCAAATCGGTTGCCCAAGTTGTTCCTACTTTCTCTATGTCATGTTTCAAGTTACCAAGGGGACTATGTGACCATATCAATGCGATGCTCAGGAAGTTTTGGTGGGGCAGCAAAGAAGGTCAGAGACGAACGTGTTGGGTTTCATGGGAGAAAATGACTCAACCAAAATCTGATGGCGGCTTGGGCTTTCGGGATATTGAGCTTTTCAATTTGGCTTTACTAGCTCGACAAGCATGGAGGCTTCTACAGGAACCAGGATCGCTGAGTGCGCGAGTACTCAAAGCGGTTTACTATCCGGATACTGATTTGTTAGAGGCCGAACTGGGCTCCCACCCGTCCCAGGTTTGGCGGTCCCTTCTGGAGGAACGTGATGCCATGAAGCTAGGCCTCATACGGAGAATTGGTGACGGTGCGACTACGCATGCTTGGCGAGATAATTGGCTGCCGCGGGAGGAGCGGATGATGCCAGTTGCGCCTAGGAAACAAGGGGCGCCCCAGCGTGTGTGCGACTATATTGATAACACGACAGCTTCCTGGAAGGAGGACAAGCTCGAGGAGTTCTTCTTGCCCATGGATGTCGAAGTGATCAAAGGCATCCCGCTATGTACCAGGCGGCAAGAAGATTTCTGGGCGTGGCAGTTTGAAAAAACGGGTGTGTTCACTGTCCGTTCAGCATATAGAAACTTGGTTCGAGTTCGCCGGACTAGGGGCGATTGGCTTGAGAACCGCGCGGCGGCCTCGAGCAGCGCAGAAGAGGGGAAGGATTGGTCGAAGCTGTGGAAGACCGCCGTCCCGTCAAAGATCCGAGTTTTTCTGTGGAGGCTGGCGCATTGCTCGCTTCCTACTGGCGATGTCCGACACCACAGGCACATGGCGACGTCGGCGTCATGCTCGGTCTGTGGACAAGAAGATTCATGGCGTCACTCCCTGGTGGAGTGTGCTATGTCGCGATGTGTGTGGGCGTTGTCCAACCCAACAATCGTGGAACATATGTGCATCTCGACGGAGCCTGCTGCCCGGCAATGGCTTTTCTCGATGATGCGGACGATGGAGCATGATGACTTTATTCGGTTGGTTGTTACCCTCTGGGCTATTTGGCACGCAAGGAGGAAAGCAATCCATGAAGACATCTATCAAAGCCCGCAGGCGACGCATCAGTTCATTGAGAGTTTCTTGCATGATCTGTCCTTGTCGGAGAAACCGAGAGCTACGGCTGTAGCAAAGGTGCACCCTCCGGTGGCACCAAGATGGATACCTCCTCCACAGAACCGCAGCAAGGTGAATACGGACGGCGCTGTTGCAAAGATATCTAATAGAGGAGCTGTGGCGGCTGTCTGCCGCTCCCATGCGGGCGTTTACCTCGGTTCCTCGGCGGTGGTCTTTGAGGGGATTACACATCCTGGCTGTCTCGAAGCTATGGCTTGTCGCGAAGCTTTGGCGCTCACGGCAAACCTGGGAGTGGAAGGGGTCATGGTGGCTTCGGACTGCATGGAAGTGATCCAAAGCCTGAAGGGCAACAACATGGGGCTCTTCAGTCATGTGCTCAAGGAGATCAAGACGTCGGCCGAACAGCGGGGAGGTTTCTGTTTCCGCCATGAGAGCCGGCGGTCGAATGGCGAAGCTCATAGTCTAGCGCGCTCGGCAACGTCGCTTGAAGCGGGCCGCCATGTTTGGTTGGGAGTCATACCTCCGTTTCTTTCATTTCCTGTAAACATTCTGGGTAGGAATGAATAAAGCGAAAAGTGTATTTGGCACATGAGCACCAGTGCTCCTGATTTCTAAAAATCATATTTTTTGGATTTCAAAAATTATGAAATTAAATACCCACATACATACAAACATTCTGAAGGTACGGTAAAAAATTTGGAGAAAAATATATTATATTTTTAGCTATACAAAAAAGACAAATTTCTGACAAATATATACCTCTATACGTAGCCACAAATTTGTTTTTTTCCTGTAGCTCAAAATACAATGTAATTTTCACCGAAACTTTGCATGAATAATCAGAACATGTGTATGTATTCATGGAATAAATGTGATGATTTTTTGGAACGCAAAAATACAGTTTTTAAATATTTTAAAAAGTGAGAGCACTGGTGCTCATGTGCACCAAATTTGCTTCCTAAAGCGAAAAGTGTATTTGGCTGAATAAAGGGGGTTGGAGTTTGTTCTCAAAAAAAAAAAAAAAAAAAAAAAAAAAAAAAACAGATCCTCCCTTGGCATTTTTGCAGCCGCCCCCTCTTTCTCTTTTCCAAAACGCGATCAATCCCCTCCCACCTGTCCCACTCTCTCTGCCTCCCAGCTCCGCACGAGGCCGAGCCTCCTCGCTCCCGAGCCGCGCCCGACGCGCCGCCTATCACCTCACTCCGGTCGCCGCCCCGCGCGAGGCGCCCTCACCTCCTCTCGCTTCTCTATGTTCGCCCGAGCCCGAGCCCGAGCCCGAGCCCGAGCGCCCTGGCTCTTCTCCTCGTCTCGCGACGAGCGCAGCTGCGCACGCCGCCCGGACGCCAGGTCCTCTTCTCGATCCCGACCGCCTCCTCTCCGCGCCAGGCCGCGCCACTGCGCCTCCCTTCCCCTGCTTGGCCCGCCGCCAGGAGCGCCTCCACACCACTCGTTCCCCTCGCCGCCACGCGCCTGGCTCGTGTCCATCCTCGCCACCTGCTCGCGAGTGTGGCCGCCAGGGATCTTGCTCCGGCGTCTCAAGGCCTGCACCACCTCTCCATATCCTATCGTCGCGCGTCCTCGTCTCCCCTGCCGGCAGCCACGATTTCTTTCTATGTGTTCGTGCGTGCACCGTTGCATGCGCGAGTTCGAGCTCCTCTGCAACTTCAAGTGTGTGAGCTGCCGTATTGGTTCATGTGAACCTCGTTGACACCAAGTCCGTTTCTTTGAGACTGTGTTCCCTTGCAGGCCAATCCCTACCGGCGCATCTAGCTAGGTGCTACACGCGGTCTCCGATCCGGTGATGTGGTGCTGATGTGTGTGCTCCAATGAAGTTGGGAAAAACCGGGCACGCCGTCAAGTTCTCCGAGTTTCTGATCGTGTGTGTTGTTGCGAGTTGACATGAAGATGTTGTGCGAAATCCCTCGAGCTCTACTCGTGACACCCTGGCCGCCAATCTTGGCTACTATTCCAAGTTCATCGGCGCCATTCCCTCAAGTTCTCCTTCCCGGTTTCGAAGACCGTTCACGGATCCGACTTCATCTTCTTCCTCCCCGAAAACCGAAGCCGGCGACCGCCTTTGTTCCGATACCGTGAGATCCCGACCCTAAGCCAGTCCTATTTTATAAATGTCATCTAACTTGTTGCATTTGCCATATCATCATGTGCCGCACCGCAAGTCATATCATGGGGTTGTTCTGGTCAACTAATAACTAAATATGAAATTGTGCGGGATTGTTTCTCTCTTATCCCGGTTCCATTTAAATTTGAGTAGCGCACCCATGCCATGCTTATACCATGCTAACCAACATTTAATTTGCGGGGTAGATAAATAACTCGAACCTAATAGTTGTTTGGCGGGATTTCGGTTCCGCTTAAATTGGATAAGTTGCATCGCCGCATCATCTTTGCCATGGCATGCATATCATCTTGAGCATGCCGATTCTTTTGCCGTAGTAGTAAGTTGTGCATCCGTTGCTTGTTCCAGTGCTTTGCTTCTTCACGGATAGGCCGTTGAGTTGATGCGAGCTATGCCAAGTTCTCCGGATGTCCCTCGGCAAGCTTTAACAGGCAAGCATTTTCCCCTATACTCCTGCCCCTGCAGAAGTTGCTCACCTATTTTATTTTGCCTTCTCCCTTATGCTATCCTTGAGTTGCGTTCTTGTCATGTGTCCCTTCCACTTGTTACCTCAAGCAGCCTATATTGCCTCCACCAACCACCTACAGCTGTTGTTTGGTTATCGGGTCTGCCTTGCGAGTCGTAGTGCATGCTAGTGATGTCTTATCTTGTTACCGTTGTTGTTATCTTATCGGGTTATCTGTTGGGGAATCATGACACATGGTTTATGGATAGATCTGTTGAGGGTATCATGGTTACTTGTTAATAGTTGTTAGCGGAGACATCGGTGGGTTAGTTGCTCGTTTTATGACGGCTCACTTGTGTTTCTTTAAAGCTTAGGACCCGAGTTCTTGTTATCTGTTCCGAGACTGAGCGCTCTAACCACACGTGGGTATGCTTCTGGGTCTCCCCTCGACCACTGCCGGAATCTACAGCTTTGTCCAGTGGCCACAACTAGTTTGCAATGTTTTACCATTTGTTGTTTGCGTGCATGCCAGCCTGTTACTTATTTACTTTGGGAAGCCCCTGGGTGCCTTACTGCCTTGTATCCCTTGTTTCTGGTATGTACGTATAGGTCGTGGAGCCTCTGCGAAGTGGTTTATCGCCCCAGCGTGTGCTAAACCACCTAGCACGTTGACACACATAGCTAGGTTCGTTTCGGAGATACGACCGGACTTCGATTCGGGTTCAACTTGGTTAGGTGGCTTCCTGAACATTGTTGTGGTGAAGGAGAGTGCGAGTCATGATATCCACCTGTCGCAAGTGGGTTGAGCGTGCGTGTGGGCACATTTGGGCACCCCTGCAGGGTTACATCTTATCGATAAGCCGTGTCCGTCTTGTTCATCTATTTTTCTCATGTGACTTCAGTCAGGTTATCTGGTGGAAAATAGGGGAAGAATGGAACACAGATCTCCAATTAATTGACATGATCTTGGACACTTCTATCAGATCGGCTAACCCATTTTTCAAGGTAGCAATGATAGCTGGCTGTTGGAGTATATGGAATCACAGAAACAGGATCATATTTGATAATGAGCAGAGATGTATCCAGGGATGTTACAATCTTTTCAAAGTAACAGCACAAGAGATTAGACACAGGGTTAAACCTAGCCTAAAAGAAGGAATGCAAGCATGGATAGACACTTTGTAATTTTCTGTTTTTTTCTGTTTCTTTTCTTCTTCTTCTTTGGTTACTCTTTTTTTGCCCACCCTTTGTATATAACCATGCCTCATTTTGGGCACCATATATGAAAATGACGCAGTGGGGGCCTTCCCCACTGTATTTGGCGTCAAAAAAAAAAATAAGCCGTGTCCGTGGTTATGGACGACTTGGAGCTGTATGACTCGATCATAGACAACTTACACCTATCGTTTCAATCATAATAACTTGTGTAGTAAGTCAGCACAACTTCAATAATAAATGGTTAAAACTTGACAACCGTGTGAGTGCCTTTGCCAGTACTTCTTGGCGAAGGGGGAACACATTGGCTGTGTTATGTTTGCAGAGTATAGAACTGTTAGTTACGCTCTCTCACCTTCTCTGATAGACGACTGTTGTAGAGTGTCTCTATAGGTTTTTAGTGCTTGCGCGCTGCCGCTTAACCCCACCATATTGCCTATGACGTTCCTCTTGCGTCCTTTAAGTCCCCTGCGTGCCTCAAGTACAAAGGACGACTGATTGACGAATGCTTATACGTCTTGAAGTCTTGTTAAGTACGAACCCGTACTTATTGCTGCTTCTACGGGATATAACCGGGCAGGTATGAAGATATGTTCGATGAAGACGACGCTAGCAAGGTTACCCTTCCGGCTTGGCCTGGGCAGGGTTATGGACGCCGCTGGTTATCTTCAGGACTCTTAGTCCAATTTGTATCTTGTCCGTACTCGGACGTATTCGATCTTCTGTATGATTTGGATCTTTGTATTGTATATTTGTATCTTGACTCGTTGGAGTCGTTGTTGTAATATATGTCTCTTGTGGGCTCTATTGTAATCATGTTGTAATGATACTACTCGTGATTGATTCCACCCGCATCGCGTGCATGCTTCGGCGTGTACGAGGCGCTTGGTGGTGCGTCTCCTAAAATCGATATCGTGCGGATTTCGGCGGATTCGCTGGGATCCTCATGGTACCGGTTTTGGGGCGTCACAGTCACCAGCCGCTCCCACCCCAATCCATGCCGACCTCCACCACCACCACCGCTCCCCGCCCACCCACGACCATCTCCCAGTCCAAGCGGCTCCACAGCCCAACGCCGCCCGACAGCTCCTATTCGAGAGAGCCTGCCGGCCCAGAGCCGCCACACGCCGGACAGCCGGCCACCTCATTCCACGACGACAAACCCAACTCTATGCTCCTCCCCCACCCCGACCTCCAAGACCTCCACGCGCCGGCAACCATTAAGTTCGCCTCCGTTGCCAAGGACGGAGGCCAGTACCTGCAACGCGAGCTCCTCAACATAGAGGCTCGCCTCGATCAGCAGCAAGCACGTGAGCGGATTGCCATTGAAACTATCCAAGATGGGCTCGTGAAGCTCACATCGATGGCCTCACAGCTCGCAGTGGCCATGGGCATGCAAACCACCAAGGTACTGGCTACCGAACCATCCCCGACATTGCCGTTCGCACCATCTACATCGCGAGCAACTACTGCCTTGAGGTCCTCTGATATGGGTGCAGCAGCAAGCTCGACTATGAACTCTCTTGGTGCATCTTTTGCTTTCCCTACACGGACAAGTGATTCAACTGTGCCAGCAGTTCCTGCCTAGTTGCCCCCCAGGTGCTTGACGAAATGCTAACACCACAGTCTGGTTATGAAAGCTACACATATGGGCATCCAAATCCAATTCAGAGTTCAGTACATGGTGAAAGCACCAATTTCAGTGAGCAGAATCTGGATGGAAGGCCACAACCATATGGTTTCCATAATCTTAATCGCCAAAGCGTATTCCTAGCAGATGGAACCGAGCGCA
Organism: Lolium rigidum; assembly: GCF_022539505.1. Lineage (NCBI taxonomy): Eukaryota > Viridiplantae > Streptophyta > Magnoliopsida > Poales > Poaceae > Lolium > Lolium rigidum. Next base: position 295,231,330 of record NC_061513.1, read on the forward strand.
GCTACTTTACTCTGCCGGCGGATTATCCCTTAGAGCGAGATATTCCTGAACCGGTGTTTGATGTCTATGATGACGAGTCAGATGGCCGCTCAAATGAGTCTGTTCATGTGTTTGCTAACCCTCCTGAGCAGCAGCCACATGAAGAAGAACAACAAGAAAGTGGACAGCTTCCCAACTGTTTCAGCAAGCTAACATTCAGTGCTGAGAAACCTACAGTTGATACTGTTGGTGCGTTTAGTTTGACAAATGAGCAGTCAATCTGTGATTTAAAGAAATTGAATGATGGTGAAAACTTCATGTTTGAGAATAAGGACATATCACGACTCCTCTATTGGTTCAGCAAAGATTTGAAATGCAGAACATGCGATGAAGCAGCTCGAGGCAAAGAAAAATTATGGGACAAACCTGATTGTCATTCGGCTACAGGGAATTCCATTATATTTTTTCTATGGGATCCCGGAGTTTCAGCATCACTCCACTCAAACAAGTCTAAGCCCCCCGAGAAATTTGGTTATGTGGTTATGGCAGCCCCTAAAGCTCTGAATTTATGCAACCAATTTGGCATTTATACACAGCAGATGACAGACTCACTTTGGAGTGTATTGGCAATTCATGAGAGAATAAATGAATGGGATCCAGGAGACCATTCAATTTTGAGTTCAACACTGAACAAAGATATTGCAGGTGGAATTTTCACACCCCCTTATGTGCCAACGGCGAGAATCCAGTTTGGAGTGCCCACTTGTGTACCAAAGCAGAGCTGCTATTGCAGGGTGCCATCAAGTCATGAAAACCATGAGATTCAGTTCTTATGGGACCCAGGCATTTTCGACCAAATGGATATGATACTGGACAAATCTACAGTGCCAAAACTAGTTTATACTGGCCAGACAATATTCAGGCTATCAATTTTCGTTGGGTAACCTGTCGGCATGAAGCAATTATCGGCTCTGTTGTTCTCACTCCTGGTGCTATACTCCGACTGTTTGCCTCCAGATACATTGCATGCCAATGGTTTTGAAGTTGCCACATTCAGAAACAGTTCAGCAGTTAGGCTGTTATTCTCGCATGTTCAGTTTGACAGAAGCTATTCTCTCTGCAATCTGTATGTCAACTGCCACTAGCGTGTGTGTGATAGTGGTCTTGTGTTTGGAAAAATAGGTCAAGAAGGAAGAGATGCAGCAGTTTTGTACAAAGTCTTAAGAATTCAACTACCAACGAGCAACACCTCTCATATTTGGGATCCTGGTATTCTGAGTCTCATATATATGACACTAGGTAAATATACAGTGGCCCATCAAGTCCGGTTTGTCCAGCAGACAGCGGAACTCTCATTTCTTAACTTGGCAGACTGCATGCAATATATTGCTTCCAATATGGAATTAACCCTGTACTCCATGCTAGTGTCCTTGTCGTGCAAAGGGATGCACGTTTATCTCAAGGTAATTGCCTGTGTTCCTTGTACTTCAACAGTGGGCTAAAAACTGAATATTGCCAGGAGTTCTCAATGAATCTGGCAACAAGATTACAATGGGATCCTGGAGTTAGAGTGTCCTTGGGCTGTTATATGTTGGCAGTCTGGAGTGAAACTGATAAATCATTGTCTTGCACACGTGCACCGGATTTAGCAGCTTGGCCAAATTATTCAGCCGTATGTATATGGGACCTTAGAGTCGCAACTTCCTCATACCTGTATAGCTGGCTGGAAATGACAGTAGTGAAGGCATTAACTCGATTACCAAGTCCAGTGCTCAATTATTTACAATGTCCATTACCAATGAGCAAAACCTATTGCAGTGAAGACAAGTTCTACATCAGCAAGGTGTCCTGAAGAATTACAATGCAAAGAATTTGCTACCTTTACATAACTATCTTCAGATCTGGACAATGGATATTTTCTTCATTACATTTCTAACTCCCTGATACAATGAAGCTTCAAGGATAATTGATAATTATAAAAGTTTCTAAAGAAACTTATCCATTGCTGAGCAATGGTCTCGAGGGGGGAGTAATGTCAGGGACTAGTATGGGTATGAGTAGTGGGTTTACTAGTGGCTTAATAGTTGTAAGGGTAGTATCGGTATTCCACCTATGCTATCATGTTGTAGTGGTTAGGTCTATAAAATCCTATCCTTGTATCTTGTTGGAATCAACCAAGAATATGAACCCTAATTTTATCTTTTATTTCCAGCAATTTATCTTAGTTTAATTCCTGCAATTTATCACTTTTCTACCAAATCCCTCTCAAATCCCTATTCTTCTTGATCCCAATTCGTCAGATCCATCGGGATCCTGACATCTTGGTAGGTGTGGAGGAGAACGACCTTCAACCTGAGCTCGCACAAGTGTTTGCCTGTGTTTACTCGTCAGAGACCGGCGGCGGCTGGGGTGATCTCATCTCAATACCGCTTCCACCTGTGCCGCTGCAAGGAGTCCCCGCCATGATTTACATGGCCATCCTCAGTGTGTTGGTCGGGGATTCCCTCTACTGGCTGCTTCCTGGGAATTTCTTCCGGATGATCGAGTTTGATCTGGAGAGGCAGAGCCTAGCTGTGACAGGGGTGCCGGTGGATATGTATGGCGGGACGAGTTACCAGTGCTCTCTCATGCGGGCAGACGATGGCGGACTTGGATTCCTCTTCCTGTCAGACTGGAGCGCGCAATTGTGGAAGAGGAAGACCGGTTGTGATGGCGCCGCGTCATGGGTACTACTACGAAGAACTATTGAACTGGACAAGCTCCTTTCCCTGAATCTACGTAGAGAGAAGGTGTCCGGGATTGTAGGATTTGCGGAAGAAAACAATGTGGTGTTCCTGTCGACGGCTCTTGGTGTCTTCATGATCCAGCTCGATTCATTGCAGTTCAAGAAGATTTCGGAAACCAACAGCTTTTGTGTCTATCATCCATTTGAAAGTGTCTATGCGGCAGGTATAGCCTTCACACTGTGAATATAACAAACCCAGTTTTATTATAATTATTAGCTGACAGGATACCGTGCACATTCTTTTGTGTTAAACCAATAATATCAACAATGTTGTATCAATTGTTTATTTTGCTGCTTGATTTCTCAGTAGTTTGTGGTGGCGTTCTATGTGATGTTTATGTGATGTTGATGACCTGAAAAAATCTGTTAATTGTAGGTATAGCCCCTGCTTGGGTTTTAATGTGTTGTGCTTCTTTAACAAACATGTTTGGCTTTAAGGGGAAGAAACCCAAAGCGCTGTGATTTTACTAGAAGTGATTGTGTGTACGACACCAAATTGCGAGTGCGGAGACTCGAACCTGGGCGGGCGGGGATGCATCAGCCCATCCCAACCACCGGGCTATGCCTCGGTTCACCTTCTTTAACAAATATACTATAGTAATTTTGAGTTTTCTTTATTGAGGCGTTGCCTCTGCTGTCAGGAAACAAAATAAATGAAAGCTATGTTGTTTGTCGGTACCAAACATCTGTATTTTATTGACACCCATATGATAAAACAATGAAAACAAACAATGCCGGTATTTTTATGCATTTTTTCGTGCAACTTATTTTTTTGCCTGCATGTTGGCATATCTTGTAGTTGTATGACAATGGTAGTACTAGTGTATTGCTGCAGTGAGGATGTCTCCCGATACATAACAATTGGAAATCGAAGGTAACTAAATGAACAAAAAGTTAAAAACTAGCTTGAAGCAAACGAAAGCTCAAATTGATACCTTAATTGGTTATATTTCTTTCAGTTCTTATTGCTAACCTTGTTGATCTTGCTAATAATTTTAAGTTCATAACAATGCTGGTACGAAATTTACAAAATACTTATTCAGATTTACCTTTTGTTACTTTTATAATGGTCCTGCTGCAAGTGGCAATTCAATTGTGCCAGAGGAAATTACTAATTGAGTTTTCTTCATTGTCTTCAAGCAAGTTTATTTAAACATAATCTAAATATGAATAGTCGTGATCAGGTTGATCGCTAGAAGTTATTGATATGAATATATTTTATTTTGTACTGACAATATGGCATGGAACAAGCTTAAAAATAATTTTTGTGTAACTTCTCCCTTCCATTCTGCTAACAGTCTGAGTGTACGTGTTCTCCATTTTTATGACACTATTAAACAAATATTGTTGTACGGATGTTCTGTTTATTTGGAAGTAGATGGGGCTTTATTTATATAGTCCATATGTATCAGATCTGAGATATTTTTATCAACAAGTCCAGATGTCTGTTTAAATATCTCATTAACGCCCTCTTATCTATTTGTTTTTTCCACTAAAATGTCCTTTGTTCTTTTACTTGCGTTTTTAGATATGGGAATTGGTGGTGATCATAATGGGGCTGAACTTTTGCACAGTACCTAAGATGATTGGTTGGATAAATATGCTATCATGATGTACTGGATTGAGTAGGTAAGCTTATCTTTAAATAGTGGCAAAATGAATTATTTTCCATTTCCTTTGTTTCATGGATATTTTTCTGTTTTACTTCTACTAGTTGCTACATTGCATTGGATATTTTTGGAGCTATCAATCTGTCTAGTCTGATTGCGATTTGTATGTTGTTCCCTCTATGTAAGTAATCGGTAACTAACAGTACTTGATCTTATGGCTTTGAATTCCCTTTATTAATGCAGTCTGATAGCAATTGCCATTCAACATCACTGTTCATTTGGATCATAATAGTACCTACTGCTCGCTTGGAGTTATTCTGCAATCTTAGACTTCCAGGCAGGTCTTGCCTTAACTATTTTCTCAGCCTATCTGTGTTTTTTCTCTCTAACTCACATATGTAATCTGCCATCAACCTCCAGTGCTTTTTTAGATGCTGATATTTTCTAGGGTCATGGAGTGTCCATTGTGAAGAATCCACAAGCAAGGTTTTCATCCAATACAATTAAAGGTCTAGTGTAGCAACTACTGCGTAATAAATAAAGAAATTGAAATAGCATGATATATTTCAACAAAAGTGTGACTGCAATGTCTAATAAAATGTGACAATCTTCTGAAGGAAATCAACAATAGTAATCTTGATATGTCTAATTAATTATTTTGATGCCCTCACAAAATATGAGATTGAACAAAATGCAAAGCAGTAAATCTTACAAATAAAATTTTGGAACTGATTACCATTGTTTTCAGGCTTCATGATTCACCTCAGATAAATGATACATCCGTTATGTTCTCTCCATTCAGACCAAAGTCCCTAAAGCTAATATCTTCTACTTTGAGAACTTTTGGCGCTGGCCACCCAGGCTTCTTAGATGTGTTACAACAAGCTTGGAGTTTCTCTAGTAAAACAAAGACGGTGGTGACACTTCGTTCTAATTTCAAAAGCATTAGAAAGAGTCTTTGAAATCCGGATCAGAAATCTTTCCCGCCTCTCATTGCTGGTTGCTCATTGGATAGTGTCGATCTTATCAATGGACTTAAAGTCTTGAAGAGCAAAGGACTACATCCATTGTAGAAAGGAACTTCAGAAGAATCATTAAAAATCACATTAACAGACTCCTCTAGTATGAACAGTTGTACTGGAAAAATAGATGCACTATCAGATTAGTCCGTTTCATACATGAAATCTCGAAATTCTGTCATGCAGAAGAAATTTCATTCCATCTCTTGCCGATTGACAGCGCTCCTTAACGAATAGTCATGAAGCTAAAGCTGCTATTCATCTGGAGAACGTTCAATAACAGATTGGCTGTCTCAGCCAGTGTCTGCTTGTTATTTGATATTTCTGAGCTTGTCCATCAGTTTGAGATTGATAATGTGATCAAGCAAATCCCCCTGGCCTGTTACCCTTATCTCAAATGCTTTGAACATTATCTTCATCAAGAGATTCTAGCCAATCCCCAAAGACGATTCTTACAGCCTTTCTGATGATTTTCAGAAATCTGATATCCTCTATACAAAGCCAAAAGATGTCACACCTGGACCTTTAGAAATCTGATATCCTCTATACATCTCCAAATGGACCTTCAGAAATCTGATATCCTCCATACATCTCCAAATGGATATCCTCCTGTACAAAGCCATTGGTGTTATTAATTTTAATTTCCCTATTGACTGTCTAGCTCGTACGTTCCTAAAAAGTATGCCTTTTAGGTACAAACTAGATGAGTATTTTAAATGGTTTGACGAGCTAGGCAGACCAGCATTTACCTCTAATTTGAGGTATTCGAACAACTGGCCTTTTAGATTCTGCTAAGATCAGATGTAAGACTTCAGAACATGTCATATCAACAACAGAAGTTGAAGGTTTCTGGTAAACATAAACTAGAAGTTGAAGATGTGGCACTACAAATGAGCTATTCTACTGGTTTTGTCGAAATGATTCAGCTTTGGAATTTTTGGTCAAGTTTCCACAATTGTGATGCTAATGTGCATTGTTTGAGCCACACAAATTATCAGATATAACTTGGTTTCTTTTTCTGAATTAATAGAATAAATTTGTTTGACCAATGGCACCAATTGTTCGGCAGGTATGAGGAGATGCAGAAGCGGCTTCTTGGTATATGCTTCTTGATGTGTAGGCTCTTTCCTGTGCGCGCGGAGATTGACCATCTATGTTGCATGTGCCGGTGAACTGTGGTGTGGAATTAAACGCTTCTGTTTATTGTCTGGAACTTTTATCTGGTCCAGCCTTGCATGATGCCTCTTTCCTTCTTATTTACCTTTCTTTGAGATGCAGTGACTAATGATTAGTTCAGCTGGCTCACCTCTGAAATATTTTGCATGAGTTATTGTGATCTGGACCGTAGATCTTGAGATGGATTTATTTTGCCAAACCTTAATAAAAACCTTTACTTAGGTTCACAAACTCTCTATAAAAAGTTGTATTATTATTCAATCCGATTGTCTACAAGTGATTAAAACCCTTTAGACGAGAAGTTTCCTATCAATGGTGGTGGCTGCTCTTTTTGGTGATATTTATATCTAAGTTTCTACGTTTTCTAGTATTGAGTTTAGTTTCTGTAAAACACGGGATGGAGGAAATAGTTGACGCCAGATATTCCATAGGCTTGTGATTCCATAAACTTCCAAGTCTCAAATCAGTGTGAACCTCTGAAAGGTATCTTGGTATCGTTTAATCGATCCTCCGACCTCACGAAGCTTAGACAACACCAAACCACCACGCTACACTTAGTATTATGAACAATTACATACGTGCCTATTTCACGTAACATTGTAAGTTATATTTAAATGTAGCCGAATTTTTTTTGGTCGGTATCAACATTTCTTGCTGGGTAGCGATATTTCCGGTTCCGCCGATATTTCGGAATTCCGGCCGAGAAAAAAAAAAACCCTGATCGTGATAAGGTTTAAGGTTTAGCTCATTATCTGCTCTTCCCTATAGGCCCGTAGGTCGCGCTCCCAGCTGCTCGAAGCTCACGTTCAGAACCTCCGCGCCCCGGAAGCCTCCGACGAAGTGCCAGAATACCTGGCAGGCATCGTCGGGTAAGCTGTCCAGGTCAAAGTGTAGGTCTGCCCGTGCCATGTTCGCCGGGGGTGGCGGCACGAACGAGATGTGCTGGAGGAACCCCCTGTAAGCGAAGCGCCTCAGCGACGGCACGTCGAGCTCCAGCCCGCGGTACCAGCCGCCGACGTTGCCGAGCGAGAGGGCGGTGACTCGCGGGCAGCGGAGCCGCCGTTGGCCGGCGTCAGCCGACGGAGCCACCGCGAGGTGGACGCGGTCGAGCTCCAGTGCGGCGAGCAGCGGCGCCGAGTCGACGATGGCCGCGAGGTCCGTCAGCCGCACGGCGCACCGGCAAAGCCGCATCGTCTCCAGCAGCGCGAACGGCGCCAGCGCCGGCGGGTTGTGCAGCGGTGACGTGAGGCATAGGCCGTCGAGGTGCAGCGCGCGAAGGGCGTCTGACGGCAGGGCGGCGACGCGGAGGCTGTAGCAGTCCCGCGGGGAGACGTGGACGTGGAGCTCCTCCAGGCCGCGCGCCGCCGGGGCACCGGTGAGCAGGGCGTCGAGCCCGTCGTCGATGTGGAGCTGAGAATAGTACATGTACTCGTCGCGCTGGCCGTTGCCGGGCGGGAGGTAAGTGAAGGTGAGCTTCTTGAGACTGTTCTCGCCGTCGGCGGCCGCGGCGGCCGCGAGGGCGCAGAGAGCGGCCTTGGCGTCGCGGATAAAGATGAGGCTGCGGCCGTCGCACAGCTGGCCGGCCCTGTGTACGTAGGAGCGGGAGTCGAGGTTGAGGACGCCGGATGAGAGCCAGAGCGATCGCCACGGCCGGGAGAGCGCGCAGGTGCACGCCGCCTCCTTGGCCGGCGCGTGGGTGAGGACTTGCAAGAGCACGGGGTCCGGCAACCTGGACAGGCGGTCGCTGGACATGGCCATCGAGGTCGTGCGGCCGTCGCTCGCTCAGATTGTCTTGAAACGTTGCGCCGGTGGAGGTGCTTAATAACCTGGTGTTTATACACGTAGGGAGGAGTAATAGTTTAGTTACTCTACAATTGGTAACATAACCTGGATCGGAACCGGACAGGAGACTGGCTCCTTTTGTTCTAAGAAAATCTTCAAAAATGTACTTCCTTATAGGTAGAAAAACTGTCCCTACCTCGACACTAAATTCCTGATTTAAATTTACTCATAGCTCGAGAAAAAAAATCCGTTGTGATTTGTACCAAATTCATATTGGGATGGCCTTCGCCTGTCCGGCTTTGAAGACGTGTCCTCCGCCTCATTGGCTCAGCGGAAGATGCCACCGTTGCCATGAAGCCGGACACTAGGCTTCGATCTGCCGTGAGCCACTCAAGTGCAACAATTGCCGTCAAATTGGCCACAAAGCGAACGCCCGGTATTGTTCATCCTCACCCCTTGCAGGGACCTCACTACGGGAGAAACAGGCGTTGCCGTGCGACAATTCGCACGGCAAAGGCACTTATTTGCCCGGCAAAGGATTTGCCGTGCGTCGACGCACGGCAACGTCTGCACGGCAACGCTCTCGACGGCAAAGAATACATTGCCGTGCGCCTGACCAAACCGCACGGCAAAGGCTCGTTGCCGTGCGCGCGCTCGTTGCCGTGCGCTCGAGCGTTTGCCGTGCGCGCTCTCTTTGCCGTGCGCGCGGACCTTTGCCGTGCGCGCTATCTCTGCCGTGCGTCGTGGAGGCTGCCGTGCGCCCCGACGTTGCCGTGCGCCCCGTCGTTGCCGTGCGCCCCGTCGTTGCCGTGCTGCTCCTCTTTGCCGTGCGTCCAGGCGCCAGCATGCACGGCAAAGAAATCTCCAGGCACACCCACTGGCTTCCCAGGTCTACAGGCTTGCGCCACGTGGCGCCTTTGCCGTGTGTATGCACACGGCAAAGTGACCAAATGTCCTTTGCCGTGTGCATACACACGGCAAAGGCCCCTGGTTTTTTCATTTTTTTTCTGTTTTTCTTTAATCCCTGCATTTCAAAATTGCATTTCACATATATATAACATATACAACATATATATTCACCATAGCATCACCAAACACATGAACAACACCACAAATACATCGAGCACACATAGTTTATGCATAACAAGTGCAATGTCCACAAATACATCAAGTACAAGTGCAATGTCCACAAATACATCAACACACATCAAGTACAAGTACAATCCATAACAAGTGTAATGTCCACAAATCCATCAAGACCATGCCATCAACCTTATTGTCCTCCTCCGCTTCCGCCGACCTCATTGTCATTGCCTTGTGAATAATTATCTATAAGGTTGATGGAATGAACATTTGCATTTGCATTTGCATATTGAACACTTGAACAAGTACAAGTAGCGGGTTGGGCACAAGAGGACTCACCGCGGTTCATGCTCCGGATGATGTTCATGTTGTTGACGGTGATAGGTGTCCCCGGGGTCCGAGTGGGCGGTGGCGGCATCCACATGGAGTAAGGTGGAGGAGGAAGACTCCCCGGTGGAGAAGACATAGCCGTACGGCTCATCAGCCAGCTCATCCGTACTTGCTCTGCTGCTGCATCATCTGCTCGCTGCTTGTTGCATCTGCTGCATCATCCGTGTCTGCTGCTGCTGCTGGTACTCCGGAATCCGCCGCTCCATGTTCCGTGCGTGCTCCTGGGCCGCCTGCTCCTTCGCTGCCATCTCCTCCTACGTTGTGTTGCCGCGATGTCATTAACATTTCAATGGAAAGCATGTAAAGGAAATGTAGAGACCCGAGGAAGAACATACCCGTAACCGCTCGACGGCTAGATCCGAAGCCCGTGGCCGGGGCTCTACCTCGGGCTGACCGCTCTTACGACCACGACGGATCCGGCGGAGAGAGGGAACCCTCGGCCGGGTCGACGCACCCGTCACCAAATCATAGGCGGCCATGCTTCAAGCCTTCTCCCGCAAGCACCGCGACCTCAGGGTCAAAGTCCTCGGCCTCTGGATTGGCCTCCTCGCCGTACTTCTGCTTGAACTTGGAGACATACGACGTGCACTGGGTCTCGGATTGCGGGTTAACCCACACGGACCCCGTCTCGGGATCAGGCGTCTTCCTTTGCTTCATCTTCTTTAGCACGGCAAAGACGTTAGGCTTCGCTCCTGTCCCGACTTCCTGCAAAGAGAACATGTAATTGAGTGAAGTGACACACCCTTGGAGAGTTAACAAATATATAACATGAATTCAAAGAATGAAGGAACCATTAATTTGCTCACCTCCTTCGCAGGTGAAGAGAGATGGGGATGCTGCCTTGGATATGCGATCCACCTCGCATCTCTGCCCGCTTCTTCTTGCCCTCCTCGTGCTTCTTGAGGTTCTGGGGGCATGTCCACCACATGACCATCGCACGAAAGCACCTATCGTCGTTGCCGACGTACTGAGGAGGGTTCTACATGCACAAGATAAACCCATTATGGTAAAATAAACTACATGGCGATAAAGAAATCAATAACACATAAATGCAAATACACTGCAAGTACCGCCACGGCTGCATGAGCGTGTCGCGAGCGTCCTCCTTACTCATGTGGACGAAGCGGTCGGCGTGCCGGTCGCGGACGCATTGAACACGTGCCTCGTAGTGCATGCCAGTCACCCTCTTCCTTGCAAGCTGGTGTAGGACATCATCGCACGCATTCTCCTTGCCCTCGGCCCTCTTGAAGAATTTTTGCAACATAGGTAAAACAAGGGGCATTAGTGCAATTATTGTGAACCAAGGAGAGTGTATGAATGGTAAGAAGTCAAAAGTCACGTACCCAGAATTTGGCAACAACCAAATCCGCCGCGGTGCCGCGGCCAAGAGGATCTTCCGCGAGGCCGTAGTGCGCCCACCTCCAAGCTACGTCGCAGCCACCGGTAGGGGAGATTGACTATCCCGGGGAAATAAAATCTAAGTAGGCCCCCAAGGATGTTCGAGTACCCACGTGGCGGTCTCTGCGTCGGGTCTTCAAACTCGGAACGAGCTGCACCATGAAACGACAACATCAATATGTATGTGATAATAATTTTGATAATGACAAAATTGCGATAACGAAGTGCCAAAAATTAACATGTACCTCCTTCCATAGGGCACAAGAACAACGTGCCTGTAGCGCCAGCTCTTCAGCGAGGGGAGCTGTGTTATCCCACGCCGATATGGCTTCCTATCACGTGGCCTCAGCCTCTCCACAGCTGGAACGTACTGGTAATCCTCCGGCTCACACCACTCTAGGCTTGGATCAGGATCGAACACTAAGTTCCCCAACCCCTCATCCTCCGAGAGGTCCTCCTCGTCCCCCTCCTCCTCCTGGTCCTCCCCACCCCCTCCTCCTCCTGGTCCTCCCCACCCACCTCCTCCTCCTGGTCCTCCCCACCCCCGTGGTGCTCCTGGTCCTCCTCCTCGTCATCATCATCGGCTGCGGGAGGGGGCTAGGACTAGGAGTGAGTACCCGCGTCGCATTCTTCCTACGCGGCCGCCCCGTGGGAGCGACGAGGGAGGGGGGTAGTAGCTCGGTCCCGCCTCGAAGTCCCTACACCTACCAAGTCCTTGAGCTTCTTTTTAAGACCGCCACCCCTTTTTTTGGCGCCATGCTTCAATCACCTGCAAACACAAATGAAGAGAGTGGTTTATTAGTACGCAATATTGCAAAGAGATAAATATTAGTGAAAGCAACGAAATATAAGTAGATGAACATTAATGAAAGCAACAAATAATGCAAAAGGATGAACATTAATTAGTGGAAGCAACAAATAGCTACCATAGAGTTCTCTCAAACATAGCACGGAGTTCTTACAAATAACCTAGCTAGACAATCTCTATTACACGGAGTTATTACAAATAGGCTAGCCTCACAATTACTACTACATAGATCGAGTAGCTCTGTGTCGCCATCCGTGATTGGACCGCGTGTCTCCTCATCGTCATCGGGCTCGGCGAACCAATAATCATCAATGAAACCCGGAGGTGGTCCATCCGCATCGAGGTCAATCCCTGCTTTGAACGCCTCGAGCAAACTCAGGTCTTCCGGGGCACGGACATGCTCGGCTTCATCTTCCGCATTGTCTCCATCCATGCCCGCGTCTTCTTGTTCATCGTCTACGACCATGTCATCGATAGTCGGCAAGCCGATTGTGAAATGGCCGGGGAGCCCTTCTTCCTGATAAAACTCGACACTCCTTGCTGCGGGGTCTACGCGGCGGAATCGTCCTTGTTTGGCGGGGGCGGCCTATTGCGTGAAGGCACCGTCATCACAACATCCCATCCATGTAGACGTTTTGTCGGGTTTCTGCACGCGTACGGGAGATAGAATACTTGAAAGGCCTGGGTTGCCAAGATGTACACATCCTCTCCCTTATAAACGGAGTTCCTTTCAACTTCGACCAACCCAATTTCAGGATCCCGTCTCACCCGACGTGGGTCAAACCAATGGCATTTGAAGACGACGGGATTTAGCCCTTTGTGAAACCCGTAATTCAGCTCGTATATACCCTCGACTCTTCCATAGTAATGGAGCCCATCATCACCTTGACATACCACCCCACTATTTATTGTCTTCGCGTTGGGCCGGCTTGTTGTGTATTGATGGGTCCGGAAGCGATACCCGTTCACGTCATAGGAGTTGAACGCTTCTACGGAATGGTCAAAGCCCCTAGCAATTTTTCTTAGCTCTGACTTCATCTCTTTGTCAGCTCTTGCCTACAAGTTTAGCACAAGAAGTTTAGAACGAGAAATGACCGATAAATGTCGGAAGTGCTAGCTAATTTGGATAGAATAGTACCAAATTACAAAACCAGCTACTGAAACCGAAACCGCCTCCCTTATCGAAAATTTTCTTGGATTCTTCCGGGTAGGCTCCCTGTGGGTATTCTTCCAATGTATAGCCTTGAATTTCCTATACCGATGAAAAGAGGAAGAGTTAGCCACGAACATACGAGTGAATGTTTGCGAATAATTAAATGGTTCGCACTTACTCGATGTACGGCTTCACTTCGACCATGGTGTTTAAGACATACGAGTGGATCAAGGTCCGCTCATGTAGGTCCGTTCCGTACGGCTTCGAGCCACTTGACTTGCCACCAAGCCCCACGAAGATGCTAAGCTTGGGTACTTCTTCATTGTTGGCGGCATTGTAACGGAGGACCGGGTTGTGCTTTGTGGGAATGTTGGGATCATAGTGCTTAGTGGTGAAGTTTGCCACCTCCACGTTCGGGACTGCCTCGGCTATGGATGCTTCGATCTTGCATTTATTGCCAGTCATTTGACGAAGCTTTTGTGTTTCTCTCTCGGGACCAAACTGCCAACGGCCCCAATTCGGGCCCCCCTTTAAGCACTCCTCCGCGAGGTGCAGGATCATGTGTTGCATCGGATTAAAAACCCTGGAGGAAAGATCTTCTCCAGATCGCAAAGCAACACGGGTGCCTCTTCATCCAGCTTCTCAATCACTTTAGTGTCTAACTCCCTAGCACAAATCTGGCGGAAGAAAAACTCAACCTCGCTAGCACTCGCCAAGTCTTCTCAGGGACATAGCCTCGAATCATCACCGGCATTATCCGCTCAAGCCATATGTGGTAGTCATGACTCTTCGAGTCCTTGTACTCGCAGCGTTTCAATGTTCAGGCCCCTCATCCAGTTGGCTGCGAACCCATCGGGGAAAAACAAGGAGTCCTTCATCCATTGGAAGACCTCCCTTTTTGGGCCTTTGTGAGGCAGAACGGAGCGTGTGGCTTAGTCCAAGTTTTTTTGGCACCATTAGGTGGCTGCATGTTCAACTCCGGCCTATCACACCACCTTTCTTGATCAATTCGAGCCTTTATGTTATCCTTCGTCTTCTCTGTGTCCACAATCGTGCTCCAAATGGCTTCACGGATATTCTTCTCGGTGTGCATTACATCAATGTTATGCGGGAGCTCGAGAAACTCAAAGTAAGGGAGCTTCCATAAGCACGGCTTGTGAGTCCATTGGTGTGTCTCCCCATATCCTAAGAAACCATTCCCATCGGGGCTAGGCTGAAGAGCATCTAACTCGGCCTTGATTTCCGTTCCGGTCTTCGGAATTGGCTTCGGGCCACGGACAACACGGCCTTTCTTGAAACTCTTTACATCACTCCCGTATGCATGCCTCCGCTCAAGAAACTGTCGAGCTTCATCAAAGCATGAATACTTGCCTCCCTTGTTTAGCCAGAAGAAAGTCACGGCCTGTCTGCACCGTGGGCAAGGCCACTTCCCATGTGTACACCACCCGCAGAACAAAGCACGTGCTGGCAGGTCATGCAGGGACGTGTGGTACCACACATACATATCGAAGTACTCCTTCTTTGATGCGTCATATGTTCGGATCCCGCGACCTTCCCAGCCACGAACCAAGTCATCCACCAGCGGTTCCAGGTACACATTCATGTTCTTGCCCGGGTATTTGGGCCCCGGGATTATCATCGACACAAACATGTTCTCCGATCTCATGCGACGCCGGGGGGAGGTTCATGGGAATAACAAACACCGGCCAACAACCGTATACTGCAGCCGACATACCATATGGATTGAACCCATCGGTTGATATCGCAACTCGCTACGCTCCTCGGGTCACCTCGCTTTCAGTGGAAATTTCTTCACAAAGTTCTTCCATGCAGTACCATCCGACGGATGTATCATCTTGTCGGTGTATCTCGTTTCCTTCCACGGCCCACCTCATCCGCCGGGCGGTATCCTCGGTCATGAAGAGCCGCCGGATCCTCGGTAGAACCGGAAGATAGCGGAGGATATTCTTGGCAACCGTGGTCCGCCTCTTCCGACCATCACCATTGCGGTCTACCTCAAAGTACCTAGAGGAATTGCATTTGATGCAATAATTTGTGTCAGCGTGCTCCTCTCCGAATAGCATGCATCCCTTTGGACAAGCGTGTATCCGCTGAGATGACATCTTAAGGTCACCGAGCAATTTGGTCGAATAGTAGAAGTTTTGCGGCAAGAGGTGCCCTTTCGGCGGAAGGCTGCCTACGATGACCGGAAGTTCATCGAACCCATCTCCGCACAAGTTCCTATGGCACTTCAAGGCCATAAGGCGAGCGATGGCATCTAGTTGGGTAACCTCTCGTATTTTCATGTAGGGGTTTCGCGAAGCAAACAGAGCCTCATAATACTCCTTTGTGTTTTCCTCCGGGTCCTCACTTGTCTCCGCATCCCGAGGTGTCTCCACCTCTACATGAGAGCTTTCAGGCACATTACCATTAGCCAAGTTTTCTAAGCACCTATCAAAACCAAGTGTCATATTCCCCCTAGGTTGAATCTGCCGCACCTCCTTCCTAGCACGTTTCTTTGCCTTTTCTCCATGGTAAGTCCAAATCTTGTAGGACGGTGTGAACCCAAACTTGATCAGGTGCATACTCATAGTTTCCTTGTCCCGTGCCTTTCGGTTAGCGCACTTACTACAAGGGCACCAAACACTTATAGGTCTGCTAGGGATGGCAAACGCCCTATCCACAAACCGCTCGGTCTTTTCTCCCCATTCATCAAGTATAGTTCCACTGACTGATTCTGCCATCGTACATCCAGCCACGATTATCCATCCTCTAATCAGCAACAAAACAGACGAACATAGCATTTATATATCAAATAGGAAATAAATGCATCATATATTTATTTATTTTACGCGTGCATCAACCGGAAACTCTACTAGGTGGGCTCCTAGCAGCCGCCGGATCCGTAGATTGAGTACGTTCTCCCAGCTCTACCCCGATCCGAGACAGAATTTCGGCAGCACCTCCCCGCTGCTCTCCCGATACACGTCTCGGCAAAAAGCCGAGAGGGGTGTGCATCCGGAGAACAACGGGGAGGCGCTACCGAAATCCTGTCTCGGATCGGGGTAGAGCACGGAGAACGTACCCAACTACGCATCCGCCGGCTGTCCCGATAAATGCCGTAAGAGTTACGGTTCATAATATGCGAGACCACTAATGCATATTTATCCGCGTAACCCTTACGGTCGGGAAGAGACGCCTAGGTATCGCGACAAACTTGGTGATCTAGACAAAAAATAAAACCTAGGTACAAGAGAGGCGAACGGATTCTCACCCTCGAAGCGTGATCGACAGCCGGCGAAGAAGATCAATGACCCCCGCGATGCCGCCCCTCGTGTCCACCTCGAAGCATCGCCTGCATAGCGAGAAAAACCAATTAGGGGCTATACCATCCGTATAACGAAACAGCCTCCAATGTTGCTAATTGCCAGATTAACAAGATTTTCATTTCCATATTACTATGTTCGATAAGCACATAATGTGAAGGTACATCCATTTTTTTATATTGCTACTACTTTATTGCTGCCAACTAGAACAACATACATGAGTGTATGCTCAGTACATGTAAAAAATTGTATTACATGTAATTCATGAATAATAACAAAAGTCATGTAGCACTCTTAATTTATAGATAATGTCATGGGAAAATGTATCACATATTAGGAGAACATCCAGATTAATTAATCTGGCAATTTTCAAGCCCTAAGTAACATGCAAATTAACAAAAAGAAAAAAAAGGCCACATACCGGTGGTGGCCGGAGCTCCAAGGATGGTGGCGGCCAGCAGCACGGGCGGCGGGCGGAGGGGGAAAGCAGCAGCAGCAGCAGCACGGGCGGCGGGCGGCGGGCGGCGGGCGGAGGGGTGAGGCGGCGGAGGGGGAGAGCAGCAGCAGCTCGGGCGCGCGGCGGCAATGGCGCGGGGCAGCACGTACGGGCGGCGGGCGGAGGGAGGAGGGAGGAGGGAGGCGGAGGGGAAGAGCGGCAGCAGCACGGGCGACTGCGTGCGAGGGGACGGGAGGGGAGGTGAGTCCGGCGGCGGCGTGGGGCGAGTCCGGCGGCGGCGGGGGGTGGGGGTGCGCGGGGGGTGGAGAAGAGAAAGGTGGAGCTCGACCCGTTCTGTGTGGAGGAGAGAAAGGGTGGGGCTCGACCTGCCCTTATCCCTTTCTTTGCCGTGCGGGGCTTTCTTTGCCGTGCGGCAAAGGTCGTTGCCGTGCGGCCACAGCCATTGCCGTGCGCCTCCGCACGGCAGAGAGCTTTGCCGTGCGGCGAGTCTTTGCCGTGCGCAATGGGGGCTTTGCCGTGCGGCATGATTCTTTGCCGTGCGCCTGCGCACGGCAACGCGATTTTTTTTTATTTTTACCATTTAATTTATAAGGGTGCTATGATGATTTTGTACCCTTTAGTGATGACATTGATATAAGGGATTTGAGGCTAGATAGTATGCTTTGGTTCACTCAAAACCATTGTAGGAGGTTACATAGAATACAACTACTAACTATAGCTTGTACAATTATTGTATATTGTATTTTCACGAGGGTCTGATCCTTGAGAGAAAGCCGTAAATAAGACTCGATCGTGAAGAGAAGGAGGAAAATGTGTACCATGCTATGAAATGAATGAATGCATGCTCAAATTAGCAGAGCAAGAATAAATGCTATGCAAATATCTTTACCTTGACCCTCCTCAGCAGATTGTATCCTGTCATGCCAGGCCGGCATGCAGTAGTCAATGACTACACGTGCTGACACACCGGAGCTGCAGAACCATGCATCATAAACCCTAACCCTAACCCTAAACCCTAAACCTATACCTAACCATAAATACTTACCCTTTAACCTAAACCCTAGCCCTACCCCCTAAACCCTAGCCCTAACCCTACACCTAACCCTAACCGAGAGATCCGGCTCACCGTCGATCGTGTGATAATGGCTCTAGCTGCGGGTATATGTGCCAAAGGGTCCCAATCTTGGTTCTCCATGTGTATATGTACTAAACAAACCTAAAAGAATGAAAAGTTACATTGGTGCACCCTCGCGCGGAGAAATCTAGGGGGGTAGACCCGCCGGGGCACACGTTCCGCTGTTTTGGGGGGAGGAGGGGGATAACGACCGCCGGAGCACCGGAACCCCACCAAACCTTGCATGTGGACCTATTATATGTGTCAAAGTGTGATGCTAGGTGTAATTCACCAAATGGTGCATGGCATGGATCCCCGGTCTGACATTCCTCACCTTCGGGCGATAACACTTAACGGATTCCCCGGACGTGTACGCTCGAAGTGTCCCGCCGCGGGTATATCGGGGGCTAGACTGTGCCAAAGGGTCCCAATCTTGGTTCTCCATGTGTATATGTACTAAACAAACCTAAACCTATGAAAAGTTACATTGGTGCACCCTCGCGCGGAGAAATCTAGGGGGTAGACCCGCCGGGCACGCGTTCCGCTGTTTTGGGGGGAGGAGGGGGATAACGACCGCCGGAGCACCGGAACCCCACCAAACCTTGCATGTGGACCTATGATATGTGTCAAAGTGTGGTGCAAGGTCTAATGGTGCAAAAGTAGCTCCCCTAAACCCTAAACCCTAAGCCGGGGAGGCTTCGAGCCCTAAACCCCTCTAAATCCCTAAACCACGACGCGGAGCTGCAGTAACCATGCATCATAAACCCTAACCCTAACCCTAAACCCTAAACCTAAACCTAACCATAAATACTTACCCTTTAACCTAAACCCTAGCCCTGGCCCCTAAACCCTAGCCCTAACCCTACACCTAACCCTAACCAAGTAGACCGAGCACACCGTCGATCGTGTGATAATGGCTCTAGCTGCTGGTATATGTGCCAAAGGGTCCCAATCTTTGGTTCTCCATGTGTATATGTACTAAACAAACCTAAAAGAATGAAAAGTTACATTGGTGCACCCTCGCGCGGAGAAATCTAGGGGGTAGACCCGCCGGGGCACACGTTCCGCTGTTTTGGGGGAGGAGGGGGAGAACGACCGCCGGAGCACCGGAACCCCACCAAACCTTGCATGTGGACCTATTCTATGTGTCAAAGTGTGATGCTAGGTGTAATTCACCAAATGGTGCATGGCATGGATCCCCGGTCCGACATTCCTCACCTTCGGGCGATAACACTTAACGATTCCTGGACGTGTACGCTCGAAGTGTCCCGCCGCGGGTATATCGGGGGCTAGACCGTGCCAAAGGGTCCCAATCTTGGTTCTCCATGTGTATATGTACTAAACAAACCTAAAGGAATGAAAAGTTACATTGGTGCACCCTCGCGCGGAGAAATCTAGGGGGTAGACCCGCCGGGGCACACGTTCCGTCGTTTTGGGGGGAGGAGGGGGAGAACGACCGCCGGAGCACCGGAACCCCACCAAACCTTGCATGTGGACCTATTCTATGTGTCAAAGTGTGATGCTAGGTGTAATTCACCAAATGGTGCATGGCATGGATCCCCGGTCTGACATTCCTCACCTTCGGGCGATAACACTTAACGCAGTTCCCGGACGTGTACGCCGAAGTGTCCCGCCGCGGGTATATCGGGGGCTAGACTGTGCCAAAGGGTCCCAATCTTGGTTCTCCATGTGTATATGTACTAAACAAACCTAAACCTATGAAAAGTTACATTGGTGCACCCTCGCGCGGAGAAATCTAGGGGGTAGACCCGCCGGGGCACGCGTTCCGCTGTTTTGGGGGAGGAGGGGGATAACGACCGCCGGAGCACCGGAACCCCACCAAACCTTGCATGTGGACCTATGATATGTGTCAAAGTGTGGTGCAAGGTCTAATGGTGCAAAAGTAGCTCCCCTAAACCCTAAACCCTAAGCCGGGGAGGCTTCGAGCCCTAAACCCCTCTAAATCCCTAAACCACGACGCCGGAGCTGCGAGAACCATGCATCATAAACCCTAACCCTAACCCTAAACCCTAAACCTAAACCTAACCATAAATACTTACCCTTTAACCTAAACCCTAGCCCTGGCCCCTAAACCCTAGCCCTAACCCTACACCTAACCCTAACCAAGTAGACCGTGCACACCGTCGATCGTGTGATAATGGCTCTAGCTCGCGGGTATATGTGCCAAAGGGTCCCAATCTTTGGTTCTCCATGTGTATATGTACTAAACAAACCTAAAAGAATGAAAAGTTACATTGGTGCACCCTGCGCGGAGAAATCTAGGGGGTAGACCCGCCGGGGCACACGTTCCACTGTTTTGGGGGGAGGAGGGGGATATCGACCGCCGGAGCACCGGAACCCCACCAAACCTTGCATGTGGACCTATTATATGTGTCAAAGTGTGATGCTAGGTGTAATTCACCAAATGGTGCATGGCATGGATCCCCGCGGTCTAACATTCCTCCCACCTTCCGGCGATAACACTTAACCAGTATTCCCGGACGTGTACCTGGTGAAGTGTCCCGCCGCGGGTATATCGGGGGCTCAGATCTGTGCCAAAGGGTACCACACATGATTTTCCATATGTCCATGGACTAAACAAACCTAAACCTATGAAAAGGTATATTGGTGGAACGTCGCGCGGAGAAATCTAGGGGGTAGACCCGCCGTCCACGTCCTGTTTTGGGGGAAGGAGGGGGATAATGACCGCCGGAGCACCGGAACCCCACCAAACCTTGCATGTGGACCTATGATATGTTTCAAAGTGTGGTGCAAGGTCTAATGGTGCAAAAGTAGCTCCCCTAAACCCTAAACCCTAAACTCGGGGAGGCTTCGAGCCCTAAACCCCTCTAAATCCCTAAACCACGACGCCGGAGCTGCGGAACCATGCATCATAAACCCTAACCCTAACCCTAAACCCTAAACCTATACCTAACCATAAATACTTACCCTTTAACCTAAACCCTAGCCCTACCCCCTAAACCCTAGCCCTAACCCTACACCTAACCCTAACCGAGTAGATCCGAGCTCACCGTCGATCGTGTGATAATGGCTCTAGCTGCGGGTGTATGTGCCAAAGGGTCCCAATCTTGGTTCTCCATGTGTATATGTACTAAACAAACCTAAAGGAATGAAAAGTTACATTGGTGCACCCTCGCGCGGAGAAATCTAGGGGGGTAGACTCGCCGGGGCACACGTTCCGCTGTTTTGGGGGGAGGAGGGGAGAACGACCGCCGGAGCACCGGAACCCCACCAAACCTTGCATGTGGACCTATTCTATGTGTCAAAGTGTGATGCTAGGTGTAATTCACCAAATGGTGCATGGCATGGATCCCCGGTCCGACATTCCTCACCTTCGGGCGATAACACTTAACGCATTCCCGGACGTGTACGTCGAAGTGTCCCGCCGCGGGTATATCGGGGGCTAGACTGTGCCAAAGGGTCCCAATCTTGGTTCTCCATGTGTATATGTACTAAACAAACCTAAACCTATGAAAAGTTACATTGGTGCACCCTGCGCGGAGAAATCTAGGGGGTAGACCCGCCGGGGCACGCGTTCCGCTCGTTTTGGGGGAGGAGGGGGATAACGACCGCCGGAGCACCGGAACCCCACCAAACCTTGCATGTGGACCTATGATATGTGTCAAAGTGTGGTGCAAGGTCTAATGGTGCAAAAGTAGCTCCCCTAAACCCTAAACCCTAAACTCGGGAGGCTTCGAGCCCTAAACCCCTCTAAATCCCTAAACCACGACGCCGGAGCTGCAGTAACCATGCATCATAAACCCTAACCCTAACCCTAAACCCTAAACCTAAACCTAACCATAAATACTTACCCTTTAACCTAAACCCTAGCCCTGGCCCCTAAACCCTAGCCCTAACCCTACACCTAACCCTAACCGAGTAGACCGTGCACACCGTCGATCGTGTGATAATGGCTCTAGCTGCCGGTATATGTGCCAAAGGGTCCCAATCTTTGGTTCTCCATGTGTATATGTACTAAACAAACCTAAAAGAATGAAAAGTTACATTGGTGCACCCTCGCGCGGAGAAATCTAGGGGGTAGACCCGCTGGGGCACACGTTCCGCTGTTTTGGGGGGAGGAGGGGAGAACGACCGCCGGAGCACCGGAACCCCACCAAACCTTGCATGTGGACCTATTCTATGTTTCAAAGTGTGATGCTAGGTGTAATTCACCAAATGGTGCATGGCATGGATCCCGCGGTCCGACATTCCTCACCTTCGGGCGATAACACTTACCGTATTCCCGGACGTGTACGGTGAAGTGTCCCGCCGCGGGTATATCGGGGGCTAGACTGTGCCAAAGGGTACCACACATGATTTTCCATATGTCCATGGACTAAACAAACCTAAACCTATGAAAAGGTATATTGGTGGAACGTCGCGCGGAGAAATCTAGGGGGTAGACCCGCCGTCCCGCCGTTTTGGGGGGGAAGGAGGGGGACGGCCGCCGGAGCACCGGAACCCTGATATATGTGGGGGATGAGCATGGAGACTAATTTTGTATTTCACATAGTGTAATAAATAGTCATCAAAAAGAAAAACTAATTAACAAAATAAATATAAGTAGTAGATGAAATAAAATAGTTAGAAAAACAAAAAAAAAGTATAATGGCGCACGGCAAAGGGAGAAGCGCACGGCAAAGGACCCTTTGCCGTGCAACTTGTCTGTCCGCACGGCAAAGTTTGGCCGCACGGCAGTGCCCAGGCCTTTGCCGTGCGCTGTTTCTTTGCCGTGCGGCTTGCGGTGGACTTTGCCGTCCCAAAATCTTTGCCGTGCGCTTCTCCAATTCTTTGCCGTGAGACCCTTCTTTGCCGTGCGCCATATCTTTCTTTGCCGTGATATGTTTCTTTGCCGTGCGCTGCGCTAATACTTTGCCGTGCATTTTTTCGTTGCCGTGCGCTCTTTCTGCTACGCACGGCAAAGAAATCTTTGCCGTGCAGCAGCTCACGGCAAAGTTTGGCTGCACGGCAGCGCCTGATTTTCCCGTAGTGTGCAGCCCCTCTTTTGCTAAGCGATCTGCAACCTCATTAGCCGAACGTCGCACTTACCTGACCTTGGTATACATCCCCCACGGAGAGGTAGATGCGGGCCAAACTCCACCTGCATCACCGCCGCGTCCGGCTTCCCGCCGATGAGAAATCCGCGCACCTTCGGCGAGCAATCGACGCCCACGCGTAGATCCATCACCACCGCAGCGTCATGATGTCCGGACGCGGGTCGACCGGTCGCAGGGGTGGCCAGGTTGGCCACGACGGAAGCTCGAGCGAGCGCAGCAGGAACGGAGGCGCCGGTGAGAAATCGGAGGCTAACAAGAAGTGATCGAACGCGGCGTGCCTCCGTGAGCCTTACGATACACGAAGTACATGCTCGCACCGCTTCCCGCGAAGCGGAGAAGGCCGAGGAGTGGCGCCAAGGAGCAGTGGAATGTCTATTGCGACCTCGTCAGCAAGGACGATGAGTGAAGCCGCTGCTGCGTCCCCGTCACGGCAAAAGGCTCCAGTTAGCATCACAGAGCTGATTTTTGGTATGTGGTTTGCCGTGGTGGCGAAATTTAGCTTAAATTTTAGGCAAATTTGACTGGCAATGCATGTTCTATCTCCTGCGTCAATCTTTTTTGAATTTACAGTTTTGTTTATCGTATCTCGTCTGCTGACGTCATTGTTGACTTTGGCCTGTAAACACGTATTTGGGGTTTGCGGTTTGAGGGTTCTACTAGAGTTGCTCTAGCATTCTATTCATTTCATCGGTCACCTTTTGGTTGACATCGCTAAACACATTTTCCTCCGGTGTTTGCACTTTGGACATGAATAAATGCGCGCGTGAAGTAGTACTGAACTAGTTTACTCATCCATGCCCTGTCCTCCTTCAACACACCTTGTTCATCACGAAGCCTCTTTATCATTTTTTTTGTTCTTTCTTGTCGTAGCAAAATTGTGGAAGGAGCTTGTAGTACGATCCCCATGTTTCAATTTTTTTTTTGCGAATAGCCCATGTTTCAACTAATCCGCTCTAGCTCTTTCACCCGCTTTATTTCTTCCCGCTAGTGATGCAATTGTCATCGGACCTCTCCGTAGTTGCTCTAAATCCTCATTCAAATAAGCGTGTAACCTTTTCTTTGACGCTTTAAGCACCTCTTTATCCCATGCATGTAATTTAGCATGGACGTGTTTTAACCTTTTCTTTGACTCCAAATCCAAACTTGCATGCAGACAACGAGCAGCTACCTATTCATTTTCCAATTGACGACGAGCTATGATGTGGTCAGCTGGTCACCGCTGTTTTGCAGGCTACCTCGCACGCATGGGAGGGAGAAAGACCAGAGTCGTCGGTCCATTCATTCAATGATTCAACCAAGGGAACAGTGTGTGGCGACGGAGAGAGACGTGCCCAGGAATGTGGGCTGTGCGTGCTCAGGTATAGTATTCCAGGGAACATCCTGTGACCCTGCCTGTACGTCGACGTATCTGCGTCGCGCAGCAATCCCGTTGGAAAATCGCCTCAGCTTGAGTGCTTGACCAATCTTGTGTTTTGGGCTCCATCCATCTTCTTAGTACATGTCATACAAAAATATAGGCAGTGCAAACAAATTGGTACAAGAACTTCAGAATTTGGATGAGATAGTCCCCAAACTCGTCTAATAAGGCGCAAATCTTTCGCAAAAAAAAGAGGCGCAAATCAGTGCAAAACAGTCCGAATTGGACATTGGAAAAAAAAGGCAGTTATTTTGCAAAACAAACCTTGCAGCTCGACGCATCTACTCAACCTTGAAACTTTTTGTTTCTCTTCGTGTACCTATCGGGTTTGATTGAAGAATTGCATGCTAGTCCATACAATAATTCACTATCTATGTGTTTTTTTGTACAACTTTTTGTCATCGTTTGCACTACTTTGTGATCGGTATCAGATAATTTTGAGCTTGGTACCACCAGAAACGTTCTCCGGCCATGTGGTGAGACACAATTAGGCTGTGTTGGGTTCCAGGCAAAAGCATGGATGTGATGGGGTGGTCCTCTTTTTTATGTGTTTTTTGCAAACGTAGGTCACTACGGGAAAAACAGGCGTTGCCGTGCAGCACATCATTGCCGTGAGGTGCTGCACGGCAAAGAAATCTTTGCCGTGCGCCGCGAGTTGTACGCACGGCAAAGAAGAAAAGCACGGCAAAGTCTTAGAGCGGCGCACGGCAAAGAGTCGGTGCACGGCAAAGTCAGCAGCACCGCACGGCAAAGTATCATCGCACGGCAAAGTCCCTCGAAAGCCCACGGCAAAGAAGCAAGCACGGCAAAGAGCATAAGAGCCGCACGGCAAAGAAAACATGCTCGGCAAAGGGACTGGGACGTTGCCGTGGGCCTCCCTTTGCCGTGAGGCCAGGCAAAGTGCACGGCAAAGCCGCCTTTGCCGTGCGATTACTTCTTTGCCGTGCGCCATCATTCATTTTATTTGTTTTTCTTTCTATTTTATTTCATCTAATACTTATATTTTTTTTTATTAGTTTTACTTTTTGATGACTATTTATTAGTGTTACTTAAGACAATGTGCAATACAAAATTAGTCTCCATGCTCATCCCCCACATATATCAGGGTTCCGGTGCTCCGGCGGCCGTCCCCCTCCTTCCCCCCAAAACAGCGGGACGGTGGGTCTACCCCCGTAGATTTCTCCGCGCGAGGGTGCACAATGTACTTTTTCATTCTTTTAGGTTTGTTAGGGTTAGGTTTTAGGTCCAGTTGCAAGTTTTGGTGGCATTTCGGTGCTCCGGGGGTCATTCCCCCCTAAAAACGGCTGTCTGTGGGCCCCGGATGGTCTACCCCCTAGATTTCTCCGCGCGAGGTTCCACCAATATACCTTTTCATAGGTTTAGGTTTGTTTAGTCCATGGACATATGGAAAACCATGTGTGGCACCCTTTAGCACAGCTCTAGCCCCCGATATACCCGCGGCGGGACACTTCAGCGTACACGTCCAGGAATCTGTTAAGTGTTATCGCCGGAAGGTGAGGAATGTCAGACCGGGGATCCATGCCATGCACCATTTGGTGAATCACACCTTGCATCACACTTTGACACATAGCATAGGTCCACATGCAAGGTTTGGTGGGGTTCCGGTGCTCCGGCGGTCGTTCTCCCCCTCCTCCCCCCAAAACAGCGGAACACGTGCCCCGGCGGGTCTACCCCCTAGATTTCTCCGCGCGAGGGTGCACCAATGTAACTTTTCATTCTTTTAGGTTTGTTTAGTACATATACACATGGAGAACCAAGATTGGGACCCTTTGGCACATATATACCCGCAGCTAGAGCCATTATCACACGATCGACGGTGTGCCTGATCTACTGGTTAGGGTTAGGGCTAGGGTTTAGGGGCTAGGGCTAGGGTTTAGGTTAAAGGGTAAGTATTTATGGTTAGGTATAGGTTTAGGGTTTAGGGTTAGGGTTAGGGTTTATGATGCATGGTTCTGCAGCTCCGCGTCGTGGTTTAGGGATTTAGAGGGGTTTAGGGCTCGAAGCCTCCCCAGTTTAGGGTTTAGGGTTTAGGGGAGCTACTTTTGCACCATTACACCTTGCACCACACTTTGACACATATAATAGGTCCACATGCAAGGTTTGGTGGGGTTCCGGTGCTCCGGCGGTCGTTATCCCCCTCCTCCCCCCAAAACAGCGGAACGTGTGCCCCGGCGGGTCTACCCCCCTAGATTTCTCCGCGCGAGGGTGCACCAATGTAACTTTTCATTCCTTTAGGTTTGTTTAGTACATATACACATGGAGAACCAAGATTGGGACCCTTTGGCACATATATACCCGCAGCTAGAGCCATTATCACACGATCGACGGTGTGCCTGATCTACTGGTTAGGGTTAGGTGTAGGGTTAGGGCTAGGGTTTAGGGGCTAGGGCTAGGGTTTAGGTTAAAGGGTAAGTATTTATGGTTATGTATAGGTTTAGGGTTTAGGGTTAGGGTTAGGGTTTATGATGCATGGTTCTGCAGCTCCGGCGTCGTGGTTTAGGGATTTAGAGGGGTTTAGGGCTCGAAGCCTCCCCAGTTTAGGGTTTAGGGTTTAGGGGAGCTACTTTTGCACCATTACACCTTGCACCACACTTTGACACATATCATAGGTCCACATGCAAGGTTTGGTGGGGTTCCGGTGCTCCGGCGGTCGTTATCCCCCTCCTCCCCCCAAACAGACGGAACGTGTGCCCCGGTGGGTCTACCCCCCTAGATTTCTCCGCGCGAGGGTGCACCAATGTAACTTTTCATTCCTTTAGGTTTGTTTAGTACATATACACATGGAGAACCAAGATTGGGACCCTTTGGCACATATATACCCGCAGCTAGAGCCATTATCACACGATCGACGGTGTGCTCGATCTACTGGTTAGGGTTAGGTGTAGGGTTAGGGCTAGGGTTTAGGGGCTAGGGCTAGGGTTTAGGTTAAAGGGTAAGTATTTATGGTTAGGTACAGGTTTAGGGTTTAGGGTTAGGGTTAGGGTTTATGATGCATGGTTCTGCAGCTCCGGCGTCGTGGTTTAGGGATTTAGAGGGGTTTAGGGCTCGAAGCCTCCCCAGCTTAGGGTTTAGGGTTTAGGGGAGCTACTTTTGCACCATTACACCTTGCACCACACTTTGACACATATCATAGGTCCACATGCAAGGTTTGGTGGGGTTCCGGTGCTCCGGCGGTCGTTATCCCCCTCCTCCCCCCAAAACAGCGGAACGTGTGCCCCGGCGGGTCTACCCCCCTAGATTTCTCCGTGCGAGGGTGCACCAATGTAACTTTTCATTCCTTTAGGTTTGTTTAGTACATATAAACATGGAGAACCAAGATTGGGACCCTTTGGCACATATATACCCGCAGCTAGAGCCATTATCACACGATCGACGGTGTGCTCGATCTATCGGTTAGGGTTAGGTGTAGGGTTAGGGCTAGGGTTTAGGGGCTAGGGCTAGGGTTTAGGTTAAAGGGTAAGTATTTATGGTTAGGTATAGGTTTAGGGTTTAGGGTTAGGGTTAGGGTTTATGATGCATGGTTCTGCAGCTCCGGCGTCGTGGTTTAGGGATTTAGAGGGGTTTAGGGCTCGAAGCCCCCCAGTTTAGGGTTTAGGGTTTAGGGGAGCTACTTTTGCACCATTACACCTTGCACCACACTTTGACACATATCATAGGTCCACATGCAAGGTTTGGTGGGGTTCCGGTGCTCCGGCGGTCGTTATCCCCCTCCTCCCCCCAAAACAGCGGAACGTGTGCCCCGGCGGGTCTACCCCCTAGATTTCTCCGCGCGAGGGTGCACCAATGTAACTTTTCATTCCTTTAGGTTTGTTTAGTACATATACACATGGAGAACCAAGATTGGGACCCTTTGGCACATATATACCCGCAGCTAGAGCCATTATCACACGATCGACGGTGTGCCTGATCTACTAGTTAGGGTTAGGTGTAGGGTTAGGGCTAGGGTTTAGGGGCTAGGGCTAGGGTTTAGGGTTAGGGTTAGGGTTTAGGGTTAGGGTAAGGATTTAGGGTTAGAGTTAGGGTTTAGGGTTATGGTAAGGATTTAGGGTGAGTTAGGTGAGGTACTTAATATATTTATGCGCAAAGCTATATTGACAAATGCACACATAAATCAACTCAAATATTTGAAATGCTTATTTTTTTTGAAATTGAAACAATGATACATATATTATTAAATAATTCACATGTTGAAAAAAACAGGTTTAATATAGTGTAGAAATAGAAATGAATGTTTTTGACAATTAAAATGATAAAAATGAAAAAAAAACACCTTTGACGTGCGCAGGCTCACGGCAAAGAACCTTGCCGCACGGCAAAGGTAGCCCAGCGCACGGCAAAGAGCGTCCGCACGGCAAAGCCCCTTTGCCGCACGGCAAAGAGCTTTGCACGGGAAAGGGTGCGGATAAGGTGGTCGCTCGGGCCACGCTCAGCCACAACCACAAACGCACACACGACTAGCTTCTTCCCCTCTCGCACCGCGCCGCCGCACGCACGCCCGCCGCACGCCGCCGCCTCGATCTGCCGCACCCTCTCCCGCCGCCGCACCCTCCCCCGCCGCTGCCGCTCCCTCACCGCCCGACCCGGCCCTCCCTGCTGCTCCCACGCCGCCGCCGCCGGAGCCCTCCCCTGGCTGCTCCCGCCGGAGCCCTCCCCCGGCGTGCTGCTCGCCCACTCCTCCTCCCGCTACCGCCTCCCGCCACCAGCTAGCCACGCACGCCGCCGCCACCACCGACGCTGCTGCCGCTCCCCTGTCCCCGGCCCGTGCCGCCTCGCCAGCGAGCCACCACCACCGGAGGCGCCCCTGCCCCTGCCTACCGAGCCCTGCCTCCCGCTGCTGCCCTGCCTCCCGTGCCCCTGCACATACAAAGGTTAGTTATTAGTCTAGTAAAATAGGATTAGTCTAGTATAAATTAGAAATAGGATTTTGATTTAGTGTAAATTAGGAATATGATTTTAGTTTAGTATAAGATTTTAGTGTAGTTTAAACTAGAAATAGGATTTTAGTTTGAAAAAGGTGTTTAGGAGTCGGATATGTTAAAAGTAGGCCCATATAGAAAAAATTAGATAATGTCGATCACGCTTCGAGGTGGTCAATTGAATTTAAGGTAAAAGTAGGCCCATATAGCAAGGATAATGTGCTGCAAGGAAATTTAAGGTAAAAGTGGTCAATTGAATTATTTTCTCGTTATAAAGGTGATGCTTCGAGGTGGACACGAGGGGTGGCGTCGCGGGGGTGTTTGACGGGGCGTTCCGGATCTTCTTCGGCAATTCTCTCACAGGGTCGTTGGTCTTCTTCGCCGGCTGTCGGTCACGCTTCGAGGGTGAGAATCCGTTCGCCTCTCTTGTACCTAGGTTTTTATCTTTATGTCTAGATCACTAAGTCTGTCGCGATACCTAGGCGTCTCTTCCCGACCGTAAGGGTTACGCGGATAAATATGCATTAGTGGTCTCGCATATTATGAACCGTAACTCTTACGGCATTTATCGGGACAGCCGGCGGATGCGTAGTTGGGCACGTTCTCCGTGCTCTACCCCTATCCGAGACAGATTTCGGTAGCGCCTCCCCGTTGTTCTCCGGATGCACACCCCTCTCGGCTTTTTGCCGAGACGTGTATTGGGAGAGCAGCGGGGAGGTGCTGCCGAAATTCTGTCTCGGATCGGGGTAGAGTTGGGAGAACGTACTCAATCTACGGATCCGGCGGCTGCTAGGAGCCCACCTAGTAGAGTTTCAGGTTGATGCACGCGTAAAATAAATAAATATATGATGCATTTATTTCGTATTTGATATATAAATGCTATGTTCGTCTGTTTTGTTGCTGATTAGAGGATGGATAATCATGGCTGGATGTACGATGGCAGAATCAGTCAGTGGGACTATACTGATGAATGGGGAGAAAAGACCGAGCAGTTTGTGGATAGGGCGTTTGCCATCCCTAGCAGACCTATAAGTGTTTGGTGCCCTTGTAGTAAGTGCGCTAACCGAAAGGCACAGGACAAGGAAACTATGAGTATGCACCTGATCAAGTTTGGGTTCACACCGTCCTACAGGATTTGGACTTACCATGGAGAAAAGGCAAAGAAACGTGCTAGGAAGGAGGTGCGGCAGATTCAACCTAGGGGGAATATGACACTGGTTTTGATAGGTGCTTAGAAAACTTGGCTAATGGTAATGTGCCTGAAAGCTCTCATGTAGAGGTGGAGACACCTCAGGATGCGGAGACAAGTGAGGACCCGGAGGAAAACACAAAGGAGTATTATGAGGCTCCGTTTGCTTCGCGTAAACCCCTACATGAAAATACGAGAGGTTACCCAACTAGATGCCATCGCTCGCCTTATGGCCTTGAAGTGCCATAGGAACTTGTGCAGAGATGGGTTCGATGAACTTCTGGTCATCGTAGGCAGCCTTCTGCCGAAAGGGCACCTCTTGCCGCAAAACTTCTACTATTCGACCAAATTGCTCAGTGACCTTAAGATGTCATCTCAGCAGATACACGCTTGTCCAAAGGGATGCATGCTATTCAGAGAGGAGCACGCTGACACAAATTATTGCATCAAATGCAATTCCTCTAGGTACTTTGAGGTAGACCGCAATGGTGATGGTCGAAGAGGCAGACCACGGTTGCCAAGAATATCCTCCGCTATCTTCCAGTTCTACCGAGGATCCAGCGGCTCTTCATGACCGAGGATACCGCCCAGCCAGATGAGGTGGGCCGTGGAAGGAAACGAGATACACCGACAAGATGATACATCCGTCGGATGGTACCGCATGGAAGAACTTTGTGAAGAAATTTCCACTGAAAGCAGGTGACCCGAGGAGCGTAGCAGTTGCGATATCAACCGATGGGTTCAGTCCATATGGTATGTCGGCTGTAGTATACAGTTGTTGGCCATTGTTTTTTATTCCCATGAACCTCCCCCTGGCGTCTCCATGAGATCAGAGAGCATGTTTGTGTCGATGATAATCCTAGGGCCGAAATACCAGGGTAAGAACATGAATGTGTACCTAGAACCGCTGGTGGATGACTTGGTTCGTGGCTGGGAAGGTCGCGGGATCCGAACATATGACGCATCAAAGAAGGAGTACTTCGATATGTATGTGTGGTACCACACGTCCCCGCATGACCTGCCAAAGACGTGCTTTGTTCTCGCGGGTGGTGTACACATGGGAAGTGGCCTTGCCCATAGTGCGGACAGGCCGTGACTTTCTTCCGGCTAAACAAGGGAGGCAAGTATTCATGCTTTGATGAAGCTCGACGAGTTCCTTGAGCGGAGGCATGCATACAGGAGTGATGTAAAGAGTTTCAAGAAAGACCGTGTTGTCCGTGGCCCGAAGCCAATTCCGAAGACCGGAACGGAAATCAAGGCCGAGTTAGATGCTCTTCAGCCTAGCCCTGATGGGAATGGTTTCTTAGGATATGGGGAGACACACCAATGGACTCACAAGCCGTGCTTATGGAAGCTCCCTTACTTTGAGTTTCTCGAGCTCCCGCATAACATTGATGTAATGCACAACGAGAAGAATATCAGTGAAGCCATTTGGAGCACGATTGTGGACACTGAGAAGACGAAGGATAACATAAAGGCTCGAATTGATCAAGAAATGTGGTGTGATAGGCCGGAGTTGAACATGCAGCCACCTAATGGTGCCAAAAAAACTTGGACTAAGCCACACGCTCCGTTCGCCTCACAAAGGCCCAAAAAGGGAGGTCTTCCAATGGATGAAGGACTCCTTGTTTTTCCCCGATGGGTTCGCAGCCAACCGGATGAGGGGCCCGAACATTGAAACGCCTGCGAGTACAAGGACTCGAAGAGTCATGACTACCACATATGGCTTGAGCGGATAATGCCGGTGATGATTCGAGGCTATGTCCCCGAGAAGACTTGGCGAGTGCTAGCGAGGTTGAGTTTTTTCTTCCGCCGGATTTGTGCTAGGGAGTTAGACACTAAAGTGATTGAGAAGCTGGATGAAGAGGCACCCGTGTTGCTTTGCGATCTAGAGAAGATCTTTCCTCCAGGGTTTTTTAATCCGATGCAACACATGATCCTGCACCTCGCGGAGGAGTGCTTAAAGGGGGGCCCGAATTGGGGCCGTTGGCAGTTTGGTCCCGAGAGAGAAACACAAAAGCTTCGTCAAATGACCGGCAATAAATGCAAGATCGAAGCATCCATAGCCGAGGCAGTCCCGAACGTGGAGGTGGCAAACTTCACCACTAAGCACTATGATCCCAACATTCCCACAAAGCACAACCCGGTCCTCCGTTACAATGCCGCCAACAATGAAGAAGTACCCAAGCTTAGCATCTTCGTGGGGCTTGGTGGCAAGTCAAGTGGCTCGAAGCCGCACGAACGGACCTACATGAGCGGACCTTGATCCACTCGTATGTCTTAAACACCATGGTCGAAGTGAAGCCGTACATCGAGTAAGTGCGAACCATTTAATTATTCGCAAACATTCACTCGTATGTTCGTGGCTAACTCTTCCTCTTTTCATCGGTATAGGAAATTCAAGGCTATACATTGGAAGAATACCCACAGGGAGCCTACCCCGGAAGAATCCAAGCAAATTTTCGATAAGGGAGGCGGTTTCGGTTTCAAGTAGCTGGTTTTGTAATTTGGTACTATTCTATCCAAATTAGCTAGCACTTCCGACATTTATCGGTCATTTCTCGTTCTAAACTTCTTGTGCTAAACTTGTAGGCAAGAACTGACAAAGAGATGAAGTCGAGCTAAGAAAAATTGCTAGGGGCTTTGACCATTCCGTAGAAGCGTTCAACTCCTATGACGTGAACGGGTATCGCTTCCGCACCCATCAATACACAACAAGCCGGCCCAACGCGAAGACAATAAATAGTGGGGTGGTATGTCAAGGTGATGATGGGCTCCATTACTATGGAAGAGTCGAGGGTATATACGAGCTGAATTACGGGTTTCACAAAGGGCTAAATCCCGTCGTCTTCAAATGCCATTGGTTTGACCCACGTCGGGTGAGACGGGATCCTGAAATTGGGTTGGTCGAAGTTGAAAGGAACTCCGTTTATAAGGGAGAGGATGTGTACATCTTGGCAACCCAGGCCTTTCAAGTATTCTATCTCCCGTACGCGTGCGTAAAACCCGACAAAACGTCTACATGGATGGGATGTTGTGATGACGGTGCCTTCACGCAATAGGCCGCCCCGCCAAACAAGGACGATTACCGCCGCGTAGACCCCTCAGCAAGGAGTGTCGAGTTTTATCAGGAAGAAGGGCTCCCCGGCCATTTCACAATCGGCTTGCCGACTATCGATGACATGGTCGTAGACGATGAACAAGAAGACGCGGGCATGGATGGAGACAATGCAGAAGATAAAGCTGAGGATGTCCGTGCCCCCGAAGACCCGAGTTTGCTCGAGGCGTTCAAAGCAGGGATTGCCCTCGATGCAGATGGACCACCTCCAGGTTTCATTGATGATTATTGGTTCGCCGAGCCTGATGACGATGAGGAGACACGCGGTCCAATCACGGATGGCGACACAGGCTACTGATCTATGTAGTAGTAATTGTGAGGCTAGCCTATTTGTAATAACTCCATGTAATAGAGATTGTCTAGCTAGGTTATTTGTAAGAATGTGTTGACTGCCAAAACCCACCGGCGGGCAGCGGCCTGTCAACACGGTAGAGCCGGGAAGAGCCTAGAGCTGCGGCTGGCTGAGACCCCTCCGAGCGACGGCCCGCAATGCTCTTCTGGTCACACGCGGCGATGCGAAGTGCAGGAGCGTGCCACCTGACCTATACCCGGTCGGGAAGGTGATGGGGATGCCTCGCTTAGTTCCTCGCATGGCATACACGTAAACATTAAATAGAGCCTCGATCGGCTCTCGGGTTATCCCGTGAATCGGCTCAAAGAGCCGATCCACCCATGATTCGTACGGGGTGCACGAATACTTGGTGATCCCGCTTGATCAAGATAAAGCTAATGAGATCTACGACGATTTAGGGTTTTCACCGCATAATCGGATCATCCTACTCCAGGTTGGGCCTCGCGGCCACGCACGGTGCTCGTAAGCCGATCCTAAACAAGGCCAAAAAACCAACATGACGTTGATCCTCGGAACATCCTGTTTAGGACTTGCGAACGCCACCCTACGTGCCGCTGGATCCTCCCCCCCTTTGTAAGGCCTAACTATTGCAGATATTAAACTAATCCTTGCAAAGCAAGGAGCAATCGTAACGGATCAGATCTACTAAATAAAGAACAAGCAGGGTGCCGCCCCCACACCTGAGATAGATGTGAGGGCGGCTAGACATGCAAGGGTTGCACTACGTAAGCATGTTATACGAAGAACTATGCTAACCCTAACACATCTATGATAACTACGTTGCCCGCCATCAAAGACGCTTCAAGCACGGGCAACGCATGAACAACGTGGAGCTTAGTGCCGCCTAGATCGCAAGATGCGATCTAGGCAGCATGTCGCTTACCCGATTGAAACCCTCGAGACGAAGGAGTTGGCGATGCGCCGAGATTGGTTTGTTTTGGGGTGAACGTTGTGTTGTTGTTTATTCCATAACCCTAGATACATATTTATAGTCCGGCGGACTTTCTAACGTGGGAATATCCCACCGTATGCGATACAAACTCTAAATCTTGATCTAAGATATAATCTACTATATTTAAAGATACACGGGCAATCTAGCCCAAACTCTCCGTGCAAGGCCGTTCCAGAGATCCTCCATGTGTAATCCTTCAAGCTCATCTCCTTTACGGCCCACCTCTGGATTCGTCCAAAATCTGGTGATAACACATGCCCCCCTGGTTTTGGAAATAACATTTCCAAAATCATTATGCTTTCCTTTCGAAGGGTCATGTCGTGGCAGAACAGAGCCATTTGCAGCATCCGTCATCATTATACCCTATCCTCTCAGCTTCTCTGCAAAATTTGACAGCTCTGACATCACCCCTTCGGAAACTGTAATGGCAGTAATCCCCACCAGGTTTCTCATTATTTATCCGTGCCGACTGATTAGTTATCTTTATCCCCTTCCTCTGTTCCAGCCATCGGCACCCCCAAAAAAACCCCTCTGCGCACCATGTCTTCTTCTTCCTCTGCCTCGTCGGGACTTTCCTTCGAGTCCTCCTCTCCCGAGCCGATGCCAGCACCGAGCCCACAAGAGGTCCATGCGGCCAACATCCGCCGCGCCATTGAGGCCGGGGAGGAGTCAGACCATGACTTCTCCATCTGGTCCGAGGATGACCAGTCCTCGACGGACGGGGAGAGCGACCTCCGCTTCCTCGCCAACGGGGAATCGGAGGAGGAGAGCGATGACGATCGCTTCCCCTGGGACGACTTTACCTCCTCCGAGGTGAAGGAGGAGGAAGAGGAGGAGGAGGATGACGACGAAAGCCCCTCCGACGAGCCGCCGGCCAAGCGCCATTGCCCCTGGCCAGGGAATCTCAGTGATTATGATAGTGACGACGACGACGACGACGACGTGGAGGACGAGGACAACGAAGGTCCTGCCGGCGGCCGCTACAGCAGCGACGACGAGCCCGCCGGGAGCAGCGTCGACAGCGCTGACGACGGTGACGACGAGGGCAGTGACGGCCCGTAGAATAGGACCTCTAGAATAGGATCAGCAACAGTAGACGGGGCAATGCATCCCCTTAGTACTCCCTTTTGAGAGCAATCAGCTCTTCTATGTAAGAAATCTGGTTTATCAACGAAGAACTTTTCCCCAATTTGATTTTGCCGATTTCTTCCGAGTTTAAATGAACCGATTCCCTCATCTGCTGACCCCGCCGATCGTCACTTAGCCAATGCCCAACGAGCCGATGACAACGCACCGGTATCTTAATGCCTCATCCCTTTGAGCTCTGGCGGACAACTAGGCAGATCGACGTTCTCACGAGAACCCCAGAACCACTGCCGACACGACTTGCTCCTGAAGTCGATACCACTGGGTTTTCAGCCCGATGAAATCTCAATCGGCTTCTTAAGAACGGAACTCTACGCCAGCAGTTGCCCCCCGAGCCTCTATCAAGGCGAGCACATCAGTGGACTAACCAAATGTGTCGCCGTCGGTTCCCAAGTCATGATGCGGAACCAGCCGATTTCAGCAAAATCGGCTCTCCAGAGCAGAGAACCTTCAGGGTGAGCTGCCCCCCGAGCTTCTTCAGTCCACTTTTCGCGCCTTGCAGGTCAGGTCGGCTCCCCCTGTGGTGGATCTGATGCAACCCATCCTTAACCTGATCTGCACATTACTCGCAAAAGGAAACCAGAGGTTCTTGAAGAGAAAATCGAAGTCATCAAGCCACTCAACTGAGGAGCTCTTCCATTAGAATCTCTCTTCGTGACTCCCTTCCTGCTCCATTGACCCTTTCCGCTCATAACAGCTGTACCTCTTGAGTCGATGGCCACGTATCTGCATCGGCTAAAAATTTTGTGTGTTTTTTTTTATTTGGCCGATTTTTCCGAATCGGCCCCTAATATTCCACTGCACGCATGTCTGCACATGTTTATCTGCATATGTTCATCTGACTATATGCCCCCCGAGCCGAATCTGCCAAATGACTGCAGATATCGGCTTTCATGGTTAGTCAGGGCACCGCACTTGTACGTCGGCTTCGCAAAGATTCATGCTGACTTTCATCTCGCCGACGTGGCCGCTGCCCGAGAGATCGTTGCCGACCACAAACGGAATATGTGCAGAAGATAATTTTGGCCGATTGCTGGAATCGGCCTCCACATTGCTTGTTCGATGAAGGTTTTGTAATGTTCCTCCATAAATTTTTTGGGGCCGATCACAAGGATCAGCCTCACCCGGTTTGCTCATTGTTTTAATCTTGCTACTCGGTTAGGCTGGATAAAACCAACCCAACCTCTGACTTGATGCGCCTGCTGTCATCCACCTTGAGTGCATCGTATAATCGTGGA
The DNA here is from genome assembly GCF_022539505.1 of Lolium rigidum. Classification (NCBI taxonomy): domain Eukaryota; kingdom Viridiplantae; phylum Streptophyta; class Magnoliopsida; order Poales; family Poaceae; genus Lolium; species Lolium rigidum. The sequence continues at coordinate 295,268,837 of NC_061513.1, forward strand.
GCACTAAGCTCTGTCGGCAAGACAAGCACCATGTTTGTGCCAGCCCGATGTTTCATCATCGGCTTTCTTTTGCTTGGGACGCCACTCCATTCTCCGTGGACGACCCTCCTCATCCAGGGCTCGCTGAACCTTTACAGCCAAATCAGGCCGTGCCTTCCTTAGCGTATGCAGGTATAACCTTTCGGCTTCCTCCAGGCCGCGCAACCGCTGAACCCTGCGTTTTTGAGAACGGCTGAGTCCGTCGTGGCACCACCTTGGACGGTGGTACTCGTCTTCTTCTTCTTCTAGTCCCTCGTCTTCGGAATCCTCAAGATCTGCCCAACGAAGTGACTCGGCGCGTTTGCTTGGTGGCGGGAGAGGCCCTAAGCGCTCAAATACGGACACGTTGGCTGCCTCCTTCTTCTTCTTGTTGCATTCTCGGGCAATTGCCGATTGTAGGCAATCGGCTCATTCCTGAATCCCAGCGAGTTGTCCGAAGAAAGGGCAGTCCCGGTGTCCGGCGTTGTCATCTTGCTCCCTTGACTTGTCCGTGGCACGGCGCTCGTGCTCCTCCTCATCGCGATCCCGCCGACGATGTCTTCTCGGCTTCTCTAGCCGGACGATCTCCTTCATCATCATAGTTGGACCGTCGGCGTTGGTCATACCGACTCACATATTTGTTGAGGAGGTGATCGAGAGAGAGGTCGTTGATATCTTATGTTCTTCACTTCTCCCTCCGTGACGTAGCGCTTGCCATCATGATGGAGCCGATCGCGTGGAGCGGCCTCCTCTCGTGTCCTTGCTATGAGAGCAGCATGCCCTCATCTCCATCTTTGCCGGAGTGGTTCCCGGTGTCCTACCATGTTGATGCTGAATGTGGGACCTGGCCGGCAACCCTCGGGGTAGATGACTTCTACCATGTTAACGGCGGGGAAGGGCTGGGTGTCTACCTTCATGGCGTACTCGGTTGAAAATTAGACGCCCCTTCTCTATCGCCGCTTGGATGTGCCGACGCTACACCCTGCGGCCGTTGGTAGCATGGGAGAGCGAGTTGTGGAATTTGCGAGTACGGCTTTCCGTTTAGCTCTTGCGCCGTGGGGAACTTGAGACCTTCGGGAATCGTCAACTCGTTTCTCCTTGAGCGAGGAGGTCGAAGATTTGTTCAGTCTTGGTCACGTCAAAATCAAATCCCCCGGGCGGCCCCGGTGGCTTTACCCATTTGCAGGACACGGGGGTTCCTCCCCGAGTCCACTCAGCCACTGCTACTTCTTGGTCTCCCGCAGGCACTTCACCTTCCTCTGTATCGACCATTACTACTGCACGCTTGAATTTGTCTTGGTACAGGTCTGGGTGGCGCTGTTCATATGCTGATAGTTTCTGAACCATGTGCGCCAGCGAGGGATAATCTGCTTGGGAGGCCATGTCCTTGAGCTGTGTTGCAAGGCCAGCCTACCGCCAACTCGATCGCTTCCTTTTCAGTTATACGAACCGAATAACATCGGTTCCTAAGACTCTCGAAGCGCCGGATGTATTCTGTCACCGTTTCTCCGCGCTTCTGACGTAGTTGTGCTAGATCGGCAATGCTAGACTCGGAAGCTTCCGAATGGTATTGCATATGGAACTGTTCTTCCAATTGCTTCCAAGACTGGATGGAGTTTGCTGGCAAAGATGTATACCATCCAAAAGCCGATCCTGTGAGGGACTGTGAAAAGAGCCTCACGCGTAGCTGATCCGACACTGAAGCCGGTCCTAGTTGCGCCAAATATCGGCCAATGTGCTCGATGGAGCTGGAGCCATCCGATCCACTGAATTTGGAGAAGTCGGGGAGCCGATATTTAGGTGGCAGCGGGATCATCTCGTACTCGTCGGGGTACGGCTTGGAATAGCCGATTGCCCTTCTTTTCGGCACCATGCCGAACCGGTCTCTCGCATGGTACCGATCCGATCCGCCGTGCTGGCCGCAGGAGATGCACTGCGAAGATTCGCCGGGGTGGCGTACTTAGCCAGCCATGTTTGCTTTTCCAGCTCCGAGCCAACCGCAGGAGCTGGGCTCGGGAGTTTCGTCGGGGTGGCGTACTTAGTTAGCCACGTCCGCTTCTCAAGCTCGTTGCCGACGTTCCTCCCGTTTGCGCCGGAGTCCCCGACGTTGTGGCCTGGTTTGAGAGTGGCCAGCTGCCACAATCCGGCACATACGTGCACGCGTATCCTTGAGGGATCTCCTTGGGCGCCTCAGCCAAGAACTCGGTAGTCACTAGGGTCACCACCGATCTTGTAGACGACGAATGCCGGTGTAGCCGGCACTTCAGCCGGTGCCGCCAACGCATATGGCAGCGGTGGACGGGACCGGAGTGGCAACTCTCCTTGATGCGTCCCGAGAGCTGGTCCCGACGGCGAGTACCGGTGGCTCATGATCTCCCGGATCACGTGCGAGCGAGACGCTCCAACACGTTGACCAACTTTTCAGAGTGGCGGTGTAGCGAGTGAGCCACCAAGTAGTTGATCTCCTGCCGTAGGCCCCTGGTGCGTTCCTCCGACGGGGCAGAGAGATCTATCCCATCGAGTGCACCTTCCGGTGAGAACCCCTTCCATCTGATGCCATGGGTACGGGTTCTCTGAAAAGAGCCGATGAGGTCGGCTTCGAGGGTGACCTTGATCTCGTCATATTTCTTCTTGAGCTCGGCAGGCAGCTCCTCGTAGGTGACTGGCGTGCCGTCCGCCGCCATCTCAGATGTAGATGGCGATGTGGTTGATGTAGACGATTGTCCCACCGGGCGTGCCAGAATGTGTTGATCGCCAAAACCCACCGGCGGGCAGCGGCCCGTCAACACGGTAGAGCCGGGAAGAGCCTAGAGCTGCGGCTGGCCGAGACCCCTCCGAGCGACGGCCCGCAATGCTCTTCCGGTCACACGCGGCGATGCGAAGTGCAAGGGCGTGCCACCCGACCTATACCTGGTCGGGAAGGTGATGGGGATGCCTCGCTTAGTTCCTCGCATGGCATACACGTAAACATTAAATAGAGCCTCGATCGGCTCTCGAGTTATCCCGTGAATCGGCTCAAAGAGCCGATCCACCCATGATTCGTACGGGGTGCACGAATACTTGGTGATCCTCGCTTGATCAAGATAAAGCTAATGAGATCTACGACGATTTAGGGTTTTCACCGCATAATCGGATCATCCTACTCCAGGTTGGGCCTCGCGGCCACGCACGGTGCTCGTAAGCCGATCCTAAACAAGGCCAAAAAACCAACATGACGTTGATCCTCGGAACATCCCGTTTAGGACTTGCGAACGCCACCCTACGTGCCGCTGGATCCTCCCCCCTTTGTAAGGCCTAACTATTGCGGATATTAAACTAATCCTTGCAAAGCAAGGAGCAATCGTAACGGATCAGATCTACTAAATAAAGAACAAGCGAGGTGCCGCCCCACACCCGAGATAGGTGTGAGGGCGGCTAGACATGCAAGGGTTGCACTACGTAAGCATGTTATACGAAGAACTATGCTAACCCTAACACATCTATGATAACTACGTTGCCCGCCATCAAAGACGCTTCAGGACGGGCAACGCATGAACAACGTGGAGCTTGTGCTGCCTAGATCGCAAGATGCGATCTAGGCAGCATGTCGCTTACCTGATTGAAACCCTCGAGACGAAGGAGTTGGCGATGCGCCGAGATTGGTTTGTTTTGGGGTGAACGTTGTGTTGTTGTTTATTCCATAACCCTAGATACATATTTATAGTCCGGCGGACTTTCTAACGTGGGAATATCCCACCGTATGCGATACAAACTCTAAATCTTGATCTAAGATATAATCTACTATATTTAAAGATACACGGGCAATCTAGCCCAAACTCTCCGTGCAAGGCCGTTCCAGAGATCCTCCATGTGTAATCCTTCAAGCTCATCTCCTTTACGGCCCACCTCTGGATTCGTCCAAAATCTGGTGATAACAGAACTCCGTGCTATGTTTGAGAGAACTCTATGCTAGCTATTTGTTGCTTCCACTAATTAATTAATGTTCATCCTTTTGCATTATTTGTTGCTTTCATTAATGTTCATCTACTTATATTTCTGTTGCTTTCACTAATATTTATCTCTTTACAATATTGCGTACTAATAAACCACTCTCTTCATTTGTGTTTGCGAGTGATTGAAGCATGCCGCCAAAAAAAGGGGTGGCGGTCTTAAAAAGAAGCTCAAGGACTTGGTAGGTGTAGGGACTTCGAGGCGGGGCCGAGCTACTACCCCCTCCTAGCCCCCTCCCTGTCGCTCCCACAGGGCGGCCGCGTAGGAAGAATGCGACGCGGGTACTCACTCCTAGTCCTAGCCCCCTCCCGCAGCCGATGATGATGACGAGGAGGAGGACCAGGAGCACCACGGGGGGGGGGGGGACCAGGAGGAGGAGGTGGGTGGGGAGGACCAGGAGGGGGAGGGGGGTGGGGAGGACCGGGAGGAGGAGGGGGACGAGGAGGACCTCTCGGAGGATGAGGGGTTGGGGAACTTAGTGTTCGATCCTGATCCAAGCCTAGAGTGGTGTGAGCCGGAGGATTACCAGTACGTTCCAGCTGTGGAGAGGCTGAGGCCACGTGATAGGAAGCCATATCGGTGTGGGATAACACAGCTCCCCGAGCTGAAGCACTGGCGCTACAGGCACGTTGTTCTACAGCCCTATGGAAGGAGGTACATGTTAATTTTCTACAGCCCTATGGAAGGAGGTACATGTTAATTTTTGGCATTTCGTTATCGCAATTTTGTCATTATCAAAATTATTATCACATACATATTGATGTTGTCGTTTCATGGTGCAGCTCGTTCCAGAGATGAAGACCCAACGCGCAGACCGCCACGTGGGTACTCGAACATCCTTGGGGGCCTACTTAGATGGTATTTCCCTGGGATAGTCAATTTCCCTACTGGTGGCTGCGACGTAGCTTGGAGGTGGGCGCACTACAGCCTCGCGGAAGATCCTCTTGGCCGCGGCACCGCGGCGGATTTGGTTGTTTACAAATTCTGGGTACGTGACTTTTGACTTCTTACCATTCATACACTCTCCTTGGTTCACAATAATTGCACTAATGCCCCTTGTTTTACCTATGTGCATGGTTGCAGAAATACTTCAAGAGGGCCGAGGGCAAGGAGAATGCGTGCGATGATGTCCTACACCAGCTTGCAAGGAAGAGGGTGACTGGCATGCACTACGAGGCACGTGTTCAATGCGTCCGCGACTGGCACGCCGACCGCTTCGTCCACATGTCTAAGGAGGACGCTCGCGACACGTTCATGCAGCCGTGGCAGTACTTGCAGGTATTTGCATTTGTGTGTTATTGATTTCTTTATCGCCATGTAGTTTATTTTACCATAATGGGTTTATCTTGTGCATGTAGAACCCTCCTCGGCACGTCGGCAACGACGATAGGTGCTTTCTTGCGATGGTCATGTGGTGGACATGCCCCCGGCACCTCAAGAAGCACGAGGAGGGCAAGAAGAAGCGGGCAGAGATGCGAGGTGGATCGCATATCCAAGGCAGCATCCCCATCTCTCTTCACCTGCAGAAGGAGGTGAGCAAATTAATGGTTCCTTCATTCTTTGAATTCATGTTATATATTTGCTAACTCTGCAAGGGTGTGCCACTTCACTTTATTACATGTTCTCTTTTGCAGGAAGTCAGGACAGGAGCGAAGCCTAACGTCTTTGCCGTGCTAAAGAAGATGAAGCAAAGGAAGACGCCTGATCCTGAGACGGGGTCCGTGTGGGTTAACCCGCAATCCGAGACCCAGGTGCACGTCGTATGTCTCCAAGTTCAAGCAGAAGTACGGCGAGGACGCCAACCCAGAGGCCGAGGACTTTGACCCTGAGGTCGCGGTGCTTGCGGGAGAAGGCTTGAAGCATGGCCGCCTATGGTTTGGTGACGGGTGCGTCGACCCGGCGAAGGTTCCCTCTCTCCGCCGGATCCGTCGTGATCGTAAGAGCGGCCAGCCCGAGGTAGAGCCCGGCCACGGGCTTCGGATCTAGCTGTCGAGCGGTTACGGGTATGTTCTTCCTCGGGTCTCTACATTTCCTTTACATGCTTTCCATTGAAATATTAATGACATCGCGGCAACACAACGTAGGAGGAGATGGCAGCGAAGGAGCAGGCGGCCCAGGAGCAAAGGGCGCAGATGGAGCAGCAGATTATGCAAGCACCAGCGAGCAGCGGTATCACGCATGATGCGGCAGATGCAACAAGCAGCAAGCAGATGATGCAGCAGACAGCGAGCACGGATGAGCTGGGCCGATGAGCCGAGACGGCTCTGTCTTCTCCACCGGGGAGTCTTCCTCCTCCACCTTACTCCCTGCCGTGGATGCCGCCACCGCCCACTCATACCCCGGGGACACCTATCACCGTCAACAACATGAACATCATCCGGAGCATGAACCTCGGTGAGTCCTCCTACGCTTGTGCCCAACCCGCTACTTGTGCTTGTTCAAGTGTTCAATATGCAAATGCAAATGTTCATTCCATCAACCTGCTTATAGATTATATGTCACAAGGCAATGACAATGAGGCCGGCGGAAGCGGAGGAGGACAAGGTTGATGGCATGGTCTTTGTGCACTTTGTCGGATTGTATGCTTGTAATGGATTGTAATAATGGACATTGCACTATGGACTCTATGTAACTTGTGTGGATGGACTATGGACTCTATGTAATGCATTGTATGCATGAATATGTGCGGTTAATGTATTTGTGTGTTCCCGTAGTGTCTAGTGATGTTATGTTGAAGATTATATGTTGTATATGCTATATTGTCAATTGCTATATTTAAAATGCAGGGAATACGCAAAAAACAGCAAAAAAATGAAAAAAACAGGGTCCTTTGCCGTGCGTGTGCACACGGCAAAGGACTTTTGGTCACTTTGCCGTGTGCACCCGCACGGCAAAGGAGCCACGTGGCCGCAGCCTGTAGTCCCGGGAAGCCGCCGGGCGTGCCCGGAGGGGCCTTTGCCGTGCGTGCTGGTGTGCTGGCGCACGGCAAAGCCCACCGCACGGCACAGAGCTGCCGCACGGCAACGATGTGCCGCACGGCAACGAGGTGGCCGCACGGCAACGTCGGCTCGCACGGCAAAGGCGTGCACGCACGGCAAAGGCGATGCGCACGGCAAAGCGCCTGCCGCACGGCAGCCCAGGGCGCGCACGGCAAAGGCCATTGCCGTGCAAAATGTCGACGCGCACGGCAAAGGCGCCGTTGCCGTCGGGTTCGTTGCCGTCCACTCTTTGCCGTGCGTGCACGCACGGCAAAGGCTTTGCCGTGCATTTAGGCTCCTTTGCCGTGCAAAGTGCCGCACGGCAATGCCTGGCTTTCCCGTAGTGGGTGGATGGTTTGGCCACATGCAAGAATATTTCTCTGAGGTGTTGTACCAAACGATCCCTCCAAAACGGCTGAACCATTGATCCCTCTTTTCTCTATTGTATTCGACTCTAATCCTTCTCGCTGCTAGGTCATGTGCAATGGTTAGTAGGACTCGTCTTATCTTAACCCGCCATGTAGTTTAGATATGACAGTAAAACATGATGTATATATAATAGGTTACTTTTTAGTCTTATCTTTGCTAACCAAACATCCTAAATATGTTGTGAGAGAGATTGGGCTAAGATACCATTTCTTAATTAAGAAGACAAACGTTCTTTTTTTTACTTTCTCTTTCCTTCACCTTAACATTTATTATACGTGGCACTGCTAAGATGTCGCCATTGTACATGCCCTGAGATCTCCCCTAGAACTTGACTCGGGCGCCACCTGAGCTTGCCTAGGCCCCTTCCACCCGAGCTTGCTTGGGCCCCCACCGCCTGAGCTTGCCTGAGTCCCCCGCCTGACCCTAGTTGCGCCCTGAGAAGATCAAAAGCAGTATCTCTGTAGCGGAACAACGAGCTCCCCATCAAAAGAGTATATATTATGTAACAGGCTAATAGGCTGACACGCTATATGTTTGTTATCAAGTATATCAAAATATGTGTTACTACGGGCATGCACATACGCGACATCAGCTAGCAAAATCGTTATCTCCCGACTTTCGCCTTAAAAAGAGTCTGGCCGTTCGGACGTGCCGTACATACGTATAAATCTAACAGCTTTAACTTCCAACTTCCCCCTTGAAAAAAGCAGCTGTAACTTAAGGGTGGAGTGGTTTAGGCTTGCATAAATTGATAAGCAACCAGCCCAAACACATAATCTCAATTAATCTTGGTAGTTAATATAATTATTCGGTTGGGATTTAACAAGACATTAGTGTAACTAATTCATTCAATTTCTTTGACATGATGAATGGTCTATTAGATATAATTGGCGTATCAAAATTAATCCCAATAGAACTCTGGTGGTGTAAAAAATTATCATCAAATTTATATTAATAATTTGATAGTCGGCTGGGATTTTACAAGAGAATATTAGTCACATAATATTTTTGACACGATTGATATACGTAGAAATTTTACATGATATTTATATTAATAAGGGCGTGGCTGCGTCGAAACATATAAAAAAATAGGTCCGTTCAGAAAAAACATGTACGTGCCCTACCTAGCAAATAAAAAGGACTCGCTGGAACATGGCCTAAAATGTGGTTGTGTCCATTAGATGAAAATAAACAAGCTTACTCGATAAAGATCATGTACGTACGCTAGCTACTTGGCCGAAACATAATAATTGCCAAAAAAAAAACTAGATCAGATCATGGGGGCAAGAGTCCGTACAATATGTAATGCTTTAAAAATAATTAAAAGAATATAAATTGCCTTGCTAAAACATGTGTCCACTTCGTATGTGCTAAATAAAGTATACAACCCAGCTGCATTAGTAAAAAGATTGGATGAGACATCCTAGATTTTCCTCGGTATCTTTATTTATATTATTTTTCTGGTGAATTCATCGATAAGTTTCATCTTTAGTATCCACATATCTTGGCACTAATATTTTTAATCAGATGACCCAAAAATCATAGAATCTTGGTTGTTTGGAATTGTTCTTGCGGATATTATTTGATTTGTTACTGCCAAAAATTTTGGAATGTTTATTTTTATATTTGTGATGTAGAAATATCAGCATAAAACATGTCATTCCAATCGCACAATAATACCGGCGATCAATCAAGAATCTTTTACTACGCTATCCACTAAGCCAGGTAATCATGTTACATGACCAAAAAATATTTCCGAGTGTCTACAACGGGTAATCTGGGTAATCTGTAACCGGATTAACAAACTATATTCAAACAGAAATATAATAAATTTATATAAAAGTAAACAAGGTTCTAGGAAACATAGTCATACTTCTCTACTTTAACTATTTATGCATAAACATCTTAAAAATACACCCGAAAGAACAAAATTACACCATAATAATAATATACAAATTTTTGGTCAAGGTTTTTAGTTCCTATTTCTAAACCATCCTAGCGCAGTCGATCATGGGTACTAAATGAGTGGAAGAATAACCATCTAATCACATTTTGGATCACTATGGTTAGGCACGCACACTAAAAGTTATACGCTGCCACAAACTTTAAGATGACTAAACATGTTTTCAATGCATTTTCTATTTTAGATAATCAAATATTTAGGATGTATTACTTTCCAGAAAATATAAACCAGTTAAATTTCAACATATTTAAGATGATGTGATCGCGTTTGCGAGGGCCACCGCGCTAGTTTATCTAAAAACAGTTCAGCCCATCCACCCAAAATTTCTGAAATCAAATAGAAAATATGGACCATCCCACCCTCAAAAGTAGGGACCATCCCATCCGTATGGATCCATCAACCAAACACACCCTTTGTAACTGTTCAACATCTGAATTTAGGCATCAAACAAACTTACTAGAGGTACGTAGTACGCAACGGCTAAATCTTTTACCTATAATCAATCCAGGGGTAAGAATTAGTTGATGCCTACAATGATTTAGATTCCATTGCAGGTAGCCCGGCACGAAACTTAACCATACTGACATAGTGACATGACACAATCAAAAAGAGCCTATGATGGTTTTCCCACTGCAGACTGGAAGAGTGGACCGATGTTTTTTTTTTTTTTGTTTTTGAGATGTGGACCGATGTTGTTAACTGGAAGGGGCGGGGAAAGAAAACCACTAAAGCGGTTGGCATATCGCGGCAGCTATGCAGGATGGCACAGCCTGAATCTGCGTTCAAAGGGGTGTGCTCCGGTGTCCCCCCCTTAGCTCCACGGTTCTGAGAAGTTGGAGCTGCTCCAATTTTTAGTATAATTGCGTGAAGTTGAATTCGTGAAATATAAAAATGCAGAGCACACTGGTGCGCACCGCGTGAGCGCTTAAATCTTTGGCTGAAAGTTTATCTGGCCCGTGGCGAAGTACTTCCTGGCGGTGGAGTTGGCCTGGCCACGACGGTGAGGATGGCTATGGCAGCGGCGCTGAACCACCCGGCACTGCCGTGACGTTCCAAAACACCGGGTAATTAGAAATATTGAAATGCGCTCAAGAGAGGAGAGGGATTTAAAAAGTTAACTGCAAGCTGCTCTAGCTTTTGGTACACAAACATAAAAAAATACGGAGCGCCGTAATTTACATCCGACTGCTACTGATTTGACTTCATCGCAACATGATTTACATTTGTCGCTACTGAATCATGTACTCCGGCGAACGAGTCGACGTACCTTCAGCTGAAGTTAAACTTGTCCGATTCGTTCTCGCCGCCACGCAAATCGAGTTGTAGCTCGCTGCCTCCACCGCCAGGAGCTTGCTGTCGCCGCCACTACGTCGCGCGTCGCCTCACCCACGACGAAGTTGGTTGAGGCGGTCACAACAAGTTTCTGGCGGCGGTGGCAACAAGCTACAACTCGATTTACGCGGCAGCAAGAATGATTCAGACAAGTTTGACTCCGGCTGAAGGTAAATTCATTCGTTTGCCGGCGGCCTCGATTCGGTGGCGGCAAGCGTGAATCACGCTGCGGTGAGAGTCTGGGCATTGGGAAACATGCCCGAGAGATGAGGGGGAGAAAGATAAAACGTGCGTAACATTTTGGTCACTTATCGGTGGCAGTGGAACGTAAATAAATAACAAATCCATGTTTTTTGTTCTGCGGAACCAACTCCACGTATTTGTACCAAAGCTGAAGCAACTACATATATTTGTACCAAAAGCTAGAGCAACTCCACGAATCAAAACAAAAAACTTGGAGCAGCTCCAATTTTTTTGAACGATGGAGCTGAAGGGGGGGACACCGGAGCAATCACGGCGTTCAAAAGTTTTTGCCCGACGGGTGGTCTTTCATGTTTGCAACCTAACAATGCGCATTATACTAACCACCATCTCCTACCGGTACGCCTCGATCTATCTAGAGGCGATCAGTTTATCTCGTCTGCCTATCGTCGGCTCCGCCGATCTTCTCCAGTTATGTGGCATTCGGGTCATGGAGGCGGAGTGGATCTCGGCTCCCGTCAATGGGGGCTCCATTTTTCCAGTTTTAGGATCAATGTATGGTGGGGTGGAGCTCAGATGGTGGCAACGGCGTATTCCCTAATAAAGTTCCCGTCTTCGGTCCCATCTTGGTGGCGACGAGAAGCTTGTGGGAGTTGTGTGGTTCTCAAGAGGGGATCCCTGGAGTTTCATCGGCGATTATTCCTTTTTTTTCGTCTCTGAAATGAATGCAGTCTTCTTGACCCGTTCGACGACTTCTCGTCAGCAACCAACAATGCTAGGCTAGCTCTGGGAGGAGGAGCTAGGATAGAGATATAATTTGTTTTCATACAATTCTAACTTGACTTGTACTCAAAGATGATCCCTTGTACGTCTATATATACTCATCCATGAATCTCAGTAATATATCCATCATATTTCACGAATCTTTCTCGCTCTCTATCGTTCAACAAAAGAAGCACCGTTGGAAGGATGTCATACTAGCTTTTGCGTATGGAACGAGACTTCAGAAATCTTCCATTGGTTTCTGTAGCCTGAAACGCAACAATCTACTATCCATGCAACGGACAAAAATCTACTATTGACGGAAATGAAACCAGTCGTTTGAAGAAAAATGTAGCGGCCAACGCACGCCGGACGAAACAGGAACGACACAGGAACATTGATCATCAATTGGTGAATTCCTTGGAAGAAAGGTTGGCGTCACCGGTGTTGATCGAAGAAGAGAGAACACCACCGGTCACCGGAGCCGGAGCAGTATCATGTACAGTCCTGTACATGTGCAGCGGGATCGCCGGCAGCCTGGCCTCCTCGGACTGCAGGATGTGCATGGCCTGCGTGACGGAGGGTCGCTCGCTCCTCTCCGGGAGCGCGCACCAGAGCCCGACAACGAGCACGCGCTCCATCCACCAGTCGTTATCCTCGTTGCCCCTAAGCCTCTCATCTGCCGCGTCCAGGATTGCGTTCCTGTCGTACAGGCTCCACACCCATCTCAGCAGCGTGAAGGTTCTCTCCGGGGTTTCGATCACCGGCCGCCGGCCCGAGACGATCTCTAGGAGGACGACGCCGAAGCTGTACACATCCGATTCGGTGCTTGGCCGGCGCGTGTTGACGAACTCCGGGTCGATGTAACCGGCGGTGCCGAGCACGGCCTTGGTGGTCTGCAGCAATCTCGTGCCGTGGTCTACGAGTCGTGCCAGCCCGAAGTCCCCTAGCTTGGTGCTCAGTGACGAGTCGATCATGATGTTGCTTGGCTTGATGTCGCCGTGCACGATGCACTGCTCCGACTCCCCGTGGAGGTACCGCAGCGCAGATCCCAAACCGAGTATTATGTTGACCCGTTGCGGCCATGTTAGAAATCTGTCTTTGCTGTAGAGGTGCTTGTCGAGGCTGCTCTCTGCGACGAGCTCGTAGACAAGCAGGAGCCCCTTGCGGCTGTCGCACCAACCTAGCAGCTGCACAAGGTTTCGATGCTTCAGCCTGCTTATGATCCTCACCTCTGCCTCGAACTCCTTCCTCCCTTGCGCGGAAGACTCCGCTGACAGCATCTTTACCGCCACCGGACGATGGTCACCGACGACTGTCATGTGACCACGGTAAACGCTCCCGAAGCCGCCTCGTCCCAGCTTCTTCTCCTCGGCGAAGTTGCTCGTTGCGGCGGCGAGCTTGCGGTACGTGTACCGTCTGGGGCCGCCGGCAGCCACACCTCTCTCGAGATCAGCTCTGTCGACACACTCTTCTTCAGAGTCGCTATCAGTACTGCGGTCCTCATTTGCTCTGATCGATCCTGTTTCCATGTGTCGCCGCCATGCCATGGCTAGCACACAGACCAATAGGAGTAGCAGAGGAACCAGCACGGACAGTAGGATAACTAGTGTTTTTTTGTGATTGCTGCTGGTTGTTGTTGGAAGAGGGGGTTCAGCAGGTGGCGGTGCTACCTTGGGAGTAGATTCCAGCTGCAGAGTGGAGCTGAATGACCACGAGAGTATCTGGTGCAGCTCCACAGCCAAGCCAGTCGACGCCGAGAAGCCGACGGCCACCTCCTCCGGCAAATATCTCCTCAGATCAACGGTTGCATTTACCCGGTACACTGCACCGTCGATGAGGAGATCAACGGTCAACAGCTTGGACTCGTTGCCGTACTTGACGGTGGCCGTCATAACACTGGGGGACGTGAGGTTCTTGCCCGGCCAGGTCGTCGTGTCCGTGGACGCCGTGGAGTTGACGGAGTTGACGTCGATGCCGACATGGTTCGCGCTGATATCAGCGTATTCCGGGTTGAGGTGAGTGTCGAACTCGACGGCGACGATACGACTGGCGCCTTTCCCGGTTGTGGAAGTCGCGGGGAGCCTCGGGAGGAGGCCGAGGCCGCCGCCGTCGCTGTTGGGCGGGATCGCGGAAGGGAAATGGCCTAGGAAGAAGGCCATCCCGTCCCCGGTATCCGACAGCCTATCCTTGTCGGGAATGATCTGGAAGGAGAATGTCGTGGTGAAGCTTGCCATCTCGCCGGTGGCGCTGTTCCACAGCGGCACTTTGTGCACGTACGACGCCCGGCCGGTGAGTGCGTTCCTCGTCAACTCCAGCCTTGACGGACTGAAGTAGGCGTCGCCGGTGAGATCGATCGACGCGCCATGGTTAGGGTCTGAGAAGTTGAGGCTGAAGGAGAGCGACGAGGCCCCGCGCGGCGCAGAGTAGAAGCAGAGCAATACCAATATTATGGTGGTGCGACGTTGGCGACACTCCATCGCTCGGTCTTTAGGAAGGAGCCAGCGAGCGACGTAGCTGAGCTCCTCGACCGGCCAGCCTAGCTACTTGTTGTCACAGAGGCACGGCCATGCTTTATAACTTATAACAGAGCCAGTGGAGGAAGAATGCATTCCGCGTGTGAGTTGACGTTTCAACACTATCCGTACTGTCCATCTGTTCGAGATTTGTGCTGGGCACTTTGCATAACTACCATCCACCTTGGTAAAGGAATAATCCTAGACGTACGGAAATCTTACATGGCTGGTCTCACTGGAAAAATGCGTCGAGCCGTTGGAGCTTCCCCCGACGCAAATGGATAAGCTAGCTTGGCCTGGCGACCATTGCAATATCTATGGATCGACACAACCGATCGATTTTAACGTTTAATTTAGGTTGCTCCGTTGGAGATGCCTTATTCACCAACGAGCTACAGCAGTTCGTCCGGATAGGCCTGGTACTGGTCTTGTTGCGCTGCAGGAATAGCGAAAATGTGCTATCACTTATGAAATGGGGCGCAAGCGAAATCTGAATCATTGCATGTCATTGGGATGTCCACCACCACTCATACCGGGAGATTCTCTTCTCCAGCTACACTACGAATTGAAAAACTAGCACAACTTTCACGGAAAAATGTAAATGAGATTTTGTTTGCATATTTGACTTCCTCACGACGAACTCGTCAAAATGAGTCTAATATTTAATATTTTAAAATTTATTTCGTGACCTATATCTATAGAGTCCTCTATTATTTACGCATGAAGTTCCTATGACATGAAGTCCTGCGATATGGCGTGCTAAATTTATAGAGTCCGTCCAAATTTATTAGATGGTACATACAGTCCTGTCATAAGTACTATTAATTTTACACATATAACAGCTGTAGATTCTCTTTTCATGTAGGGTCGTGCTTGACCGAATCTCAAAACACATAAGTAAGAGGAACGGTTGTGATATCACCTTCGCCCCATTCTTCATGCACCATCTGCGGGTCGCAGGAATAGCCTGACAGTATGCCGGCCCTTGCTATGCTGTAGTCGCTGCTGGTTGCCCTGTTTGGCGGGGTACGACCGATGCGCATATGAATGCATGTGAAGGAAGGAGAGATAGAAAAGCCCCGATCGAGACCGGAGACGGGAATAGTATGTGGCGACGGAGAGAGACGTAAGAGCATCTCCAGTCGCGTCCCCCAAACCGCGCCGGATTGAGTGTTTGGGGGACGTGTTTTGTTCGTGCCGCTTTTGGGGGACGTCGCTCCCCAGCCGCGTCCCCCAAACGCCGCCCCAAACATTTAAAATACTTTTTTTAACACATAATAAACCATTTATCAAATGTAGCATATGAATAAAAATGTTTGCGAGGATTGTTTTCAAATTAAATTACAACAAACAATAAAACAAGTAATCAAATATAATAAATAGGGCTAGATGCTACATCAAGGTGCCACAGTATTTCCTTTGATCCTCCACAAATGCTCAACGAGATCAGCTTGAAGTTGCTCATGCACATTGCTGTCATGGATCTCTGCGTGCATGGCGAAAAAATCAGCAAAATCTGCAGGCAACTCATGATCAACCTCCGCAAGAGGGCCTTGACACTCATAGGGACCAACATGTGACCTAACATGATTCTTGCGGTCATCCTCGATGATCATGTTGTGCATGATCACACAAGCCTGCATCACCTCCCACATTTGGTCGTGAGACCAGCTTAGAGCAGGGTACCGGACAATGGCAAATTGTGCTTGAAGCACACCAAATGCCCGCTCGACATCCTTCCCGCAAGCCTCCTCGTCGTGTAGCAAAGTGGGAATTCTTCGGACCTGATGGATTCGAGATTGTTTTGACAAAAGTGGCCCATTTTGGATATATACCATCGGCTAGATAATAGTCTTTGGTATATTGGTGGCCATTGATCTCATAGTTTCATGGTGGAGCATGCCCTTCCACTAGTCTGTCGAACACCGGAGACCGCTGCAACACGTTGATGTCATTGTGTGATCCCGCCATGCCAAAGAAAGAATGTCAAATCCACAGGTCATAATCTGCCACAGCTTCAAGCACCACACTGCAATATCCATGACGCCCTTTGTATATACCTTGCCAAGAAAACGGGTAGTTCTTCCATACCTAGTGCATGCAATCGATGCTTCCAAGCATTCCAGGAAATCCTCTGGCAGCATTTTGTGCTATGATCCTTGCAGTCTCTTCCTCAGTTGGCCCTCTCAAGTAGTATTTGCCAAACTTTCCCACCACAGCTCGGTAAAACTTGTACATGCACTCAATGGCAGTAGACTCACTCATGCGAAGGTAGTCGTCCTGTGTATCGGCAGGTGCTCCGTATGCAAGCATCCTCATGGCGGCGGTGCACTTCGAATGGACGAGAACCCGAGAACGCCTACAGCGTCGGGCTTGAGCTTGAAGTAGGGGTCGAACTCTCGAACGCCGTGGAGGATATTCATGAACAGCCCCTTGCTCATCCTGTACCGGCGCCGAAAATTGTCGGCCTGTGTTGCGTCGTCGGCGAAGTAGTCGTTGTGCAGCATGGCATGCCCCTCCATCCTCTGTCGGGGCTTCGACTTCCTTCTTCCCGGCCTTGATCCTCCGCGGCGCGGCCTCTTCCTCTTCTCCGCCTCAGCGTCAAGCATGTCCTAGAGGGACTGATACGTCTCCAACGTATCGATAATTTCTTGTGTTCCATGCCACATTATTGATGTTATCTACATGTTTTATGCACACTTTATGTCATATTCGTGCATTTTCTGGAACTAACCTATTAACAAGATGCCGAAGTGCCGCTGTCTGTTTTCTCGCTGTTTTTGGTTTCAGAAATCCTAGTAAAGAAATATTCTCGGAATTGGACGAAATTAAAGCCCAGAGGCCTATTTTCTCACGAAGCTTCCGAAGTCCGAAGGAGAGACGAAGAGGGGCCACGGGGTGGCCAAACCCTAGGGCGGCGCGGCCCCACCCCCGGCCGCGCCGGCCCGTGGTTTGGGCCCCCGTGCCGCCTCTTGACCTGCCCTTCCGCCTACAAATAGCCTCCGTGACGAAACCCCCGACACCGAGAGCCACGATACGGAAAACATTACCGAGACGCCGTCGCCGCCGATCCCATCTCGGGGGATCCCGGAGATCGCCTCCGGCACCCTGCCGGAGAGGGGAATCATCTCCCGGAGGACTCTACACCGCCATGGTCGCCTCCGGAGTGATGAGTGAGTAGTCTACCCCTGGACTATGGGTCCATAGCAGTAGCTAGATGGTTGTCTTCTCCCCATTGTGCTATCATTGTCGGATCTTGTGAGCTGCCTATCATGATCAAGATCATCTATATGTAATTCTATATGTTGCGTTTGTTGGGATCCGATGAATAGAGAATACTTGTTATGTTGATTATCAAAGTTATGCTTATGTGTTGTTTATGATCTTGCATGCTCTCCGTTATTAGTAGATGCTCCGGCCAAGTAGATGCTTTTAACTCCAAGAGGGAGTACTTATGCTCGATAGTGGGTTCATGCCCGCATTGACACCCGGGACAAGTGATGAAAGTTCTAAGGTTGTGTTGTGCTGTTGCCACTAGGGATAAAACATTGATGCTATGTCTAAGGATGTAGTTGTTGATTACATTACGCACCATACTTAATGCAATTGTCTCGTTGTTTTGCAACTTAATACCGGAGGGGGTTCGGATGATAACCTCGAAGGTGGACTTTTTAGGCATAGATGCAGCTTGGATGGCGGTCTATGTACTTTGTCGTAATGCCCAATTAAATCTCACTATACTCATCATGATATGTATGTGCATTGTCATGCTCTCTTTATTTGTCAATTGCCCAACCGTAATTTGTTCACCCAACATGCTGTTCGTCTTATGGGAGAGACACCTCTAGTGAACTGTGGACCCCGGTCCAATTCTCTTTACTCGAAATACAATCTACCGCAATACTTGTTTCTACTGTTTTCTCTGCAAACAATCATCTTCCACACAATACGGTTAATCCTTTGTTACAGCAAGCCGGTGAGATTGACAACCTCACTGTTTCGTTGGGGCAAAGTAGCTTGGTTGTGTTGTGCAGGTTCCACGTTGGCGCCGGAATCTCTGGTGTTGCGCCGCACTACATCCCGCCGCCATCAACCTTCAACGTGCTTCTTGGCTCCTCCTGGTTCGATAAACCTTGGTTTCTTTCTCGAGGGAAAACTTGCTGCTGTGCGCATCATACCTTCCTCTTGGGGTTGCCCAACGAACGTGTGAAATACACGCCATCAAGCTCTTTTTCCGGCGCCGTTGCCGGGGAGATCAAGACACGCCGCAAGGGGAGTCTCCACTTCTCAATCTCTTTACTTTGTTTTTGTCTTGCTTTATTTTATTTACTACTTTGTTTGCTGCACTAAATCAAAATACAAAAAAATTAGTTGCTAGTTTTACTTTATTTGCTATCTTGTTTGCTATATCGAAAACACAAAAAAATTAGTTTACTTGCATTTACTTTATCTAGTTTGCTTTATTTACTATTGCTAAAATGGCCAACGCTGAAAATACTAAGTTGTGTGACTTCACAACCACAAATAATAATGATTTCTTATGCACACCTATTGCTCCACCTGCTACTACAGCAGAATTCTTTGAAATTAAACCTCGCTTTATCGAATCTTGTCATGAACCATCAATTTTCCGGTGTTAGTTCTGATGATGCTGCTGCCCATCTCAATAACTTTGTTGAACTATGTGAAATGCAAAAATATAAAGATGTAGATGGTGATATTATTAAACTAAAATTGTTCCCTTTCTCATTAAGAGGAAGAGCTAAAGATTGGTTGCTATCTCTCGCCTAAGAATAGTATTGATTCATGGACTAAATGCAAGGATGCTTTTATTGGTAGATATTATCCCCCTGCTAAAATTATATCTTTGAGGAGTAGCATAATGAATTTTAAACAATTAGATACTGAACATGTTGCTCAAGCTTGGGAAAGAATGAAATCTCTGGTTAAAAATTGCCCAACCCATGGACTGACTACTTGGATGATCATCCAAACCTTCTATGCAGGACTTAATTTTTCTTCGCGGAATTTATTGGATTCAGCTGCTGGAGGTACCTTTATGTCCATCACATTGTGGGCGGCTACAAAACTTCTTGATGATATGATGATAAATTACTCTGAATGGCACACGGAAAGAGCTCCACAAGGTAAGAAGGTAAATTCTGTCAAAGAATCCTCCTCCTTGAGTGATAAAATTGATGCTATTATGTCTATGCTTGCGAATGATAGGACTAATGTTGATCCTAATAATGTTCCGTTAGCTTCATTGGTTGCACAAGAAGAACATGTTGATGTAAACTTCATTAAAAATAATAATTTTAACAACAATGCTTATCGGAACAACTCTAGTAATAACTATAGGCCATATCCTTATAATAATGGCAACGGCTATGGTAATTCTTATGGAAATTCTTACAACAATAATAGGAATTCACCCCCTGGACTTGAAGCCATGCTTAAAGAATTTATTAGTACACAAACTCGCTTTTAACAAATCTGTTGAAGAAAAGCTTGGTAAAATTGATATACTTGCTTCTAAAGTCGATAGTCTTGCCGCTGATGTTGATCTTTTGAAATCAAAAGTTTTGCCTAATGAGAATTATCATAATAAAATTGTTACTACAGCAAATGCCATCCAAGTTAGAATTAATGAGAATATAAGATTAATGGCTGAACTGCGTGCTAGGTGGGATAGAGAAGAAAATGAAAAACTAGCTAAAGAGAAAAATATAGCTAAAGTTTGGACTATTACCACCATTAGTAATGATAATGCTACACATGTTGCTGCACCTCCTACTCATACTAATAAAAGAATTGGTGTTAGCAATGTTTCCACTTCTAATGCAAAGCGCGAAAAACTGCCTGAAACTGGCTAAAACTGCTGAAACTGCTTGCGATAAAGCTGCTGAAATTTTTTCCAACATTGGGGATGATGATCCCATTGCTTTAGATTATAATGGTTTGAATTTTGATGATTGCCACATCTCTGAAGTTATAAAGTTCTTGCAAAAACTTGCTAAAAGTCCTAATGCTAGTGCTATAAATTTGGCTTTCACGCATCATATTACAAATGCTCTCATAAAAGTTAGAGGAGAGAAACTAGAGCGCGAAGCCTCTATTCCTAAAAAGCTAGAAGATGGTTGGGAGCCCATCATTAAGATGAAGGTTAAAGATTTTGATTGTAATGCTTTATGTGATCTTGGTGCAAGTATTTCTGTTATGCCGAAGAAAATTTATAATATGCTTGACTTGCCACCGCTGAAAAATTGTTATTTGGATGTTAATCTTGCTGATCATTCTACAAAGAAACCTTTGGGTAAAGTTGATAATGTTCGCATTACCGTTAACAATAATCTTGTTCCCGTTGATTTTGTTGTCTTGGATATTGAATGCAATGCATCTTGTCCAATTATATTGGGAAGACCTTTTCTTCGAACTCGTTGGTGCTATTATTGATATGAGGGAAGGAAATATAAAATATCAATTTCCTCTCAAGAAAGGTATGGAACACTTCCCTAGAAAGAGAATGAAGGTACCTTATGATTCTATCATTAGAACAAATTATGATGTTGATGCTTCATCTCTCGATGTTACTTGATACACACTTTCTGCGCCTAGCTGAAAGGCGTTAAAGAAAAGCGCTTATGGGAGACAACCCATGTTTTTACCTACAGTACTTTGTTTTTATTTTGTGTCTTGGAAGTTGTTTACTACTGTAGCAACCTCTCCTTATCTTAGTTTTGAGTTTTGTTGTGCCAAGTTAAGCCGTTGATAGAAAAGTAAGTACTAGATTTGGATTACTGCGCAGTTCCAGATTTCTTTGCTGTCACGAATCTGAGCCCACTGCCCTGCAGGAAGCTCAGAAAATTATGCCAATTTACGTGCATGATCCTCAGATATGTACGCAACTTTCATTCAATTTGAGCATTTTCATTTGAGCAAGTCTGGTGCCATTTTAAAATTCGTCAATACGAACTGTTCTGTTTTGACAGATTCTGCCTTTTATTTCGCATTGCCTCTTTCGCTATGTTGGATGAATTTCTTTGATCCACTAATGTCCAGTAGCATTATGCAATGTCCAGAAGTGTTAAGAATGAGTGTGTCACCTCTGAATATGTCAATTTATATTGTGCACTAACCCTCTAATGAGTTGTTTCGAGTTTGGTGTGGAGGAAGTTTTCAAGGATCAAGAGAGGAGTATGATGCAACATGATCAAGGAGAGTGAAAGCTCTAAGCTTGGGGATGCACCCGCGGTTCACCCCTGCATATATTAAGAAGACTCAAGCTGTTTAAGCTTGGGGATGCCCAAGGCATCCCCTTCTTCATCAACAAATTATCAGTGTTCCTCCCCTGAAACTACATTTTTATTCGGCCACATCTTATGTGCTTTTTCTTGGAGCGTCGTTTTGTTTTTGTTTTTGTTTTGTTTGAATAAAATGGATCCTAGCATTCACTTTATGGGAGAGATACACACTCCGCTGTAGCTTATGGACAAATATGTCCTTGGTTTCTACTCATAGTATTCATGGCGAAGTTTCTTCTTCGTTAAATTGTTATATGGTTGGAATTGGAAAATGATACATGTAGTAATTGCTATAAATGTTTTGGGTAATGTGATACTTGGCAATTGTTGTGCTCATGTTTAAGCTCTTGCATCATATGCTTTGCACCCATTAATGAAGAAATACATAGAGCATGCTAAAATTTGGTTTGCATATTTGGTTTCTCTAAGGTCTAGATAATTTCTAGTTTTGAGTTTGAACAACAAGGAAGACGGTATAGAGTATTATAATGCTTTCAATATGTCTTTTATGTGAGTTTTGCTGTACTAGTTCATCCTTGTGTTTGCCTCAAACAACCTTGCTAGCCTAAACCTTGTATCGAGAGGGAATACTTCTCATGCATCCAAAATACTTGAGCCAACCACTATGCCATTTGTGTCCACCATACCTACCTATACTACATGGTATTTTCCCGCCATTCCAAAGTAAATTGCTTGAGTGCTACCTTTAAAATTCCATCATTCACTTTTGTAATATATAGCTCATGGGACAAATAGCTTAAAAACTATTGTGGTATTGAATATGTAATTATGCACTTTATCTCTTATTAAGTTGCTTGTTGTGCGATAACCATGTTTACTGGGGAACGCCATCAACTCATTGTTGAATTTCATGTGAGTTGCTATGCATGTTCGTCTTGTCTCGAAGTAAGGGCGATCTACACTGAGTTGAATGGTTTGAGCATGCATATTGTGAGAGAAGAACATTGGGCCGCTAACTAAAGCCATGATCCATGGTGGAAGTTTCAGTTTTGGACAAACATCCTCAAATCTCTAATGAGAAAAGAATTAATTGTTGTTGAATGCTTAAAGCATTAAAAGAGGAGTCCATTATCTCGTTGTCTATGTTGTCCCGGTATGGATGTCTAAGTTGAGAATAATCAAAAGCGAGAAATCCAAATGCGAGCTTTCTCCTTAGACCTTTGTACAGAGCGGCATAGAGGTACCCCTTTGTGATACTTGGTTAAAGCATATGTATTGCGGTGATAATCCGGTAGTCCAAGCTAATTAGGACAAGGTGCGAGCACTATTAGTACATTATGCATGAGGCTTGCAACTTATAAGATATAATTTACATGATGCATATGCTTTATTACTACCGTTGACAAAATTGTTTCATGTTTTCAAAATCAAAGCTCTAGCACAAATATAGCAATCGATGCTTTTCCTCTATGAGGACCATTCTTTTACTTTCAATGTTGAGTCAGTTCACCTATTTCTATCCACCTCAAGAAGCAAACACTTGTGTGAACTGTGCATTGATTCTTACATACTTGCTTATTGCACTTATTATATTACTCTATGTTGACAATATCCATGAGATATACATGTTACAAGTTGAAAGCAACCGCTGAAACTTAATCTTCTTTTGTGTTGCTTCAATACCTTTACTTCGAATTATTGCTTTATGAGTTAACTCTTATGCAAGACTTATTGATGCTTGTCTTGAAATGCTATTCATGAAAAGTCTTTGCTTTATGATTCACTTGTTTACTCATGTCATACACATTGTTTTGATCGCTGCATTCTCTACATATGCTTTACAAATAGTATGATCAAGTTTATGATGGCATGTCACTCCGTAAATTATCTTTGTTATCGTTTTACTCGCTTCGGGACGAGCGTAACTAAGCTTGGGGATGCCGATACGTCTCCAACGTATCGATAATTTCTTGTGTTCCATGCCACATTATTGATGTTATCTACATGTTTTATGCACACTTTATGTCATATTCGTGCATTTTCTCGGAACTAACCTATTAACAAGATGCCGAAGTGCCGCTTGTCGTTTTCGCCGTTTTTGGTTTCAGAAATCCTAGTAAAGAAATATTCTCGGAATTGGACGAAATTAAAGCCCAGAGGCCTATTTTCTCACGAAGCTTCCGAAGTCCGAAGGAGAGACGAAGAGGGGCCACGGGGTGGCCAAACCCTAGGGCGGCGCGGCCCCACCCTCGGCCGCGCCGGCCCGTGGTTTGGGCCCCCCGTGCCGCCTCTTGACCTGCCCTTCCGCCTACAAATAGCCTCCGTGACGAAACCCCCAGCACCGAGAGCCACGATACGGAAAACATTACCGAGACGCCGTCGCCGCCGATCCCATCTCTGGGGATCCCGGAGATCGCTCTCCGGCACCTCGCCGGAGAGGGGAATCATCTCCCGGAGGACTCTACACCGCCATGGTCGCCTCCGGAGTGATGAGTGAGTAGTCTACCCCTGGACTATGGGTCCATAGCAGTAGCTAGATGGTTGTCTTCTCCCCATTGTGCTATCATTGTCGGATCTTGTGAGCTGCCTATCATGATCAAGATCATCTATATGTAATTCTATATGTTGCGTTTGTTGGGATCCGATGAATAGAGAATACTTGTTATGTTGATTATCAAAGTTATGCTTATGTGTTGTTTATGATCTTGCATGCTCTCCGTTATTAGTAGATGCTCTGGCCAAGTAGATGCTTTTAACTCCAAGAGGGAGTACTTATGCTCGATAGTGGGTTCATGCCCGCATTGACACCGGGACAAGGACGTAAAGTTCTAAGGTTGTGTTGTGCTGTTGCCACTAGGGATAAAACATTGATGCTATGTCTAAGGATGTAGTTGTTGATTACATTACGCACCATACTTAATGCAATTGTCTCGTTGTTTTGCAACTTAATACCGGAGGGGTTCGGATGATAACCTCGAAGGTGGACTTTTAGGCATAGATGCAGCTTGGATGGCGGTCTATGTACTTTGTCGTAATGCCCAATTAAATCTCACTATACTCATCATGATATGTATGTGCATTGTCATGCTCTCTTTATTTGTCAATTGCCCAACCGTAATTTGTTCACCCAACATGCCGTTCGTCTTATGGGAGAGACACCTCTAGTGAACTGTGGACCCCGGTCCAATTCTCTTTACTCGAAATACAATCCATCGCAATACTTGTTTCTACTCGTTTTCTCTCGCAAACAATCATCTTCCACACAATACGGTTAATCCTTTGTTACAAAGCAAGTCGGTGAGATTGACAACCTCACCGTTTCGTTGGGGCAAAGTAGCTTGGTTGTGTTGTGCAGTTCCACGTTGGCGCCGGAATCTCCGGTGTTGCGCCGCACTACATCCCGCCGCCATCAACCTTCAACGTGCTTCTTGGCTCCTCCCGGTTCGATAAACCTTGGTTTCTTTCTGAGGGAAAACTTGCTGCCGTGCGCATCATACCTTCCTCTTGGGGTTGCCCAACGAACGTGTGAAATACACGCCATCGTGGACGCGATGATCGCAAATGCTCCCGCAGGTCGTCGTCGAAGGCTTGCTCGTCCTCCAAGACAGCAGGGCAACCATCTCATCGTCGTTGTCCATGGCTAAAGCAAAATCAATGGTTAAAATTGCGCCGAGGCAGACGACGGAACAAACAGCCGCCAATCGCGCCTACCCGGCAAGTCGTCGAGCACCTTCTCGTGCGCGGAGGTGGGGCGGATTTGACGGCGCGTTCGGGACGCGCCGGCGACGCGGCGGGCGGCGCCACGACCGGCGGAGCCCCGGCCGCGACAACGGTGCCGACTCTCGGCAGAGATCGACGCCCAAACGGCCGGGAAATCCGGGCCGCGGCGGCGGGTGGGAGGCGCGGGAAGGAAGGAGCGACGAGAAAAGAGGCGCGAACCAACGGTTTATGCAAATAGTCGCCGACATGCGGGAGCCCGCCTCGCTGTTCGTTGTGTCCGGCGTCCCCGGCGCGTCCCTGTGGGACGGGGACGGGCTCGGGCGCCGGACACCGTATCGGGCGCGCCGGACAAAATGGGCTGTGACGCGGCGCTGAACGGTTTTTTGTCCGGCGCGCCCCAAATCCCTTTGGGAGACGCGGCTGGAGATGCTCTAAGTGCTTAAGGTCAAGTCATGGTATTGGTACTATGGTAGGCATATATCATTATCAGAGACCGACCGTCAACGATCGATCGAGTAGCGAGACGAAGAGGACCAGATCGATCGAACTTACGATTTCACGACCCGGCCGGCCTATCACATCCTATTTTCCTTTTTTTCTGCAAGTAACGACATTCCATTTTCCTTGGAGCTGCATGACGCTGCGTCGAAAAGATCACCACAGATTTTTTTTTCAAGACTCAACTTGGCAACTTGAACTGACAGTCGGTGGCGACTGAAAAGGAACAGCCATGGCCTTCATCTTTCTGCTCCGTGGGGACTCTAGGCCCATCGCTGTGCTGCTCACCTGTGCTGCTCACCTGTACAAACAAATAAAAAACTTTCTATGTACTCTCTACATCTCTACTAATAAGTTACGACATAGATAGCAACTTCGTCCGTTCCCACTCTTCGTACATTGGCCTGCCAACAACAGCTAGGAAACCTGAGAAGGACAAGGAGAAAAGTATCAGACCATCGCACGTCCTGTCACCGTACGTAGGAAACTACTAGGAAATATGCCCGCGCGTTGCGGCGGCTTGATTTTTACTGTATATTATATTATGGAAGTACCATCAAGAATATTTGAGAATATGTTTTTGCTAATTTTCAGGTGTCTAAAACTGTCCATAAATCTCAGTCACCTAAATTGCATACATTTGAATATGTTACTGTATTTGTTAGATGTTTAGCACTGCCCATCTCAGTCATCTAGAAATTCCAGTCCATTGAAAACATGGTCTATTTCTCAATTAGCATAGCATCCTATGTTTCCTTTCTAGTGAAAAAATCCCAAGTAACAGCCATTCATGTTTGCAAATATGTAAAGATGTAGAAAATCATTTCAAATCTGCAAGTACCTTATAGCAGTAAAGTGCATCACTGTAACAAGTCATGTTAATCTACCAAAGAAAGACCCGAGCCACCTATCAATATCTTGCACATCAAGGTCATGCTAATCTAGCAAAGAAAGGTCATGCTAATGTGTTGTATGCACATTATTTTTTTGAACAGTCATATACATAATTGTAAACATGCATGAAGCACCGGATAAAATCCCTCGACATGACTATGGATGCTTCATCATATCTCTCGAACTGTAAGTTCCAAGATTTTCCAAGAACCTGTGTGCACTGGGATCAATGTATAAGCTAATGTAAAGTTGAAAAACAAATTCAGCAGACCTGTCCTCTGTATCACGTAACCCTTGGCATCGATGGATATCAAGACCAAGTAGTAGTACACATCTCAAGCACCGTGTATGCACTGTTGGAATCGATTAATATCCATCCAGACCAAGTAAATACATCTGAAGCCATAGGCAGAACAACTTGACCAGGAAGATCGCATCCATGTAGAAATCGGACTACTGAGCTGGATACTCCACGCAACCACGCCCGACGGTCGAAGAACGGGCGCCGCCGCGACCAGATGCCCCCGCATGTCTCTCCCCTTCTCGCTGGACTCCGGGTGCAGGGCGAGGCATAGGCGGCGGTACCGCCGCTTGATGTCCCCGTGCGTGACGCCGTCACAGCCGCTCGTATGCGAGGTCCAGACGTCGATGCTGAGGACGGAGTAGCAGCTCCTTCCAGTGGCGCAGAGACATAGCCGCGGTGGCGTGGCCTCATTGGCGGCGAGAGAGTGCGCGAGGCCAGGGAGGTGCGAACCGCACCCCATCGCCCCATCCATCCCTTCCGCCCCTTGTTTCGTTGTCGGACGGCGCGACCTCTATCCCAGCTGCCGTATAGGTACCGGTGGCTGAGGTGAGGTGCCCCTCAATCAGGGTAGGTGACAGCGTTAGAGAGTCCTTGGAGGCCTGTGCCGGCAAACAGGGCAGGCCGGGGATGCGTCGTCGCTCCATCGCTGGAGCAGAGCTGGCCAGCCGTGGAGGAGAGGCGTGGGCAAGCGCGGCGTCAACCTCCCATCGTGAAGACTACGGATCTAGGAGCACACACAAATCAAATGGCGTTGGGTACCATCAGCAGCAGCATGCACGAATTGGGTACCTTGGCGCCGGGGGCCTGGTCTGCGGAGGGGAGCGGAGCAGCGTCGGCCGCGCAAGGAACTGCAGCGGAGGTGACGAGTATGAATCGGACGGCGCTGACTTGTGGCGCAATGGGGAAATAGGAGGCTTCGTTCAGGGAGGACGAAGAAAAACAGATGAACCAAACCAGTACCATGGCAGTTCCTGTATTATGCGATTTGGTGGGAGGGCAAAACGGTCCCAAAAAAAGCGTTGATGAAACTTTTTGGTAGAAACCTTAGCTCCTTTATTATTAGGTATAGATATTTCTCATTTGGAGTCTAATATAATCACGATCGGAGTTGTGTCCATATTTTTATTGATTGGATCGCAGCTTTCCTTCTTGCGAGCGAGGAAAAACCGGATCGAATCGCGTTCCTTCTCCCCAGCGAGAAAAAACAGATCGGAGCGAGGGGGGAGCGCCTATCCACCGCTTTTAGGCCTTGTTCGGTTGCTCCCAACCCGGCCGGTAATGGGCCGAAATCCGCGTGGGTACACCGGTGTTGGACTCCCAGGGATTAAATACCGGCCCGCGCATAGGACACGTTCGGTTAAACCGCGCCGGTTTTCTGTCCCGCCCGGTTTTGTCCAAAAACTCCCCATTTAGCCGGTTTTTAAATACACTAGGGCAGACCCGTGGATTGCATCCCGAGCAACGCGAACGAATCGAACATTTCCTCTCGGCTCTCTCCACAACGGTGGCGGCGGCGACTCGACCGGAGGGGACGGCGGCGGCGACTCGACGGTGGCCGGCGGAGGAGAGGAGCTCCTCGACTTGACGCCGCCCTTCCTCGACGCTGGCGGAATCTCAAGACCTTCGGCATCTCCCCATCAGGGGCGGCGGCGACGCATCCTGGAGCCTGCAGCCAACGGCGGCAGCGGAAATGCGTGGAGCAGGTGGCGACGGCGACACGTCTTGGACCCGACGGCGGTGATGCGTCCTAGGTCGGGGTGGCCGCAACGAGTCCTGCAGCCGTTGGAGGCGCCGCGCCCGGGAGCCGGCGGCAACGCACCATGGAGCCAGCGGCGATGCATCCTGAGTCAGGGGCGACCGCGACGATTCCTGCAGCTAGCGAAGCACCGCGCCTTGGAGCCAGCGGCGACAGTGACGTGTCCTGGAGCTAGCGGCGGCGCGATACGTCCCGGAGCCGGCCGCAGCGCGTATTCCTCGGGCTGACAGCAGCTATGCATCACCACGGCCGTCACATGTGATGATTGCTGCCCGCCGTGGTCTGTGATACTTGTTACCTGCAGGGATTAACCGAATGGAAATAAATTTGAGAGATTGGTAGGGATTGTGGGGAGAGACGTAGTGGGGATTGGGGTGATGGTTCGGGGTTCACCCGTATACCTGCAGGGATAGATTCTCTAGTGGATTTAACGTATTGCAACCGAACGAAGCCTTAGCGGGAGCGAAGGCTTTCTCCGCTTAGGTTCTTCCTACCGGGCCATTCCAAACGTGGCCCAATAAGTTTAGTTTAGATTTCAAAATTCGAACTAAATTCTAAACAGAACAAAATTCAAAATCAAACAAATTCAAAACGGAACAATTTGAAAACAAAGAATTTTAAAATCGAACAAATTTCAGATTTGAACAAAATTCGAATTTGAACAAATTTCGAATTTGAAACAAATTTCGAATTGAAACAAATTTCGAATTTGAACAAATTTCAAATTTGAACAAATTTGAAATTTGAACAAATTTTGAATTTGAACATTTTTTAAATCAGAACAAAAACAAATCTGAACAAATTTTGAAATCAGCAAAACCAGCAAAAACCGAAAAAGAAACAAACCAGAACCGAGAAAACATGAGAAAGCCCGAAAAAACAAAAACCAAAGGAAAAAAAACCGTACAAGGTAGGCGCTAATGGGCCGGCCCATCCGTCCGCCGCTTCAGGCGGGAGCGAATCGCTCCCGCTATGAGCGGGGAATAGGGATTGCGGAGCGAGGGCCTTTTTGAACAACAAAAAAAAAAAAAAAAAAAAAAAAAAAAAAAAAGGCCCTTGTTTCCATCTGAGTTCCAATCACGCACAATTCGTAAAAAAACCGTTCAGAAAACATATAACTGAATGTCCATGTAGGAGCGATCAGGACTCGGCCCGGACTCGGTCGTTCTCTGCTATAATGTCTCAACCTTCGTCGTCGCCCACTCCCCAAACCCCGTGAAAAAAGACACCACCCATGATCAGACTGGACGCCGATTTCATCTTCCTAGCAAGCAGAAACCAAACTCATCTCTATGGCATCGAAACCATTGAAATCGGAGTAGCAGAGCTTGACACGGTTGCGAAGAACACGAGGCCGAGAGAGTGGTTTGCTCTGGCATCTCCGGCTAGAGGTGGTTGTCACCCAGAAGTCGTACACATGTATTTATGGACGTGGACGTGGTTGATATCTATAACTCAAACACAGACGTGGTTGATATCTATAACTCAAATACAGACGTGTCTCGTATAATGAGTATTACAAGGTATAAGAGGCAGATCGAGTTGCTCACTTTCATCAGATGTGTGTTAGCTTGTGTTTTTTTTTCGTCACTTCAACTCGAAACATTGCATGTGATCTAAGATTTGGCATGTACGGATTGTGGGAACTGCAAAGTTTCTATGTGATTTTGGGACTGGAGAATTACAATATTTTTAGTGTTTGTGAAATTTGGAGGAATGTCAAATGCTCTCACCTAGCTTCGGAGTATCATGGTGCTCGAGTGTGTAGAACTTAATGTGGCCTTTGGCGTAGAGTGTTTGCCAGAGCTTATCACACTGTGAGGGGCTGCCTCTATGCCATCAATTATGGGGCACCAGCAATTTAGATTGAGTATCCAACACGAAAAATGTCAAGCTATGGCATAATTTTTGCCGTCAAGAACTTCCAATTATTATCTACAATGGATAAAGAGACAATAGAGAGGAAGTTTATGACTGATCCGCCGCAACGCGCGGGCATTCAGCTAGTTCTTAAATAAGTGGACATCTCGCTTTAAACTTTGTCCACAAATGAGTTTACTCCTATCTTTTCAATACACTTTAATTAATTCTCTCTCATCGTACAAAAATCAAACCCAATAATATTAAGCGCATATTTTTTTTGTTTTCTACATGCACTTAGTTTATTGGAGGTGAAAACATTAAAGAGTAGAGATGCATGTTCCTAATGTATTTTTTACTGCACTTCATAATTTATCTTGAAAAATTCGTATATACATTTATTTTATTTGTGGATGGAGGGAATAATTAAGGTGATAAAAGATTCTCAACAAAGGTAAGGTGATAAAAGACCTTGAACAGATCATTAGGTGCTCTAGCTCTAGAGCATATTATATGTATCGAGGGAGGGAAACGGCACCAACATATTCATGGGAAGAGTATACAAACACACACACCGGTCGGCTATGTCAATTGGCGCTCTTGCTACTAATTAGGGCATGCGAAAAAGCCAGTGCAAAGGAAGTAGAAGTCTGGGGATTTACCCACCCGAAGGAGTCATGAAAATCAATGTTAAGAGCATCTCCAGTCGCGTCCCCCAAACCGTCCCCCAAAGCGCGCCGAATCGAGCGTTTGGGGGACGTGTTTTGTTCGTGCCGCGTTTGGGGGACGTCGCTCCCCAGCCGCGTCCCCCAAACGCCGCCCCCAATCAGAAATTCAAATAGATGCATTCAAAAGAGATCGTTCCCGCCGGTTCGTCGCGATCGGAGTAGCGGCGATCGATCAAAGTATCGGGCGCGCGATCATATTACTGCACCGTGGTGCATGCAAATTAGAAGAAGGGGTTGGTCGACGGCGTCGTGTCCTCGAGTCGACGCAGTTCCGTCGAGCACGACGACCTCGTCGCGATCCGCTCGTTCCCGTGCATGGTGCGTCCGCCTCCGTCGCCGACGCGGAGGCCGACGCAGGTGTAGCAAGAGAAGACGCGTCGACCTGCTCTTGCTGCGCTGCCGCTGCCGCCGATGCCGATGCCGCTGCCAGGGCCGCCGCGTCCGCCGCCGCCATTTTGGC
Organism: Lolium rigidum; assembly: GCF_022539505.1. Taxonomy (NCBI): domain Eukaryota; kingdom Viridiplantae; phylum Streptophyta; class Magnoliopsida; order Poales; family Poaceae; genus Lolium; species Lolium rigidum. Next base: position 295,300,511 of record NC_061513.1, read on the forward strand.
TTCGATGTCGTCGAGGATCTGGCCTTTGAAGAAGTTGTGCGCCGCTCGCGTCCGGGGAGACATCCTCCTCAGCACCGGCACCGTCGTATTCGAGCGGACCCCTGCGGCCGGTGAAAGGGCCGTCGTCCGGACCGGGTCCTGGCTCGCGTTGCTCGTACGCCGGGGAGTAGAGGTTGTTGGGGTTGAAGCCGCCGTGCGGCAGCGCATCCTGGTAGTGCGGCGACAAGTTAGGCGTCACGCACCCGGGAGTGGCGGAGGGCCGTCGTTGTAGAAGGCGGCTTGCGACGGAGAGAAACTCCCGGAACGTACACCGGCACGTTCGTACTATATGGGCTCGCGTTGGTGGCGGCGATACACCCGGCGATTATGCGTCAGTGCTGGCGCGCCGCCGCAGCCTTCTTCTCCAGCCTCCGCCGCCCTCCGTCCTTTCCGCTCCGCCGTCGATAGCTTCCGGCGCAGTGCAATCTTGCTGCCATTCATCTTCGGTCATGCCTTCAGCTTCTTCTTCGCAGCCGGCGCCTTCCGCGGCTTCGCGAACGGCGCTTTCGCCCCTATCGTCGCATTGCCCGGCGGCTTCTTGGCCGCTTTCTCGCCATCTTTTTGGGGCTGTCGGCGGCGCCATGGAATGGGGAGAGGGTAGCGGCGGCGGGTGCACGGCGGGAGGGAGAAAGAAATCGGCGGGATAGGAGAAATGAATCGGCGGCAGGATATGTTTTGGGAGGCCCGTGCGCGGCGGTATAGGCGCGATTTGGCGGGAGCGGCGGGATTTGGCGGGAGTGTGAGACGAATTTTCCCTGTGCCGCCGACGGGTCGGGCCCGCGTCGGTTGGCCTCGCTTGCGTTGTGTCCGGCGTCCCGGAGCGTCCCCCGTGGGACGGGGACGGGCTCGGGCGCCGGACACCGTATCGGGGCGCGCCGGACAAAAAAGGGCTTTGGGAGACGCGGCTGGAACGCTTTTTTTGTCCGGCGCGCCCCAAATCGCTTTGGGGGACGGTTTGGGGGACGCGACTAGAGATGCTCTAATGCTGCTTATAGCTCGGCTTCCTCGCCACCAAATGCGACTCATCACTGTTCAGCCTCAAGTGAGGCGACAATGTGGCCTATCTACTAGTCTACGTCGAGGACATCATCCTCATGGCAAGCTCCACCACACTTCTTCACGAAATCATCACTGTGATCCTCGTTGTGTTATCCATGAGTGATCTCGATGAGCTTCATCACTTCCTCGGCATCAACTTGCGGCGCAGTGTCGTCGGCCTCCACTTGTCGCACGCATAGTATGCCCTAGAGATCCTTGATCGCTACAACATGCTCAACGCCAACCAGATCCCGACACATGTCGGCACCGAGTTGAAGCTAGGCCTCTGATGGGGCAACGGTCCATGCTTTGTCCAACTAGTACTAGTAGGAAATAGCCTAGTGGTGGCGTGGCAAAATCTCCATTAGTCGGCAACATTCTATTTTCCTACCCTTGGTTCGTTAGTTGTACTTAGCTTTCCTTAGCCGCTAATTTTTTCCCCGCTTTTCTCCTTCGTCTAGTTTGAGACCCTCGCAAACACTCGAACGGAGGGTCGCGTCAGGTCAAAGGCCTTAACCATTACATGTTGATGGGTGGGGCCGCTTAGAGACAGTTCCTCCCTTGGCCTTGACATGTTAACGGATGGGGCCAGGAGACACATCGGACCAGCCATCATTCTCTCGCTTACGTGGGCTGCTTTATTTTCTGATTTTGTGGCCGGCGTAGCCAATGACAAATGGAGCTGATCTGTGGGCCCACCACTGCCAATGACCGATGGGGGCGTAATGTGGGGCTGGAGCAGCTACTACCCAAACATTGACATGTGAGGTCGTGTATGATAGGTGGGATCATCCGCTCCGGCCACCCAACCCCTAGCCCCAAGCACCTCCTACCTCACCCGCGCACAGAGCAGTCATCGTGGTGCCTCATCACATCGCCGGCTCCATCCTCCAGCGGCGGCAGACGTACTGCGGCGCTGCACCTCAACCACAGCTCAAGCACTTGTTTCGTCTGCACACATTGTACGTCGAGGCAGTACCCATCGCAGGCAGGTCCGCTGCACGCAAATCCACCGCCCACGACAGATGGGATTTGTTTCGCCACCGTAGCCCAACGAATGGTCACACCAATTGCTAGCATTGCTTCGTAAGACCAACACTCCTGCCCCGTCCACCCTAATCGATTCAGTTCCCGTAATTTCCTCGAGATTGCAGGTGCGAAATTGTTCTCGATGTCTGGTCGTAGCAGGTACACCAGCGAGCGTGGGGATTCGGTCATGTCGTGGCCATGTTCTCCTTCTCCTACCTCGTCGGAAGTGCAGGTAGCTCATGCTCTTTATACTACAGTTGAATTTGAAATGTCGCCATGGCGTGTTGGAGTGATGTCAATTGGATTTTTGTTTGAGGATTTTCACAGTTTGCTAGGCAAGCCGATGAATCCAAGTTTGGTAAAAATGAACTAGTTGATTATACTGAGAATTTCACGGTACTCACGAAGGGTCAAGAGAGATTGTATAAAGGGGAAATCATATACATGGTGAATCTTGATTTATCCTGTAACAGTGGAGAGATTCCTGAAGAAATCAGGGCTCTTATAGGACTGAAAAGCCTGAACTTATCATGGAACAATTTCAACGGAAAAATCCCTGAGAATATTGGCGACTTAATTCAAGTGGAGTCACTCGACTTTTCACACAATGAGTTGTCCGGTGAAATCCCTTCAACCTTATCGGCTCTCACATCATTGAGTCGCCTGAACATGTCTTGCAACAATCTGAGTGGAAGGTTACCATCTGGAAATCAACTGCAGGCACTTGAAGACCCGGCATCTATTTATGTTGGCAACCCGGGCCTCTGTAGCCCTCCTATCTCGCTGAAATGTCCATCACAACCTGAGCCAACTCCAGAACATCATGAAGATGCAAGCGACGATGCGGTTTTGTTTTTCCTCCCCATAGGTTCTGGGTATGTGGTAGGTCTCTGGGTAGTTTTCTGCACCTTCTTGTTCGAGAGTAAATGGAGAGCTTCTTGGTACTCCCTGTATGACCGGGCTTGTGTGCAAGTGTGTGTTACCTGGGCTTCCCTGAGAGGTAAAATGGGGTAGGAGCTGAGATCACCAGCAGTTGTTTGGTCTCATGTAACTACCGTGGAGATTTATCATGTATCAATCGATGTTCAAGTGTATTAATTGTACTGGAAGATTTATCATGTATCAATCGATTCAATTGTAATGTACTGCAAGTAGTCACACATATGTATTGTACTGATTATGATGTCATAGTTTGTATTGTCTACATTAAAAGTGCTATACAGTACAATTCACGTTTTGTAGTGCCATAATCAGTTATCTTCTTATGAAAGAAAAAGCTTTGGCACCAAGGAGTCTTTGTACAATTTAAAGGACTATGTCCATAAGGATCATACTTCTTCTGCCACTATTACTTGGATCAGTAAATTGACAAAGTACACTTGGTTGCCTAGTGTGCTGATGAAGAAGAGATGACACTTGGGAAGTATGTTCTTTATATAGCTACCGAAATGTTGCAGGCCCCAAGTCTAAACTGTCTGTGAAAACATATATCTTCCTCTGGCAATTGTTCCCGGATTCTGAACTGACCAAAGAAAGATTAAGATAGGGGATGATTACCCGGGGGGGGCCCAAGTATTTCTCTGCCATCGTGATGAATCAGCTGGGCATCTTTTTCTTTGGTTATGTGGTAGCTAAAACTGTTTGCAGGTGCTTGTTTTTGTACTGCCTTTGCCAGACTCCACTTGGCGATCTTATGTGTGCATGCTTAAGTTTCTGGAGGGTTGAAGAATTTTTACACTGCTGGCTTAGCTGCAATGTGCTGGGCTATTTGGGAAACCTGAAACGAAACATGATTTGAAAAGAACCCTCTTGGATCTCTGGAGTGGAATAATTTTCGGGGTGCTGTTTTTATTAACTACTTGGTGGATTTGCAATCCGAATATTTGGAGGGCATGATAAAAGGCTATGTGCGTCCGTGCTTCTGGACAAGGGATCTCCAGGACTTCGGATCGCAGGAGCACTGGGGGTGCCGGTAAGTTGCAATTGGAGGTGATTGACAGTTGGTTGCTTATCTGCTGTAGCTAGTGTTCTGTAAAAGACCAATACTGAAACATTTTGGATGTCCAGACCCTGTGGGAGAATTTGTCGGTGCTGTTACGCTATATTTGTCAGAATAGGATGTTGGTGGTTGTAATGGTTATTTTAAACGGTTGAATGAATGAATCCTCCTGGTTTGTGTGGATGTCGTTTGTGTTGCTTGTGTTTGGACTGTTACTGCTCCTGCTAGGTTACTCCATCCTATACAGATCTGTTCAGTTGGGGGGGCATGTCACACGTATGTAGGCTAGTAAGCGAAACTAAATTCGTCGGAGACTTTAAGCTACCATTACACCCTCTAAAGTCAAACACAGTGCTTACAAGATCACTCCCGATCGTCTTCAGTTAGCTACGGTGCATGGATTAGAGAGTGACCGGTTCTTCAGAGTTCAGATAGTTAGCTACTTCCTTCGATCCCTTTTAGTTAACTCGGATTTAGTATAGTTGTACTAAATCCGAATCAATTAAAATTTGAAAAAGGATAGGAGGGAGTAGTTTTCAGTTATAGCTTTATTTCGTGATGTGCTGCGCGATGTGGTCGGGGAATCGCTTGATAGAGTTGGATTGTAGGTCAGCTAGTTCAGTTGTAACCTCCTTTATATGTTGAATGACAAGAGAAAAAAAGAAAGTCAGAATCGGATCGTGGCGGTTTTCCTTGGACCAAAATCTCTATCGTTCTCTGTTTCACTGCAGTGTCAATCTTCAGAAAATTCATAACAGTGGGGACACATTTCCACCCATCCGAGCCAAGTTCGAATCCGTGGCCTAACAATTTTGGGCTATCTGGCCATTCTTCTTAATATGATGCGGAGGTGCTAGTGTTTTAGGCGTCAGTTTGTCTCTGTGTGCAGTCAGATAGTAATTGCTCACACAAACTAAATCATACGAGAAACCAACAAATGGCTCTCACAGACTCCCAGCCACCTTTTTGTTCAGTTCTTCTCTTGCACTGGTCTGAACATAAACTCATGAGTGGCAAGAGATTGGCTGACAAAACAATGTTCCGACATAATACATTCGATCATGTGAACTCATCTACTCGTAAAGCTTCCTTCAAAATTAAAAAATAAAATCTACTCAGAAAGGGCAAGAATGGACAATTCAAGTTTGGTGCTGCCATAACTATATCTGAACAAGTAAATGCTCCTGAGTCTGTCCACTCACACAATAATGGTGTCACTCACAGCTGGCCTGGTACTATACAAAGCAGAACACACAATTTTTTTGTTGCGACTAAGGCGATACAGATAAATCATATAAATCCATGTACTAACCAGCGAATGGTCTGACGAGGTGCACATGCTACATTACTTTGTTCTGTTCAAACTGCCATTACTATGAGAGGGAGAAAAGGGGAAACGATGATGCCAACACATACGTGAAAAAAATCAGAACCAAAAACCAGAAGGATCAATCATGCCATGCTGTCAACACATGAAACTTCTCTAAACACAAGATTCACCACTGGATACAATTACCATTGAAACGGTCTGGTGCAGAACTGCCCAGCTCTGTCAAGACATGAAGACAACCAAGTTCTAAATTGACGGTTGGCTGCGAATTTTCTAAAAAGAAAAGGCGGGTCTAAAGAGTTGCTAAAGCAGACCATGCAAATATTAGGAACACACATTGATAAATACATGAACAAATCAGCGCAGCAGAACAGCGAGAAATTATCTAACAATAACAGAAATCGCCAAATAAAAGACAGTCGGAGTGCATGCCTAGTTTGTAGACTAGCGGTGGTGCATAATTCATGAAATCTTGGTCACTGAATAAACAAGTCATGCTAAGTTGATTAGCCAGTTTGGTGTCAAAGGTCCATCTTCATGTGTTGCCGTCCGATGACCCTTACGAGCTCACCATGTTGAACTGGAACTTGGACAGCTGCTGCGGGATGGTGGAAATGACAGGTCCGTACCGCTGCATCCACATACATAGAAAGCCAATTTCAGGTTTCCATTCACACATTTAAGACAACATAAAAGCATGATAGAATTAAAGCTGCGCCGGGAAATATAGCCATGTGAGAATTAGCTAACTCGGTACGGAGTTTTATAGGCTTTACTTGAAACGGTTCGGTCTGAATTTGGTTTTAAAAAACTGCAGGTTACAACTGCCATACCATATACCTATGGCCTGGAAAGATATAAATGGTAAAAAACAAGCCACATCCAATGGCACCAAAGAAACCCAGATCAATGAAGTTTCATAGCTACCCCTTAAAAAAAAGTTTCATAGCTGGAAGATACAGATACTTTCTCACAGATATCAACTGCCATTCTTTTATGTGCAGCAAAACAAAACTGATTTATCAGGACACATAGTTGTTAAGAGAAAAAAAATCTATGTCACTGGCCTTTTTATTAGGCATATGCATCAACACACTTGGGTACAATGTTTCAAAACATCATGCAAAGCTAAGTTTCAGAGTGGGGGGCACTGCCACTTACCTGAACATTGTCATAGAGCTCAAACAGTGGAACAGCAAGTAGCTTCAGGTTCCTTGGAACAGCGAAATACTCCTTTTCAGTCAGGTGAACAATGAAAAGCTTCTTGCACTCCTGTTCAACCGCATTGGTCATTTCCATTATCTAATCCCAACTCCCAATAATAGAGGGTAACAGAAACCCCTTAAAGCAACAATGTACCTTGGGCTTGGCTATATGCGGAGGGCAGTAAGGGTACATCACAGTCTCAAAGTTTGGCCTCCACCAGACAGCAACACACTCACCAACCTTGAAGTGGTAAACATATTAAATCTTTATCCGAATGGGTACAGTTCTCGTAACGCAATATCTAAGATTAAAAACACCTCACAACATTGTAAGCATTTGGTAACAGAAACGGAACCCAAGATTACTGTAAGCAGAAGCTAGATAGGCAAGTTCACACTGATTCCAAGCATTTCATACTTCATTATGTACATAGCAAAGACTGTACAGAAAGAGTACACTGCAGTGCAACATAACTACCTACAGATGTCCATTGTGAATATTGTTGTATATAAACATATGGACATGGAAAATTATATTGGTGCATTAGTGAGACAGTAGGCAGTTCATGCTCTAAATCTTGAAAGCTGAGAACATGATATCTGTATTTATCAGTCAGCGGCAATGCCACTGTTCCATTTATGTACAGCTGCAATATAGCACATATGGAGCAATATATAATATTCATGACATGCCTTAAATAAGATATAACTATTATAATCATGGTTAGTAGATCACTTTCAGAAAACAAAAAACAAAAAACAAAACATGGTAGTAGGTGGGTTGATGAAAGCTGAAATAGCAGTTTAGTCATTTATTTCTTCCAGGTGCGGATACTCTCCTGTGCAGCAGGATTAACTATGATTTAACAAGGTAAAAAGTGACCAGTTGCAGCAAAACTAGGTAATGCACTCTGACCATACACAATCAACAAAAATACTGAGCTTCTCTCGAATGCCTTACCTGCCAGTTAGGTGGAAAAGTAGGAGAATTCACTGCAAGTTTGCTGGACAGCTTTCTTTTCAGGCCCTCGATTTCTGTAGAATCCCAGATACGTAAGCAAACACATGATAGTTTCATGTACAAGGAACATGATAGAAAAGTGGAGCAACACAAAACCGACCATTTTCTCCAGGCTTCAACCGTCCACCAGGAAGTTTGCAAAATGTGTTCCCAATCTGCAACAGCAGAATGTGGGGGTGATTGTGCTCTTGCACCTGCATAGGATAACACGAGTAAATATTTCAGTTTGTTTGCCAGATCACGAAGTCCATTGATAAATTGCCATTGCATGAAGTTGCCAACAATTAGATGTTTCGAAGCATAAAAATGCATACAAACATGATTATGAGATGGAAGAGTAGAAACATACCAACAGGATTGCTTCAACACTTGTCCTCATTCCTTCTTTCATGTAGCTGCCATTTGCCAAATTAATTAGAAAGTTGATCAATTTGACAGAACAAGGTTGACAAACATGTTAGCGAAGGAGCCAAACTGGTCACAGGATACTGAAAAGGCAACTATACTGCAGTCAACAGAAGAAACATCAAAGCTTCTATACCTATTTTCCTTTATGACAAATATTGATTTGACATTCCAGGCCAGTCTACCAACAAATTATCATGTAAAACTACTAGTTACACAAGACAGCATAATTGCTAGTTACCTCCTTATGAAAAAGACGGATCTGCAAAGCACAATAAGTATTGTAGTTTGCCTGCTACACATATCTAGTGAAGGAACTCCATACATAAAGTAATACTAACAAGATGGAATAGTCGACCTAATAAACTAGATTGCTCATGCATTTCATTTCAAGCCAGCGCCAGCATACAACCCTCAATATAAAGCCAATAAACTAGAAAAAAAAATCATTTATTCAGAACTAGGTTTTCATGAAGCAATTCCCACCAGAACCTAAATCTGCGCTAAATCTTAATGGCAGTGCCGTTCATAAATTCGACTAAAATGTGCAACTGTTCATCTGTGCTCGCAACAATGTTCCCTATTACTCTCCGACAAACAACTCTACTCATGAATTCGGGACTTAACTTCCAAGATCTCCAACCCCTTAAAAAACGCGGAATGATCTGAGCTCTCAGGTTTAGGGTTCCAGGTGAGGGAAGGACACCGAGGGCCCGGATCAGGGAGGCTGGGGTGAGGCGGGGACGACTTACTTGACCTTCATGCGGGCGAGGCGGTCGGCGACGGAGGTGTCCTTCTCCATCTTGGGCTCCTTGGTGCCGAACGTGTAGTTGGCGAGCGGGTACACGTTCACCACCGACGACGACGACGAGGCGCTCACCATCTCCTCCTCGGGCGCTCCGCCGGGCTCTCGCTCCTCCTTCTTGGGGATCCGGTGGTCGCCGGAGGTGGTGGTGGCGGCGGCGGAGGCGAGGCGAGGCTAGTAGTGGGCTTTCGCTCGTGTCAGGCCGTTTTGATGAACGAGAGTTGCCGACGGAAGAAGGAACAGACACGGGCCTCATACTCCTGGTCCATGTAGACTCGAGGCCCATTTATGATTGATGTGCTGCTCGGCTGAAAACTTAAAAAGAAATAAAAAAACTAACCCTAAAAAACTTTAAAAATTTTGAATTGTTAGTTTTTTCGACGACATCCCCATCCCCTGCAACGTCGTTTCATCTAGGCTGTGGTTGCTGCGCTCCATGCCCCAGGCCCTGGATGAAATAAACGGTAAATTGGATGGTCAGTCGGTGTTGTGTCCCGCATATGTGCCTAGCTTGGGCCAATCAGGTGAGACAAAAAAAAATATAGTGTGCAGATTGTCACCAGCACATATAAAAAAAATCAGTAATAGTTCAGATCTAATGATGGTGACCGGGGCAGCGACAACGACAAGATCATCTTGGATGAAATGGTTGGCTTTGTAAAGTCTTCAAGGTAGGTGTTGATGCCGGTGGCGAGATGGACAAGCTGGACGAGGCCAACAATACCAAAGTCACATTGCGGAGGGAGCTCCAAAACGAGAGGAAGAGCATGCCCTTCGACGATCTCAAGGATGATCAGGTCAAAGGTATCGAGGAGTGATAATCATCCATCGAGGGACGGGCTTCATCAAGACCATGTTGAACTATGTATTGCTATCCGTATAATACTGGTATAGAGAGTCTCTACCCATGTATTGTACCCCCTTGTATATGCTGCGTGTGGGGCTATTCCACACCGATATAACATGAACCCCGAGCCTCGATCAAGGCATCGGTTCCTCCCCGTTCAACATGGTATCAGAGCAGGTTCCTCCCGTCTAGATTGGATCGTCTTGCTCCACCGAGAACCACACCAACGCCAGCGCTCATCGCCCGCCTGATAACTCACGAACAACCACAGGACAATCCCGGCCGCGTCCTTGATCCGTCGCCGCCGCCAACAACCCTCCCTCCCTCCCAAATAAAACAACCCTAGCGACACACCATCTGATGGCGTCATCATCCTCTGCTGCAGCCAATCTGGCGGCTGCCCTAGGAGCGCCTCCGACGGAAAAACTGTCTCGCGACAATCACGTGTTCTGGAAGACTCAAGTTCTTCCGGCTCTTCGCGGCGCGCAGGTCATGGGGCTACTAGATGGCACCGATCTCGCCCCGGCCAAAACAATTGAGGTTGAGGATGAAGAAAAGAAGAAAGTTGAAGCACCGAATCCAGCATATGCTGTCTGGCTCGCTCGAGACCAGGCTGTGCTGAGTTACCTCGTGAAGTCTCTGAACCACGACCTTCTTGCTCAAGTCGTTGGTCTGGAGCACGCCCATCAGGTCTGGTCCACTGTGGAGGCGTTATTCTCCTCCCAGTCCCGCGCCCGTGTGAATATGCTGCGTGGCGCCCTCTCTAACACCAAGAAACTAGCAATGACGGCCGCTCAATTCATTGCCAAGATGAAGGGCTTCGTGTCGGAGCTCGCTGCCGCTGGGAAACATGTTGATGATGATGAGTTGAAGGGCTACATCCTTGCAGGCCTTGATGGTGAATACACTCCGTTTGTGGCATCTATCAATGCCGTGCCCACCACCACCTTGAATGACATGTGTGCTCAGCTGGAAGCATATGATTACCGCCAATCCATGTTGTCTGAAACTGGGCAGAGTTCTGGGACGTTTCAGTCCTCTGTGAATGCTGCTGCTCGAGATCGCTCTCTCTATCCCAACCGCGCCAATGGTCAGCCAGATGGAGGACACTACCGCAGTGAGGATAGGCAGTACAGGGATCGACGTGATGATCGTCATGGTGGCTCCTATCGCCGTGATGACCGTGATACCTATCGCCGCGACGACCGTGATGTTCAGCGCCGTGATGCTCGTGATGGTGGCCAATACCGTCGTGATGGCGGTCGCTCCCGTGACCGTGATGATGGTGGGCGCTACCGCCGCTTTGATGACCGCCGTGATGACCGCCGAGGTGGTTATGATGATCGTCGTGATAATCGTCGTGAGGGTGGTCGAGGTGGCCGCGGCCGTGGGCGCACGCCTACTCGTTTTGTTGATACTACATGTCAAATATGCACGAAATATGGCCACCCCGCTCGTGACTGTTGGTGGCGCTATGCTGATCGTGATGATGATGAGGATGATTCCCACACTGAGAGGGGCGCATATGGCGTTGATACCAACTGGTACATGGACACTGGCGCCACTGATCACATTACTGGAGAACTAAACAAGTTGCACACTCGGGACAATTACAGGGGACGTGATCAAGTCCACAATGCCAGTGGTGCAGGTATGACAATTCAACATTGCATACTCCTCATAGTTCTTTACAACTACGCAATATTCTACATGTTTCTAGTGCCACTAAGAATCTTTTATCCGCTCATAAAATTGCCCTAGACAATAATGCCTTTGTTGAATTTCACCCTTTTTTCTTTTTGATCAAGGATCAGGCAACCAAGAAAATCCTGTTTAGAGGTCCATGTCATGGCGGCCTATATCCTCTTGTGCCCGTTGCCGCCGGGTCCCACAAGCATGCTTTCATCACGATCAAGCCGTCTTCATCCACTTGGCATCGTCGTCTAGGGCATCCATCATCGTTCATCGTTCAACAAGTTATTAGGAAGAATAATCTCTCACATTCCCCAGAAATAAATCCATATGTGTGTGATCCCTGCCAACAGGCCAAGAGTCACCAGCTCCCATACCCCACCTCCACTAGTGTATCTACTGTTCCTTTGGAACAGGTATTCTCTGATGTATGGGGTCCAGCTCCAGTTTCTGTTGGTAAACACCAGTATTATGTAAGCTTTATTGATGACTATAGCAAGTTTACTTGGATCTATTTGCTCAAAAAGAGATGTGATGTCTATCAAGTTTTTCTCAATTTCCAACAACTTGTTGAACGCAAATTTGGTCGCAAAATAATTACCATGCAAACTGATTGGGGTGGTGAATATGAAAAACTCCATGGTTTCTTTCAAAAAGTGGGCATTACTCATCATGTATCTTGTCCTCATGCTCACCAACAAAATGTTTCGGCTGAGCGTAAACACAGACATATTGTAGAGGTTGGTCTTGCTTTGCTTGCAAACGCCTCTATGCCTCTGAAATTTTGGGATGAAGCTTTCCTTACTGCCACATTCCTCATTAACCTGCTACCCACAAAAATCCTCAAGCTTGAGTCCCCCGCTGAAAAGCTCCTTAATATCACGCCAAATTATGATGCTCTTCGTATTTTTGGTTGTGCTTGTTGGCCCAATCTTCGCCCCTATAATACTCGCAAACTCGCGTTTCGGTCCAAACGATGCGTCTTTCTAGGCTACAGTCCTCTTCATAAAGGCGTGAAGTGTCTTGATGTGGCCACTGGTCGCATCTATATATCCCGTGATGTTGTCTTTGATGAAAACATTTTTCCGTTTCAGTCACTTCATCCTAATGCTGGTGCTCAGCTCCGTTCTGAAATACTTTTGTTGCCTACTTCATTAGCACCTACATCATCTACTAATGAGGATATGCATGTTGATGATCATATGCACATTGTCCCGGTCACTAACGCCTTGCAGCTTGTTGAGGATGATACTGCAGCTCCACACATCGTTATTCCAAGTTCTGATGAAAATCCCAGTTCAAATGAAGCAACAACTAGTGATATTCAGCAAACAAGCAGTGACACAGGTTTTGAGAATGATTCATCTGCCAATTCTGCGACGGAAACTTCTTCTGGCAGCCAATATTGCTCGGACCCGTCCACCACGCCTGCTCCGTCCCGCGTTGTGGCCGACCGTGCTGGGTCCCGGCTGCGCTCTGCTCCTGGCGAAGCCAGTGCCGCGCGCGGGGATTCCTTCGCTCATGACCAAGACGTTGTGGCCGACCAACCTGGCCCCTGCTCGCCTGCAGCTCACGTTGAGGATGCGCGTGGGAATTCCTCCCCTGACACCTCCCATGCTACATCAACTGACAGTGATCACACATCCTCTTCTGATGATTCGAGACATGCTTCTTCTGCTGCAAGTGCGGATGAATACAGTGCAGCCGGATCCTCTGCAAATTCTAGTCCCGTGCCATCTCCTGTGCCTGAACCACGTGAACCTCGCACTCGTCTCCAAAAAGGTATACGGAACCCAAAAAAATATACGGATGGTACTGTTCGCTATGGTTTATTTACTTCCACAGGTGAACCTACAAATTTGGCTGAAGCTCTTCAAGATGAACGCTGGAAAATGGCCATGCATGAAGAGTATGATGCACTAATGAAGAATAATACTTGGCATCTCGTGCCTTCTAGTCCTTCTAAAAACGTGATTGACTGCAAGTGGGTGTACCGTGTTAAGAAACATGCTGATGGTACTATTGAGAGGTATAAAGCTCGACTCGTTGCCAAAGGCTTCAAGCAACGGTATGGCATTGACTATGAAGATACTTTCAGTCCTGTTGTCAAAGCTGCTACTATCAGACTTGTTCTTGCCATTTCTGTCTCTCAAGGGTGGAGCTTACGACAGCTAGATGTCAAGAACGCGTTCTTACATGGCGTTCTGGAGGAAGAGGTTTACATGAAGCAACCCCCAGGATTTGCAGATCCCCGCTTTCCGCATCACATTTGCAAACTAGATAAATCTCTCTATGGCCTGAAACAAGCTCCGCGTGCCTGGTATTCTCGGTTGAGTTCTAAACTACATGATCTTGGTTTTACATCCTCCAAGGCTGACACGTCATTATTTCTCTACCACAAGTCAGGTATCACCATGTTCATCTTGATCTATGTTGATGATATTATTGTGGCTAGTTCTTCTGATTACGCAACCTCTGTCTTGCTTCAAAATTTGAGTACCCACTTTGCGCTCAAGGATCTTGGTGACTTACATTTCTTTCTGGGTATTGAAATGAAAAAGTGTTCTAGTGGCCTTGTCTTGACACAAGAAAAATATGCAACTGATCTTCTTCGCAAGGTTGGCATGATGTCTTGTACCACATGTCCCACTCCCCTGTCTATTACAGACAAATTATCTTTGACTGATGGCACAGCTCTTGGTCCTGAAGATAGTACGCACTATAGAAGTATTGTTGGTGCCTTACAGTATTTGACACTCACACGGCCAGATTTGTCCTTCTCCGTCAACAAAGTTTGTCAATATCTCCATGCTCCTACCACTAGTCATTGGACAGCAGTCAAGCGTATCTTACGGTATATCAAAGGTACTCTCACAGTGGGTCTCACTTTTCAGCGGTCTTTCTCTACTCTTCTCAGTGCATTTTCAGACGCAGATTGGGCAGGATGCCTCGATGATAGACGCTCTACTGGTGGTTTTGCTATATTTTTTGGTCCCAATTTAATATCTTGGAGTGCTCGAAAACAGGACACTGTGTCCCGCTCTAGTACTGAGGCGGAATATAAAGCCTTGGCAAATGCTACAACTGAGTTGATTTGGGTTGAGGCGTTAGTAAAGGAATTGGGAGTTTCTCTTCGGCAGCGTCCCTGTCTTTGGTCTGATAATCTTGGTGCTATCTATCTTTCTGTCAACCCAGTTTTCCATGCTCGCACAAAGCATATTGAGATCGACTATCATTTTGTGCGTGAACGTGTTGCTGCCAAACTCCTGGATATCAAGTTCATTTCTACAAAAGATCAAGTTGCTGATGGTTTCACTAAAGTTTTAGCTGTGAAGGATCTACATGAGTTTAGACGTAATCTAAACCTCTCTCGTGGCTTAGATTAAGGGGGGGTATTGAACTATGTATTGCTATCCGTATAATACTGGTATAGAGAGTCTCTACCCATGTATTGTACCCCCTTGTATATGCTGCGTGTGGGGCTATTCCACACCGATATAACATGAACCCCGAGCCTCGATCAAGGCATCGGTTCCTCCCCGTTCAACAGACCACACATATATACCCAATAACTCAACGAGGTCGGAAACATGGCGAAATTCTTGATGGTAGCATGAAAAGGCAGAGTTAGACTTTGGTGTCCAAAACGGACTCCTAGATTTTATTCTCGATGTAAAGACATTTATGTTGGTGCCTAAAAACAAAACAAACAAAAAAGCTTCCCTGACTTTAGAAAACAGCGCGAGGTGCGTCATTGTTGTGAGGTTTCCACCTCGATTCATCTATGCAGCTCAGACAAAAAGGAGTAGGGGTTTTACCTCCTCATAAGGGCCCTGAACCTGGGTAAACCCTTGTATTTGTGTGTGTGTATTTTTTCTTCCGTCCACCCTCCTCTAGATCCATCGGCGTACATCGACCCCATCTTAAGTTATCCCATGGCATCTGTCTGTTCACCACGACAACACTCTGGATGAAAATAAACGGCTAATTGGATGGTCGGTCGATGTCTATGTGTTGTGCCCTTCATGCTGCTAATAGAAGTTTCAGGAACCTTCGAATCCGTGTGAGAAGCAGAAATAGCGTGTGTAGGAGCTTATCGCGAGGGGACCTCAAAATTTCTGGGTTTTGCGACAAAGCTCATTCTCACCTCCTCGATTCGGTCACCTCCGACCATTTGCTCTTAGCAAAAACTCCATTTTTCCTATCGACCGCAGTGGCAAGGACTGGGATCTACCCCCACCGGCTAGTTCCTTATCCTGGCACTGGACATAGCCATTGTCTCTCGCAGCAGCTCATCTCCTTTGTCTCCAAGATAGGATTTGTGGCGTCGTGTCCAGGGCGTGCAGGTTACAATGATGGCACAATCATTATATTTTCTATGCCCTTAGAATACCATGGGCGGCTACTTCGGGAATGGAAGGACCTAACCCACTAGGATATAAGACTAGAAAAAATGCATCGAATCGATAGCAATAAGCCTTATTTGAAGGGGTTCATTTACAGAACGCCTGGAAATTCTACCCAGAGCAGGAGATTCAATTAAGCGGGATTCTGAAGCTACAGATTCGCCTCTTCCATCAATAGGTGCAAACCTTTTCCGTGGCCAGCCCCCTCAAGAAATATCGCCCGTAAAAAATCAAGCAACAAAACAACTTTCAGCACACTGGGAAACTAGCTACGTAAGTGAATCATCTAACAGTAACTTTTGTTGATTTAACATGAAAAATATAATCATACAACTTGGAAGAGTTTTCTTGTTGATATCACATGACTAATTCTACCCGGTGGTGAAGGAGATAATGAAGGAAGGATGTGCAACCACATTAGTCAATAATAGCAATGACAATGAGACGTCCCTTTATAGAATAGTTGATTACTTCCCCAGTTCCACATTAGTAGTTGCTGATTTAGTACAATCGGTGATAAATAATATGTAACTGTGGGAGAATCATTTTTTTTAGGATGTGTTCTTTGAGTGTGTTTTAAATCCAAGATGAAATAAAATTTCTTTCTTTTTTTGCAAAAAGTTTGCCGACCTTTTAACAGTCATCATCAGTAGTATAATTAGGTATTTGGATCACCTAGCGACGACTACAAACAATAGCGCGAGCCGAAGGCATGCCGTCATCCTCGCTCCTCCATCACCGGAGCCAGACAAAACTTGTCGTGGTAGATTTTTTGTAGTCGAGACGGAAAGTCGTCATGCTAAGACTTCAAAGGACCAGCACACCAGAGGAGCAACCATCGCTAACGATGACAAACGTATATAAGAATAGACTGACCAGAAACACAAACCCACTAGATCTCGAAAAATCCGTTGGGCACCTGACTCCACGCGCCCACCCAGCGCTAGACGCACTAACGGAACGAGGATAGGCTGGGGTAAATCTTATTCTGACTTCAAGATGCAACCACCGCTTCACTATCTCGAAGAAGACACTAGGAAAACAGAAAACCCTCTGGCGGCGAGGGGATGTGGTCCGCCACACATCCAATACCCTAAGGCCACCGGAGATGGGATGGAGACCGCCAACATCGCCAGCAAGGGGGGAGGGAACCCTAGATGGGTTTAGAGTCGCCTCAATAATCGCCTGTAATATGGCGTACCAGTTCGGTTGCCCATACGCAGAGATTTACATGCTTCCTTTTCAAATAAAATGTCATCAAATTTCTATCAGCTGTGCCTTTTTTCTCGACCCTATCCCAACAACAACATAAATTATTACTCATTTGTAGCTCGCTATCGGTCGACAAGCAAATAATGGACTTAGCTAGAAGAAGTTTGAATTGAGGACGTGGAGGAGTTGCCAGCTAACTAGCTCGAGTACCTGCCACCCACAAATTTCAGTCCACACACAACAACAACAACAACAACCAAGTTTGAATTGTGGCCACGGACTAGTACTGGACCACACTAGCTATAAGTTAGGATGCACCACCCAAGCAGTTTTTGCCAACAACGACACTTGCTTGGATTCCAATCAAGGTTTCTTGATGGTTTGTGTTAGGATATATAGCATACCGCAGCTAGCTCAATCCATGGCGAAATTCTGGCAGCTGCTGCTCTTCTTGGCATTCCTCTTGCCGGCGGCGAGCGCCGCGTCATGCCACCCTGATGACCTCCGCGCCCTGCGGGACTTCGCCGGCAACCTCAAAGGCGGGGGCGTCCTCCTCCGCGCCGCCTTGTCCGGCGCCTCGTGCTGCGGCTGGGAAGGTGTGGGTTGCGACGGCGCAAGCGGCCGCGTCACGAGCTTCCAGAAATTGCTCAAAGGGCTCACCGCCGCTGGCCGTTCACTGGGTAAGGCGTTCACTCACATGCCATTACATGTGAAGCCTAGCCAAGGAACACTCGACGAAGACCACAATACAATAACTGGGATCAACAATACTGTCAGATCCGGGAGCAACAATGTTGTTTCTGGGAACGATAACACTGTCATATCCGGGAACAACAACGTCGTGTCCGGGAGCCACAACACCGTCGTATTTGGGGGTCACAATTTCATAAGTGGAAGCTACCATGTCGTATCAGGGAACCACCATGTCGTGACTGACAACAAGAATGCCGTATCCGGGGACCACAATACTGTATCTGGAACCCAAAATACCGTATCCGGGAACCACCAGATCGTATCTGGGAGCCACAGTACCGTATCCGGGAACCACAATACGGTATCTGGGAGAAACAATTCCGTATATGGGAACAACAATATTGTATCTGGGAGCAACCATGTTGTATATGGGAACAACAAAGTCGTGACAGAAGGTTAATAATTTGTCACTAGATTGTTTTCATGCATCTTCTCGGTTCAGTGTAGCTCACAATCCTTTGGTGGAGCCAATCGCGTTATGTAACTTCATGTGAGCATCATTTTCGTAGTACTTTTAATAAAACGTTCCCTAAAGATATCTTGCATATATACATGCTGACCTGATCACCTGAATACCAATGGGGGATTGCAGCTGCTGTAGACCAAGCGTGTTTGCTTATCTACAAATTTTCATTGTGGATGTCTAAATGTGGTGATTATTTCGTGTCTGCTATTCCTGCGATGTGTGATGCTTTATTATCCCGATTGAGCTGTGATTCACATGGTGGATTATAACTGATTAATGTCAGCTAGCTATACACTTCTCTTGTGTAACTGTCAATGTTACATGCACCAATGTCGGATGTCTGGATGAAGGAGATGGATCAAAACAGCAGAGATTAGAACAAACAAATATGTACCATACATCTGACTTGATCTAATGGACGTGTTCAGCCCACTATGGTGGTGCATCGCTGTAATAGGGAAAGGATAAATACTCCCGTAAAGTCCTCAGGTGAGGCGACGAAGGAGAGAACACTGAAACGGAATTCTGAAATCCCTAGCCTCCCGTACTCCTGTCAACTCCCAAATCCCCTAATTCCCTCTTCAATCCCCTTTCACCTTGTATCAGCCGAGTGTGTTCATAACACATACAACGGGTCCATGTAGACTCCAGGCCCATTGACATGCTGCACAGCTGCATATACTAAACAGAAGCTCAAGTTCCATTTTATTTTTACATCATCCTGCAACACCCAAGGGAGATATTGCCAACACAACCCCCGCCTCAGGGAGCCAGGTTAATATTATTTGGTCAGTAACGCCATGTCAGGTTTTATACAACAAAAATTACAGACATTCCATCACACAGGCTTAACAGTTCACGCCCCATAATACATCACTTGAAAATCGGTCCTGCTTTTGGTCACCTTTACATCATGGTTCGTTCAGTGGACCTGTGCCTAGGCTAAAACTAACACAAGGATCCTGGAGCAAAAGCCCCAGAGAAGAAGCAAGGCCTCGTAATACTGCTACAACCACCACAACCACCTCACATTACAATACACTAGTGATGCGGTACACATAACATATGTTACATCATCTGCAAAAGAACGTCACTGAAGCTGCTGGTGACTGAAGCCACAGGGGGCATCATGGCAATGATGCTTGCAAAATCAATCCGCAGCATGCTGTCCCTGCTTCAAGCCTGCAGCCGTCATGACTCATGAGTGTCTCCTCCATAAATACAACAGTCTGGTCCATTTCCAACGTGCATCACTTAGCAGGTACTCCTATCGCTGTTCGTATACAAACCATCTGTGCTGTGCGCCTCCATCTCCGCGAGCATCACGGACTTTGCCCGCTGGTACCTATTCCGTTTTGTTGAGATTGCCGATATCGTTGCTGGCGTGAATTAAATGAATTGCCTTCACACAAGTCCCGCAAGCAAAGATAGTCAATTGGATTAGAAGCTCAGAAAACTAGTTCAGTTGAGACACAGTGGAGACACAAAGCTTTGCTATTTGCATTCGAGAACACATCACGTCTCTGGCAATACTTTGGTTCAGCTCACAACATAGGACCTGACGAAACTAAACAGCAAATAGAGGGAAAGGAAAATGCAGAGCAAAGACAGAACACAACTCTGGAGCCGAAAGAAGCATTTCCGTGCACGCTGTATAAACATGCCTGATAACACTCCCAGACGAGGTGATGATACCTTTGCCTATCCTTGTTTGAGTGCAGGTAGAAACATGGAAGGGAATGGACAGATTGCTCATGTTATTAAAAAAAATAATATTGAAGCTTCGGTTGAAGGAAAGATTTGACACCTTCCTCCAGTTCCAATTGCTCCCAGGATTCAGCAGGATACATCATTAGAACCTTCAGACTTCGTGGTAAGCTGGACATGTCAAAATGAAGCTTATTCAGCTCTGGACAAAGTTCAATCTTCAGCACCTCTAGGGATGGGAAAGTCACATCAGGATCCACAATAGTGACCAGCGATATGCAGGAACTAAGACAAAGGTGCTTGAGGCAAGGAAATGTCTGGGAACTCTCTTGTCCACTCCACACGTTGTCAACATGATACCTTGTAAAAGCCTTCCGCATGCTATCATTGAATTGTACATCGAGTTTTTCAAGGCAAGGCAGATACATCACCCAAGACAGGTGCTCTAGCTTGGTGCAGCCTGACACACTCAAACAAGTGAGCCATGGAAATACAGATTTTGGAGATGTTCCCACCCATCTTACTGTTGTCAATGCTGGCAAAATACGGATGGTCAGGACACTGAGAACACTAAAACTGTAGGGTTGCTGTTTAGGCCTCTGTATTAATGTTATATCTGTCACATCCTGGTCGTCTGAAATATACAGTTCATACAAGGATGTTTGTGCGAAGTCCAATGATAAAATATCATAGAGATGGAATTCCTTCTTTTCAATAGATTTTACCAGACGTAAACACCGAATGGGTAGGTCAGCCGCATCAGAAAGTGATGTCCATGCATCCAAAAGTCCTACTGATGTAACAACAACTTTCAAGTGATTCAGTGTGCCCAACTCTCTATACACATTAGATCTGATAGAATCAGACACCAATATAACATCCACATGTATTATTTCCAATGCTACAAGTCTAGATATGACCTCCTTTGGTACTACTTTTATGCTAGTGCCCTCCAGGTACAGGCTCTTGAGCTTAATGAGGTTTCCAAAGCTATGAGGCACTTTCTCTATATCATAATTATTTGACAAATTGAGATGTATCAATTCTGTCAGGTGACATAAGCTTTCAGGTATACCCTTGAGTTCATTACTGCTCAAATCCAGATATGTCGGTTTAGCGGAATTCACAAGTACTCCACCTATTATTGTTTCATCCAAATGATTCATTTGAAGGCATAACACCCTCAGTTTCAGCGGATCACCAACAGAAGGAAGTTTCTTCATGTGGTTGTACATTAATGAAATGTATTCTGCACTGCTCCAAGGGATGCCAAAATTTTCATCTGGCCCAACTCCTGCACGGACAAACCAGTTGCCATTGTTCTTACCGTAGCCACAAGAGATCCATAAAGACATATCACGAATCACATCATGTAGTTTTACACGATCATTCAATTCTCCATAGCCCTCTAACAAACATGCACCTGTAAGGTCGCTCATCAGACTATAAGCTTTTGTGTAGGGACTTTGTATGTCTCCCACATCCACTAGACCTAAGCCAATCCAGCATTGAGCGAGCTCTTGCCTGTAAATCTCACAATCCTCCGGCCACGAGTGCACAAGTCAAGAAACAGCTCTTCAGCCTCTCGCTTTTCAGGTTATCATAGCTAAACTTGATTTTTCCGAAAACTTCTTCCTCCATCTTCGGGGGTCTTCATTTGTGTCAATGCAGCATGACTTTTGCATATGTTGGATGGCCGAATCCCATTGATCCAGACGAAATTTTCCCTACATTGCCCTTCCCACAGTTACCAAAGCTAAAGGCAAGCCCTTCATTTCGAGTCACAAGTATTCTTGCACGATTTTCAATAGAAGGAGAAAATAGAGTTTGGTCTCCGACCTTCTCTCTGAATAGCTCCCATGCCTCAATTTCCTGCAGATATGGAACTTGAATCTGTTTTTTCACCTCCATGCCACCACAAACGGATGTAAGTCGTGTTGTGAGCACAACTTTTCTCTTGAGTTTGCTCAAAGGTTCAATTCCAAGGGGAAGTGGTAAGCCAACTGCTTCTAGATCAATTCTTTCCCAAAGGTCATCTAACGACAACAAAAAGCTTTTATTCTCCAGGAAGTCACGGATTATACCACTTTGGTTCGCCACATTACCATCACCTTTCAGTTTGAGCTTGTCTAAAATATGAGTTTGGACCTTCGACACCGAACACCTGGTCGGAGGCTGTCACCCAGATAACATTAATCCTTCCTCTGAATGAGATATGGATTTTTTTCAGAAGATGTGTTTTTCCCACTCCACCTGGACCCCATATTCCAATTACACCCAATATGGGATCATCCTCAATGAGACGGAGAGTGTCTTCTATCTTCAAGGCATAAAAAACAGACCTAGGTTAGTACTCAGTAAACATGTTTATGACCATCTATAGATTCCTAGAAAATTTGAGTTTTTACACAAATCAACACTTACGGAACGCGACCTAGAAAATTTACTTGCTGCATCATCTATAGCAACTTTCCAGGACCTTGCATCCATTATTCGATGCATTGACTTCCCATAACGTGCCAGCTCGATGGCGGACCATTTATTGCATGTACTAGATCAGTAGCATGTTGCCCGATGTTGGGATCAGAATAAAGATCCCCTGGGTAACTTGTTGATTGTCTAAATAGCTCGCGTGCTTCCCCCTCTTGCAAAATAGGCAGTTCAATATTTTTGTTCACACCCATCAGATTACCAACGAATCTGTATCCTGACAGTGACATGATTACCACTTTCCTTTTCTTCTCTCCCACGAATCCAAGAGGATATGGAATGCCGACCGCTTGAAGGTCCAGATTCTGACGAATGTCGTCCACAATCACCAGGAAATTTTCGCATGCGAGTTGCTCATGTATCCTGGTGGCTCGGGTTGCCTCATTACCATCCTTCTTAATACCGAGCCTTCTTATGATCTCAGATTGAATATTTGTTACCGAGCAATCGTTGGGGCTTGAAACAAAGATAATAAAATCGAAAAGACTCTTTTCAAGAAATGAATTATTGATATGCTTGAGGAGATTTGTGTTATCATCTTTGTCTGTACCCCACATTCCAACTATCCCGTCTTTGGGATCATCGCTCACGATGAATAGGAGAGCATCCTCAAGAATAACCTCTCTGCTTCTCGGCATAGGAGCAGAATCTACGAGCATACTTTTTAAACATAAGGCCTAAGCCCAGCTTTAAATTAATAAAGCCACAACGGCAGATAACCATACATCCGAGTCTGAGACCTAACACACATAAGCGGCGCCACCCACCGCTCGCTACAAGACTGAGACCTACTACACCATTACCCAGATCACACCACAACGGGGCAACCCACCCCCAAACAAACACCGATACAAGCTAGAAGACTAGAATGGATGGATGTGCCTGCCATGTCCTCTTCCTCGCGTGTAGCCTTCTAGGCTCGTCCAGAGCCGCGTCCAGCAAGACCCTCTCTGCCTGTCTAGTGCTCTCCAACGCCTACGGTTTGTCGTTGATGATGACGGCCTCGAGGTTCTTCTCGCTCGCCCTCCTCTGCGCCTTCTCCATGACCGGCGTCGTACCCTTGCATCTCGCGCTCTTGCGTGTCGCCGTGACCCCGACCCCCTTCTTCTTCCTTGCATACGGGATTGTCGGCGTGCGCTTAGCCTGCGGAGTCAGGGCCTCCACGGTGACAACCTTCCGCAGGCCCGGAAACGCAACCGACCTCTCCCCCTCACACACCGCCGACTGCACCTCCTCCATCACTTCCTGAGGCTGCCCCTCCGGCCCCGTCAGACTCACACCCACCCTCGCAACCTTGGCAGGTGACCCCACCGGCGGCTGGCTGTCTGCCACCCATATCGCCAGCGGGTCAGTCACCTGGAAGCCGTCCTCCATCGAGATAAGGGACTCCGCCCCCTCCTGCTCCGCCCCAAGCACGACCGCCGCTGGCATCGCCATGGTCTTGGATAGACACAGCTGCAACTCCGGGTAGGAGCCGAACTGGTTGAATGAAATCGGCAGGTTGGGTCCCTCCCAAACACGCCCCGCTACCAGAGCGCACTTCGTCCCTGCCGCCTGCCTCCCGGTGGACTTGGCTCCCTCAGCCTCGATCGTCTCCACGCGCCCATTGTCCGGAGCCTCGTGCGGATCCCCCTTCTTCCTTCTCCTGTGTTTGTTCCACTCATTGTCTGTGGATCCCTCGTCCGAGAATTCCTCATCCTCGTCGTCCTTGTCCTGCCTCGGCGGTGGGGGAGGCGGCGCACCCGACCCTCCACCCAACCCACCCTCGGGCCACTCTCGCTCGCACACCAACGGTGAAACCCTCACCATTGACGAAGACTTGTACCGAACCCTTTATCCTCTCAGTGGTACCGACACTGGAACCGCACCCTGACCGGCTCCGTCTCCCACTTCTGCAACGAAAGGTCATCGACCTCAATGGCTCGCCCCACCATCGCGAAGGCAGCCATGAGCCTCTCTCGCTCGAGAAGGTCCTCTGGGACCCCCGTCAGCTGGACCCACGCCGACGGCAGCATCATGCACGGCTTCGGAGCCCAGAAAGCCTCCCGAATCTCAGTCTCGATCTTGCACAGCGGCAGGTAGAGCTTGCCGCTGCCCGTGCACAGCCTGAGGGTCTGTCTAGATGGGAACACCACCGAGAACTCTGTCTCCGAGACCCTCTTGACTTGCCAATCCCAAAGCTCGTCAACCAAGTGCATGAGTTCCTCTGACAATTGTTCCTCCGAGAGTGGTACCGTGTTAAACTTGATCACCGCCGAGAGGACTTCGCCTTTCCTCTGCCCAGACCTCAGCGGCTCAACGTCAATGTTGAAGAAACCTCCCCCGGGAAAGGCATGTCCCATGGTCTGGAGCTTGAACGACCTACCCTTGGTCGGGCAGCAAGCCGAGGGGTGCCCCTCGCCGCTGCACAGCACGCACAAAGGCTCATACGTGCACACAGATTGGAAGTGTCCACCCCTTCCACACTTGAAACACTCGCCGCCAGCGGGGGCCCCTGCCCGCTGAGAACCGACCTTGGCCTTGTTCCTCAGTTGCGACGGCCCGGCCGCGCCCCCAGGCTTCTTGCCACGGTACATCAGCACCTGGCGTTGGCCTTGGTCCGCCATCACAACCTCGGCAAAGGATCTCACCAGCGTTGACGGCTCGCACCGGGGGCGGAGAAGACGGTGCAGCGGCGCGAACGGGTCGGACAGCCTTTGTCGCACCTCACTCCGCCTCGCTCTAAACCCTAACTCTGGATCCGTCGAGCCCGCAGGCATCCAAAGCCAAATGAAGCGCCTTCGATGGGTTGGGCCGACCGGCCCAGCAACCACCCCTAGCGACCTAGGCCGAGAGATAGGCCCCGCCTCCGCCACCACAGTAGCAGCCTGGGCGGGCCCTGGACACGGCCCAACAAGACAACCCTCCACAGCCAGCGGCCCAGGCCCACTGCCACGGTCCGTCCCGAGGACGAACGGCGCCCCTGGCGTACATCGCGCCGCCACCGGCCGCTCCGCCGCCGCCATACGCACGACCGCAGACGCAGCCGTCCTCGTCGCCTCCGCCCCAGCCACCTGCCGAGCGGAGGCCGCTGCCAACGATCTCGGGGACCACGAGTCTCCCAACCTCGCGAAGCGCGGCGCCGTCACACCCCCCGACCAGGAACCCCTGCCTTCGCGCGCAGACACCGCACGCCGCATGTGCCGGAGGGAGCCCCCGAGCTCCTCCGCGCGCTGGATGAAACCGCCCAGGGTCGCCGCCGCCGGCCGCCTTTGCGAGCTCCCTAGCTCCAGATCCGAACACTCCTGCGCCAACCCCACCTCCGGGTCCTCCTCTTCTTCCAATACCCAATCCTCCACTAGTGGCGCCTCCTCCCAAGACCTGCCGCCACCCATCCCCTTCCCCAGGGACGGCGCCGGCGTCAGCTCCCCGCTGCCCGCCACAGGAATCGCCTCCAGATGCACCGGCCGGAGGGATTCAGAGATCGAATCACCTCCCCGGATGCCCTCCTCGACGCGAACGCACGTGCCTCCTCCTTCCGGTGCCTTCCTCGCCTCCGTCGCGGTCGCCCGCCTGCGAGACGCGACCATCCTTCCCGTCGGCCTCCCCGCCGGCCTCCCCGCCGGCCTCCCCGCCGGGCGCTCCGGCGAGGCGGATTCAAGATTCGAATCGCCCCCCGCGTCGCCCGCTCCTCATGTCCTTTCCGCGTCGCCCCTCAGCTAAATTCCTTCCAGCGGATCATCTACGAGCATACTCTCTACCGAACGTGGATCTGGCGCACGTGTGATATTATTATCGCCTGGTACATTACTCATTATTGATTTTACCTGTTTCTGATGCTCATCCGCTCGCTTACTGATCTTATAGTTTTCCAAGAAATTTGGGTAGCAGCACCCGCATAATCGGCACCTCTGTTCGTACAACAGGTGGTTTGCCTCGTTCTTCAGATATAGCTCTATTAACCGATTCTAGCCATAATTTTGCCTGGTCTGTTGGAACAGCTTCCAACGTATGCTCATCATCCCGAATCTTCTGTTGGATGCCTGCCTGTTTTTCTTTCAAAGCCTCAGTTTCTATCTTGTGGTCCCTCACGTTTGAGCCAGCCGTGAAGCAATACAATGCATGTTTTGCAAAATGATTGTAGAATGGACTTATGATCGTGTTGATAGTAGCTCCGCACCAACCGCCACAAGGAGCGATAGCTTGCATTTTAACTCAAGAAGAGGCACTGCAACACAAATAGTGTGGCTCAGTTGTCGGCGATTATGTAGACCCTGTCAAAAATATGGAAACAACACCGAATGGAAAATATAGGCAGGAAAGCTTCCTTCTATCTACCTTCTCAATTGCCGTGCGGTCATCTCCCTCTTTGACCGCCTGGAAGAGCATCGCCACCTCTCTGTCCTTGAATGGCGCCTCCGTTCCCTTGCAAAAACCACCCTCAGCCAAAAAAACTCCAACAAAGCAACGTACTGGCGGCAACGGGCAAAAATCAAAAACTGCGTCCTGGGGGACGAAAACACCAGGTATTTCCACCTTTGCGCCTCGGCCCGCCTTCGGAAGAATCAAATCAAAAACCTTGAAGACCAAGATGGCAATGCAATCTTCCCCCATCAGGCTAAGGCTGCCATCCTCCACAGCTTCTTCAAAGACTTGCTGGGCACTCCTGTCACCTCTACTGACCACCTTGACCTATCTACCCTGGTTTCTTCCACTTCCCTCTCGCCTTCTCAGGCGACTGCCTTGGTCCGCCCTTTCTCCCTTGATGAAATTCGAGCTGCCCTCTTCACCATGAACGACAACTCTAGCCCCGGGCCGGACGGCTTCGGGCCGGCTTTCTTCAAAAAGAATTGGGACCTTGTTAAGCAAAATCTGCTTGATTCCCTCTCTAGCTTCCACAACCTCTCCTCTGACCTGAGGCCTATAAACAAAGCACACATCGTCCTTCTCCCCAAAAAGGAAGGCGCCAACAAACCTGAAAACTTCCGACCCATCTCGCTCCAAAACTCGCTGCCTCAAGGTTCACACCAAATGCCTTACCCTTAGACTCCGCGACCTCATTCCCTACCTTGTCCACCCCGACCAAACTGGTTTCATCTCCGGTCGCTCCATCGCTGAAAACTTCGTTTACGCTGCCGACATTGTCCAAAGTTGCCACAAACGGTCCGCGCCTGCTGCGGTCTTTAAACTCGACTTCCGGAAAGCCTTCGATTCCATCAGCTGGGAAGCCTTGGACCGCATCCTCCTTGCCAAAGGGTTCCCTGAACTCTGGAGGGCTTGGATCAAAATGCTCAACCAGACAAGTCAGACGGCTGTTCTCCTCAATGGAGTACCTGGCAAATGGATCCAGTGCCGTCGTGGGCTTCGGCAAGGCGACCCCCTCTCCCCTTTTTTGTTTAATATCATTGTCGATGTCCTTCAACAGATGATCCTCCACGCCTCGCGAGACGGCCTCCTCCTGCACCCTCTGGTTGACGACCTCCCCTGCCCCGTTCTCCAATATGCTGACGACACCCTCATTATCATCCGGGCCGTCCCTGAGCATGTTAAAAATCTCAAGGCTGTCTTAGACAGTTTCTCGGCGGCCACCGGGTCTTGTCATCAACTTCCACAAAAGCACCTTCGTCCCCATCAAGACGGACCATCCCACGGCCCTCGCCATGGCCACCGCTTCGGTGTGCCGTCTCCTCCTTCCCCGCACCTACCTTGGGCTCCCCTCGTCTACCTACAAACTTCGACCCTCCGATTTCGCCCCCATCATTCAGAAAAGCGACATGCGCCTATCTGGGTGGCGTGGCCGTTGCATGCCCATTGGAGGTCGCTTGGTCCTTGTAAATTCGGTTCTCACTGCCATGCTCGCTCATGCCATGGCCGCCGGTCTCCTCCCCGGCTGGGGTCATCGAGGCTATCGACAAACGTCCGGCGCGCCTTCCTTGGACTGGTGAAGAAACTTGCCACGGTGGGAACTGCAAAGTTGCCTGGGAGGACGTTTGTGTCCCCAAAGATCGTGGTGGGCTGGGCGTCCTCTCCATCCACGCCCAGAACTCCGCCCTGCTGATAAAGTTCCTCTCCAAACTCCACTCTGACACCACCGCTCCTCGGGCCTCCCGGTTCCGGCGCCGGCACGGCTGGGAACGGCACCGAGAGATCTTGGAGACCTCCACCGCCTCGACACCCCCGTCCGGGAAAGACATTGTGGCCGGCCTCGGTACCTTTCGTGCCACCACCAAAGTCTCTATTGCCAGCGGGACCTCGGTCGCCTCTCCGGACTCGACCTTTGGATTGGGACTACCCTCTCCAGGACCGCTTCCGGACCTTTTCTCACACTCCACCCGTCCCAACATCAATGTTGCTGCTGCTCTTGCTCCCGGCTTCCGCGACACCCTTGGACCGCGCCTCCGCTGGCCGCGGAGACCGACCTTCGTACCCTTGCCAATGAGCTGAGCTCTGTGGCCCTGCGACATGATACCCCGGACGTTCGTTGGGACCGCCTCACTAACAAAAAACTCTCGAACAAATGTGTCTATACCAACTCTTTCAGGCATCTGAGAATAGAGGAGGCTGCCGGAAAGGTTTGGGGAAGCGCTGCCCCCTCAAGTGCAAGATTTTCTGTTGGCTCGCCTGGAAGAAGCGTCTCCCCACCAACGAGCGGCGTTTTCGACACCAGCTCAGCAACACTGCTGCCTGCCTCTCCTGCGCCCAAGATGAAGACACCGACCATCTCCTGCTGACTTGCCCCCAAGCTCGGGAAGTTTGGAATTTCTTCTTTCCAAACTTCGACATTGGGGGGCCCTCCAACCTCACCGACCTCTGGCTGACAAAGTGCCGAAGCTACGAAGAAACCACTGTCAACACTGCTATCGTCTGGAACATCTGGAAGAGAAGGAACACCCGGACCTTCAACGATATCATCGAAGATATCTCTCTTGTCTCCAGCAGGTGTATCGAAGACATTAGACTTTGGGCTCACCGCTGTAACACACCCTCTCCCTCCCTCTATCTAAATAATTGGTGTAATAGGTTTGACCCGCCTTGAACCTCCCCTATGCCTCCTGCTTCTCTCACCCCTCTAAAACTGTTGTAATGATCCCCTGACTTTCTGTTTTATAAAGTTGTTCAGGCTGGCGTAAGCCCGCCGTAGCCCCGGTCAAAAAAAAAAAAAAAAAAAAAAACAATATAGTCAAGTTAAAATTTTCATTTCCTCCATAAGTTTGACGATGAGAAAATGAAAAGTCGTTAGCTATTTATAAAGCTGGAACCTATAAACATGAGAAATGAATACATAACTGAAAACTGCAAAAAGAAGAAAGATAGGATTATGTAGTCGCTGGTTCTGACCTCCCTGAAGGGCGACACGGTGTGGGTTCCATACAAGGCTGACGGACGGTGGCGGCGAGCCGGCGACTAAGAAATCCTATGGCAGGGAGGAGAGGAGAGGGACGAGGTTGGGAGAAATTCACCGGAGAGAAGCACACGGCGGCAGGTCGGTCTACCGACCAGCAGTAAAGGCGAGTGACTTCTCTTTGGACGACACACTGGAGGGAAGGATAACGCGTACTAGTTCAACGCACGTTACTTCTTCACCGGTGGAAATACCGTATTTCTCTTTTGGCTTCCTTCCTATCCTCGCGCGCTCGGCACCACCCGTGCCAGTTGTGTCGTCTAGCTGGAAGGTGCTATACACAATACTCGTAACAGACACTACGGGAAAAAGTCTCACTGCCGTGCGCGCCTCTTTGCCGTGTGCCTTTGCGACCCTTTGCCGTGAGGCAGTTCTTTGCCGTGCGCCGCGCGCACGGCAATGACTGCTTTGCCGTGCAGCAGCGGAACGACGCACGTCAAACAAAAGGCGCACGGCAAAGATACAGCTCGGTGCTCGGCAAAGCATCCCCGCACGGTAAAGCAGCCAGATGGCGCACGGCAAAGTAACCCCCCACGGCAAAGAGGCCACGAAGGCGCACGGCAAAGATGCAGGCACGGCAACGACGGCTTTGCCGTGCAGGCCACTCCCTTTGCCGTGCGTTTTTGCACGGCACAGTAGTACAGCTTTCATTTCTTTCCCTTCTTTTGTAGTATTCATATTTATATTAATACTTATATTTGTTGTAAAATTAGTTTTTACTTTTTGTAGACTATTTGTTAGTGTTACTTAATACAATCTGTATACCGATAAAACAAGTAATCTACATCTTTCATCGACCCCTCCCCCAACATATCGTGGTTTCGTGAGCAAATTAATCTGGGGTTCTGTGTCCGCTAAGTGTTATCGCCCCCACATATTTGGTGCAATTTCTTGCAGCTTTACACCTTACACGACACTTCCAAACATATTCTAGGTCCACATGAAAGTTTGGCTGGGATTCAAGTGCTCCGGAGGTCTTCCCCCCCCCCCCAAAAGAGCGGTCTATATATGGGCCCCGGCGGTCTACCCCCCCTAGATTTCTCCGTGCGAGGTTCCACCAATGTACTTTTTCATAGGTTTAGTTTTGTTTAGACCATATACACATGGAAAGCTAGGTTTGGCACACTTTGGCACATTATAGCCACTCGTTACCCGCAGACGGGACACTTCAGCCTACAAGTCGAGGAATCTTCCAAGTGTTATCGTCTGAAAGAGAGGAATGCCACACATGGGAGCTATGCCTTGCACCATTTGGTGAATCACACCTTCCAACACACTTTGACACATATCCTAGGTCCACTTGCAAGTTTTGGTGGCATTCCGGTGCCCCGGCGGTCACTCCCCCGATAACGGCGGTCTCGCGTGCCTCCTGGGGTCTACCCCCTAGATTTCTCCGCGCGAGGTTCCACCAACATACTTTTTGATAGGTTTAGTTTTGTTTAGGCCATATACACATGGAAAGCTAGGTTTGACACACTTTGGCACACTATAGCCACCGGTATACCCGCAAGCGGGACACTTCAGCCTACAAGTCGAGGAATCTTCCAAGTGTTATCGCCCGAAAGAGAGAAATCTCACACATGGGAGCTATGCCTTGCACCATTTGGTGAATCAAACCTTCCAACACACTTTCAAACATATCCTAGGTCCACTTGCTAGTTTTGGTTGCATTCCGGTTCCCCGGCGGTCGTTCCCCCCCGATAACGGCGGTCTACGTGCCTCGGGGGGTCTACCCCCCTAGATTTCACCGCGCGAGGTTTCACAAACATACTTTTTGATAGGTTTAGTTTTGTTTAGGACATATACACATGGAAAGCAAGGTTTGGCACACTTTGGCACATTATAGCCACCGGTATACCCGCAGCGGGACACTTCAGCCTACAAGTCGAGGAATCTTCCAAGTGTTATCGCCTGAAAGAGAGGAATGTCACACATGGGAGCAATGCCTTGCACCATTTGGTGAATCACACCTTCCACCACACTTTCACACATATCCTGGGTCCACATGCAATTTTTGGTTGCATTCCGGTGCTCCGGCGGTCGTTCCCCCCCCCGAAAACGGCGTGCTCGCGTGCCTCGGGGGGTCTACCCCCTAGATTTCACCACGCGAGGTTCCACCAACATACGTTTTGATAGGTTTAGTTTTGTTTAGGTCATATACACATGGAAAGCTAGGTTTGGCACACTTTGGCACATTAGCCACCGGTATACCCGCAGCGGGACACTTCAGCCTACAAGTCGAGGAATCTTCCAAGTGTTATCGCCCGAAAGAGAGGAATCTCACACATGGGAGCTATGCCTTGCACCATTTGGTGAATCACACCTTCCAACACACTTTCACACATATCCTGGGTCCACATGGAAGTTTTGGTAGCATTCCGGTGCTCCGGCGGTCGTTCCCCCCCCGAAAACGGCGGTCTGCGTGCCTCGGGGGGGTCTACCCCCCTAGATTTCACCGCGCGAGGTTCCACCAACATACTTTTTGATAGGTTTTATTTTGGTTAGTCCATATACACATGGAAAACAAGGTTTGGCACACTTTGGCACATTATAGCCACCGGTATACCCGCAACTGGGACACTTCAGCCTACAAGTCGAGGAATCTTCCAAGTGTTATCGCCTGAAAGAGAGGAATGTCACACATGGGAGCAATGCCTTGCACCATTTGGTGAATCACACCTTCCACCACACTTTCACACATATCCTGGGTCCACATGGAAGTTTTGGTGGCATTCCGGTGCTCCGGCGGTCGTTCCCCCCCGAAAACGGCGGTCTGCGTGCCTCGGGGGGTCTACCCCCCTAGATTTCACCACGCGAGGTTCCACCAACATACTTTTTGATAGGTTTAGTTTTGTTTAGGTCATATACACATGGAAAGCTAGGTTTGGCACACTTTGGCACATTATAGCCACCGGTATACCCGCAATGGGACACTTCACCTACAAGTCGAGGAATCTTCCAAGTGTTATCGCCTGAAAGAGAGGAATGTCACACATGGGAGCAATGCCTTGCACCATTTGGTTAATCACACCTTCCACCACACTTTCACACATATCCTGGGTCCACATGCAAGTTTTGGTGGCATTCCGGTGCTCCGGCGGTCGTTCCCCCGAAACGGCGGTCGCGTGCCTCGGGGTCTACCCCCCTAGATTTCACCACGCGAGGTTCCACCAACATACTTTTTGATAGGTTTAGTTTTGTTTAGGTCATATACACATGGAAAGCTAGGTTTGGCACACTTTGGCATATTATAGCCACCGGTATACCCGCAGCGGGACACTTCAGCCTACAGGTCGAGGAATCTTCCAAGTGTTATCGCCCGAAAGAGAGGAATCTCACACATGGGAGCTATGACTTGCACCATTTGGTGAATCACACCTTCCAACACACTTTCACACATATCCTGGGTCCACATGGAAGTTTTGGTGGCATTCCGGTGCTCCGGCGGTCGTTCCCCCCCCCGAAAACGGGGGCTCGCGTGCCTCGGGGGGTCTACCCCCCTAGATTTCACCGCGCGAGGTTCCACCAACATACTTTTTGATAGGTTTTATTTTGGTTAGTCCATATACACATGGAAAACAAGGTTTGGCACACTTTGGCACATTATAGCTACCGGTATACCCGCAGCGGGGACACTTCAGCCTACAAGTCGAGGAATCTTCCAAGTGTTATCGCCTGAAAGAGAGGAATGTCACACATGGGAGCAATGCCTTGCACCATTTGGTGAATCACACCTTCCACCACACTTTCACACATATTCTGGGTCCACATGCAAGTTTTGGTGGCATTCCGGTGCTCCGGCGGTCGTTCCCCCCCCCGAAAACGGCGGTCTGCGTGCCTCGGGGGGTCTACCCCCCTAGATTTCACCACGCGAGGTTCCACCAACATACTTTTTGATAGGTTTAGTTTTGTTTAGGTCATATACACATGGAAAGCTAGGTTTGGCACACTTTGGCACATTATAGCCACCGGTATACCCGCAGCTGGGACACTTCAGCCTACGAGTCGAGGAATCTTCCAAGTGTTATCGCCCGAAAGAGAGGAATCTCACACATGGGAGCTATGCCTTGCACCATTTGGTGAATCACACCTTCCAACACACTTTCACACATATCCTAGGTCCACTTGCAAGTTTTGGTGGCATTCCGGTGCCCCGGCGGTCATTCCCCCGATAACGGCGGCTCGCGTGCCTCGGGGGTCTACCCCCTAGATTTCTCCGCGCGAGGTTCCACCAACATACTTTTTGATAGGTTTAGTTTTGTTTAGTCCATATACACATGGAAAGCTAGGTTTGACACACTTTGGCACACTATAGCCACCGGTATACCCGCAGTGGGACACTTCGACCTACAAGTCGAGGAATCTTCCAAGTGTTATCGCCCGAAAGAGAGAAATCTCACACGTGGGAGCTATGCCTTGCACCATTTGGTGAATCAAACCTTCCAACACACTTTCAAACATATCCTAGGTCCACTTGCTAGTTTTGGTTGCATTCCGGTGCCCCGGCGGTCGTTCCCCCCCCCGATAACGGCGGTCTACGTGCCTCGGGGGGTCTACCCCCCTAGATTTCACCGCGCGAGGTTTCACAAACATACTTTTTGATAGGTTTAGTTTTGTTTAGGACATATACACATGGAAAGCTAGGTTTGGCACACTTTGGCAAATTATAGCCACCGGTATACCCGCAGCGGGACACTTCAGCCTACAAGTCGAGGAATCTTCCAAGTGTTAGCCCGAAAGAGAGGAATCTCACACATGGGAGCTATGACTTGCACCATTTGGTGAATCACACCTTCCAACACACTTTCACACATATCCTAGGTCCACTTGCAAGTTTTGGTGGCATTCCGGTGCCCCGGCGGTCATTCCCCCCCGATAACGGCGGTCTGCGTGCCTCGGGCGGTCTACCCCCCTAGATTTCTCCGCGCGAGGTTCACCTACCACAAATGATATCCCAAATACATAAAATTTTGTGGTAAAAATTAGTTGGACACGATGTTTATACACCAGGATGCATATATACACCCTAAACTAAAAAGTTGAATAAAAAAAATCGTTGCCGTGCACTATCGCATGGCAAAGACCTCTGCCGTGCAAAGGCGCACGGCAAAGATCTTTGCCGTGCAAAAGCACACGGCAATGCCTCCTCGCGCACGGCAAAGACGCTTTGCCGCACGGCAAAGCAGTGCTCGCACGACAAAGGCCCCGGATAAGGGCTCCGGCGCCGCGCGCGACTCCCCTCCACACAAAACACACACGCACGCGCCCCTCTCCTACCCAGCTCGCCGCCGCCACCAGCGACACGCCGCCCACGCCCGCCCGCCGCCGCCTCGACCTCCCCCGCCGCTGCCGGTCCCCCGCCGCCGCCGGTCCCCCGCCACGGCAGCTGCTGCTCCCCCGCCGCGACCTCCCCCGCCGCCGCCAGCTACACGCCCGCCCGCCGCCGCCTCGACCTCCCCGCCGCCGCCGGTCCCCGCCGCCGCCGGTCCCCCGCCGTGGCAGCTGCTGCTCCCCCGCCGCGACCCTCCCCGCCGCCGCCGCTCCCGCCGCGGCAGCAGCCTGCTCCCCCGCCACCGCCCTCCCCCGCCGCCGTTGCTCCGCCGCTGCTGCCGCTCCCGGCCGCGGCCGCTGCTGCTCCCTCGTCCGGCCCTCCCCGTCGCGCCGCTCCCCGCCGCCGTTTCTCCGCCGCTGCTGTCGCTCCCCGGTCGTGGCCGCTGCTGCTCCCGTGCCGCTGCCGCTCACCCGCACCTGCCGCTGCTGCTCACCCGCCGGCGGCCAGCCGGTATGCGAATTTTTTTTGCATATTAGTATTTATGGTAGTTAAATCATATTATGCATGCTAATTTGTAGTTAAAACATATTATGCCAGCCGGTATACTAGTGTTTAGGGTAGAAATGGGATTTAGGGCACAATTTGTTAGAAATAGTGTATTTATACTAATTAGTTTTCTCGATATGCTCGACGATGTTTCGAGGTGGACACAGTGGCTGGTGTTGTCGCGGTGCTTGAGGAGCGTTGCTCGCAGAGTCCGTTTTCCTGGAGGGGATTTTGTCGGAGGGTCGTTGGTCTTCTTCGCCGGCTGTCGATCACGCTTCGAGGG
The DNA here is from genome assembly GCF_022539505.1 of Lolium rigidum. Lineage (NCBI taxonomy): Eukaryota > Viridiplantae > Streptophyta > Magnoliopsida > Poales > Poaceae > Lolium > Lolium rigidum. The sequence goes on from NC_061513.1 coordinate 295,336,437, forward strand.
TGAGAATCCATTCGCCTCTCTCGTACCTAGGTTTTTTTTGGGTCTAGATCACCAAGTATGTCGCTTTACCTAGGCGTCTTTTCCCGACCGTAAGGGTTACGCGGATAAATATGCATTAGTGGTCTCGCATATTATGAAGCGTAACTCTTACGGCATTTATCGGGACAGTCGGCGGATGCGTAGTTGGGTACGTTCTCCCCGCTCTACCCCGATCCGAGTCGGATTTCGGCAGCGCTCCCCGTTGTTCTCCGGATGCACACCCCTCTCGGCTTTTTGGCGAGACGTGTATCGGAGAGCAGCGGGGAGGTGCCGCCGAAATTCTGTCTCGGATCGGTAGAGCAGGAGAACGTACTCAATCTACGGATCCGGCGGCTGCTAGGAGCCCACCTAGTAGAGATTCAGAGTTGATGCATGCGTAAAAAAGGAAAAATTAAAATGCGGATCATGTTTGATATAAATTCTAAGTTTGTCTGTTTTGGTGTCTGGTTAGAGGATGGATAATCGTGACTGGATGTACGATGGCAGAATTGGTCCGTGGAAATATACTGAGGAATGGGGAGAAAAGACCAAGCAGTTCGTGGACAGTGCGTTTGACATCCGGCTGTGATGGCGCTCCTCCAGCAAGCGCCAAGTCAGAGCCCGCTGACACCTGGCTTGACCGTCAACAATACGGGCATCATCCGGAGCCTGCAGCAGTTTCTAGGTGAGTTCTCCTACACTTCTAATTCTTCCATACCATGTCACTTGTGAATTTTAGCCATTCAACCATGTCAATTTTAGCCATTATGTTCAATTTTACCTATTCCATGTTAATTTTAGCCATTCCATGTCATCCTTAGCCATTATGTTGAATTTTAGCCATTTCATGTCAATTCTAGCGATTATGTTCAATTTTAGCCATTCCATGTCAATTCTAGTTCTTCCATGTAAATTGTAGTTCTTACATGTCAATTTTAGTCATTCCATGTCAATTCGAGTTCTTCCATGTCAATTTTAGCCATTCCATGTCAATTCTACTTCTTCCATGTCAATTCTAGTTCTTACATGTCAATTTTAGCCATTCCATGCCACTTATGCATCTATGAACTTGTAGGAGGACAAGGAGGTGGCGAAGGACAAGGAAGTGGAGAAGGACAAGGAAGTGGCGAAGGTTGATGTTGCTTGTGTATGAACTTGTTGTGCGACTTGGAACATTCTATGTTCGAGACTTTGTTGTTGATGTTGGACTACTTGTTGTATGAACTAATTACGTGACTTGGAACTATTGTATGGACTTTGTTGGACTACTCGTGTATGAACTTTGTTGTTGATGATGCAAATACTCTATATATTGTGCTATATGTGTATCTGGATGATTATTGGTATTTGTGAATTGCATATGCAGGGATTAATGGGGAAGCAAGGAAATTCTGGAATTTTGTCAGCATCTTTGCCGTGCATATGCACACGGCAAAGAAACAAGCACACGGCAAAGGCCTTCTTTGCCGTGCACACACACGGCAAAGAGCCTCCAGCTGTGCACTGCGCTGCGCCCGTGTGCTGGTCTGTTTCTTTGCCGTGCGGGGTGTTGGTGAAGCACACGGCAAAGCCCACCCTGTGCCGTGCGGGTTGGAGGCGGAGCGCACGGCAAAGATCGCCGCACGGCAACCATTTCAGCCGCACGGCAAAGCAGGGATGGCGCACGGCAAAGCTGGGTCGCACGGCAAAGACGTTGCCGTGTGATTTTCCCGCAGCACACGGCAAAGGCCTCTTTGCCGGGCGGGTCGTTGCCGTGCATTCTTTGCCGTGCACGGCCGCACGGCAAAGGCGTTGCCGAGCCGATTTGGGCCTTTGCCGTGCGTTTAGGCTGCACGGCAAAGCCCTGTTCTCCTGTAGTGAGATATGGTACAGTTGGAAATTACTCAACTATTTTATTTCAAGTGAGCGAAAAAAAATTGTGACACTACAAAAAAAAATCTTCTGAATCCCCTCAAATATCTTTAGAAACCCAACAATTTTTTTTCAAACAGGTGAACAATTTTGTGAACCCGTGAAAATATTGTTTTCGATCATGAACAACATATAGAAAACATGAAACCTTTTTTTAAGAACCATGAACATTTATAGAAATCCAATGAAATTTTTTCAAACGTTGAACCTAATCCGTAAATTATATGTTAACCCATGAACATTTTTAGAATCGGTGATCATTTTTCCGAATCCTGTGAAAGCATATTAACCTCTTGAATGTTTTTTGTAGCATGAATTTTTTTATTAAAATCATGAACATTTTTTTGGACACCGTGAACATATTTTTCAACCCAGTGAATATTTATTTAAATCCATAGAAAATTTTCGGAAGCATGTTAATATTTTTTTTGAATCGGTAAACATTTTTAATCCCATTGTAACTGATGAAACTTCCCTCTTTAACACAAAATGTGCCTGCTTTTGTTGGCCACCATAAATTGGATCTTGTCCAATTTCCATTCAAAGCCTCGCAAACAAATACGTCCTCATGTATCCTCCGGATCTTTTTGACCCTCCTTTGGCTTGGCGAGCGAGGTCCTCGTCGAACAAGGGCTTTCCTTCGATATCTACTGTGGCTATTTGCGTGTTAAATTGGGTTGCATGTTGGATCTCGGTGCCACCCCCTTCGTTGATCATGGCTTCCACGGTGGCGTTCCCATTAAAGAAGGCCTCATACATATGCCATTAGGTCGGATGCAGACATGCTAAATAATTGGACACAAAGATGGAAGCAAAAGAGATATCATACCGGTCGGAGGGTGAAGGCGAGGGGAGGGGGGCGCTGAACTTCCTTTGAGACAGGTAGTAGGAACTAAAAAAAAGTTTACATCACTAGTAGGAAAAAGCCTACCTGTCGTGTGCCAAATTGGACTATCAGTCACGGGCCCCGGCACGCGACTGGTACCTCGCCAGTGGTAAGGACGTAATAGTCGCGGAGGACCAGGACACGTGACTAGAAAGTCCGTTACCTGTCGTGTGTCCGGTTCACGCACTAGTATTAACCTAGTAGTCGTGTGCCCATCGCACGCGACTAGTAACCCACTACCCGTCGCGTGCCGGAGGCGCCCGCTTCTATTACACTATTAGCTGTGTGTCCCGGCACGCGATGCCCAGCCCGCTCGCTACCACTACCTCGTGATGGGTACCAGTTCTGCTTCTTCGCGCCAGCTTATTCCAGTAATTTAAGCAATTTAAACAGGTATGCATAACAGAATCCATTTACATTAATTAAGCCTCAATGGAGTACCAAAATAGTATATCAAGTTCATCACAATAATATACAAGTTAGTATACATGTAGATACATGCATCTAACACATAAGAATCGCATACAACAAAACTGCAATCACAAGCAACATTGTGGAAACTTAGATGGTCTTCTTCCAGTTCTTGTTCCTCTTTTCCTCCTTACTCTTTTCCTCCTTCCGCGCTTCCCCTAACAGGTGCTTCATGTATCTAGCTTCCGCTTCTGCTTTGCTCTTGTACCCTTTGTAGTTGTTGTCCTTGAACCCATTCATTTGCTTCAGACAGTCATCCCACTCATCGTACACTCCTGGAACCCTACCTTGGTACACGATATACCACTTCTTCGACATCTCTATACCCAAGATAGATGTGTCATAAGTCAAGCCATAGATAATATGCAATATAATATTAGGCAACAACAACAAAAATGTTCGCAACACAAAGCAACATAATTAAGCATGCATGATTCGTAATACAAAAGCATCATAAGTTTAGGAATTGTTGCGGTCAGAAACCCACCAGCGGGCAGCGACGGGCAACACCGTAGAGCCGGGAATCTCCCAGGACTGCGGCTGGCCCTGGTCCCTCCGAGCGACGGCCCGCAAAGCCTTCTGCACACACGTCCGATGCTGATGCAAGGGCGTGCCACCTGACCTATACCTGGTCAGGAAGGTGTTGGATGATGCCTCGCTTAATTTCCTGCATGGCATACACGTAAACGTTAAATACGAGCCTCGATCGGCTCTCAGGTTGTCCTGTGAATCGGCTCAAAGAGCCGATCCACCCATGATACGTACGAGGTGTACGATCAGACGGTGGTCCTGCTTGATCAAGATAAAGCTAAAGCGACCTACTACGATTTGGGGTTTTCACCGCATAATCGGAACGTCCTACTCGTGATTGGGCCTCGCGCTCGCGTACGGTGATCGTAAGCCGATCCTAGACAGGGCCTAAAAACCAACACAAGGTTGATCCCCGGAACATCCCGTCTAGGGCTAGCAAACGACACCCTACACGCCGCCTGGATCCTCCAACCCTTTGTAAGGCCTAACAATGCAGATATTAAACTAATCCTTGAAGAACAAGGAGCAATCATAACGGATCGGATCTACTAGATAATGATCAAGCGGGGTGCCGCCCTTACACCCGTGATAGGCGTAAGGGCGGCTAGATGCCTAAGGGTTGCACGACGATAGCATATGATACGAAGAACAATGCTAACCCTAAGACATCTATGATAACTACGTTGCTCGCCATCAAAAAGGCTTCAGTACGAGCAACGCATGAACGAAGAATAAACGTGTGCTGCCTAGATCGCAAGATGCGATCTAGGCAGCATGGTGCTTACCCGGAAGAAACCCTCGAGAAGGGGGAGTTGGCGATGCGCCGAGATTGGTTTGTGGTGAACGTTGGTTGTTGTTTATTTCATAAACCCTAGATACATATTTATAGTCCGGGGGACTTTCTAATTCAGGTATGCACCTAACCGTGCACGGATAAAACTCTAACTTCTAAATTAAGATGCAATCTACTATAATAAAGATACACGGGCAATTTAGCCCAACTTCTTCGTGTCAGGCCGCTTCAGAGATCCTCCACGCGTATATCCTTCAAACCCATCTCACTTACGGCCCATCTCCTGATTTGGCCAAAATCTGGTGATAACACATGCCCCCCTGGTTTTGGTAATGATAATTTCAAAACCACTCTGTTTCTCCTCCGAGGGGTCATGTCGTGGCAGAGCAGTAACCGTCGCAGTATTTTTCATCATGACGACTTGCCTTCCCAACTTCTCTGCACGATTTGACAGTTTTTTGGCACCACCTCCTCGAAAACTGTTCGAACATTAAACCTCTACTCCATCTTCTTTTATTTAACCGCATCGAACAGTTCTCCTCCTCATCCTCTCCGCATTAGCACTCCAAAAGCCCCCCTGCGCCACCATGTCTTCTTCTTCCTCCGCCTCATCGGGACTTTCCATCGAGTCCTCTTCCTCCCACGAGCCGACGCCAGAACGGGACCCACAGGAGGTCCATGCGGCCAACATCCGCCGCGCCATAGAAGCCGGGGAGGAGCCCGGCCATGACTTCTCCGTCTGGTCCGAGGACGACAAATCCTCGACGGACGGGGAGAGCGACCTCCGCTTCCTCGCCGACGGGAATCGGAGGAGGAGAGCGATGACGATCGCTTCTCCCGGGACGACTTCACCTCCTCCGAGGAGGCGAAGGAGGAGGAGGAGGAGGACGACGACGACAGCCTCCTCCGACGAGCCGCCGGCCAAGCGCCACCGCCCTGGCCGGGAATCTCAGTTGATTTCGACGAGCCGACGACGACGACGACGACGAGGAGGATGAGCACAACGAACGTCCCGCCGGCGGCCGCTACAGCAGCCGACGACGAGCCCGGCCGGGAGTAGCGCCGACAGCCGGCGACGATGGTGACGACGAGGGCAGCGACGGCCCGTAGATAGGACCCTTAGCATAGGATCGTAGTAATAGACGGGGCAATGTATCCCCTTAGTACTTCCTTTTCGGAGCAATCAGCTCTTCTATGTAAGAAATCTCGTTTATCAATGAAGAAATTCCCCAATTTGATTTTGCCGATTTCCTTTATGCCAATTTAGCCGATTTCCCCTCATACTGATTCTGCCGATCATCACTTAGCCAATGCTCAATGAGCCGATGGCAACGCATCGGTCTCTCACAATCCGTCCTTCATCTCTTCGACCACGGGGTGATCGCGAACTTGGTCAAAGCTCAATAAGCCGATGTCAGCGCATCAAGCCCTCATGATCTATCCTTCATCTTTTCGATCAATGAGTTTGAGTTCTGCTGGATCACCACCCTTGACGAAAATCACGACGCAGGACTAGCCGATGGCCACCCAATCGGCTTTCAAAAACAGAGCATCCACCAGTGCCAGCTGCCCCCGAGTCTCAGTCAAGGCGAAACAGAGACGAGGACACGCAATTCAGACAAATGGACCTGGGCCCGATCATGTCTGAGAGAACTACCATGCAGAGCCAGCCAGAGCCGATCACCCCTCCTCCGTTGAAATTCGATATTGCAGATCACACAACGGCTCAGAAGTAGAACTCCTCTGACACAGAGCTGGAGGTCCTTGTGTTTTGCACATGCCACTGGTAGATCCCATAAAATTTGTGCTAGAGTCGATGGCCGTGCATCGGCTTTGTCCCTTGCATATCATGCGAATTTTTTTTTACGGGCCGATTTTTCTATCGGCCCCCAATGTTTCATTGCACATGTATCGCACATGCTCATCTGATTAGGTGCCCCCCGAGCCGATTCTGCCAGGTGACTGCTGATATCGGCTCTATGGTTAGCCAAGGCACTACGATGTGAACGTCGGCTCTGTTAGGAACAATGTGGATTTCTTCCAGTGCATCAGCCGACGCAAACCCATTGCCTATTGGATCGACGTTGAACCCAGGCAGAATGAATGGTGAGGATAATTTTGGCTGATTGCTGGAATCGGCCTCCATGTTCCTTGCTCGATGAAGGTTTTGCAATGTTCCTCCATAAATCCTTGGGGCCGATCACCTGGATCGGCATCGCCACGTTTGTCCATCGATGTTGCTTTTGTTACACGGTCAGGCCGGTGGAAAAAACCAGCCTAACCCCGTCCTTTGTCACGTCGATGCGCTCGCAGTCGTCCAAATTGATGCCTGAGAGTGGCTCTTGGCCCGATGTCTCCCAAACGTTCATGCCAGCCGTTGAAATTTCGGCTGAATCATCTGCGTGGACGACTTCTACTTCATCTTCATCCCACTGTATTAGGCATTAGTGCATCGTGGATGGGATGCAACAGTTGGCGTGGATCCAATCTCTCCCTAGTAAGACAGCATAGGAGCTCTTGCTGTCGACAATAAAGAACATCGTAGGGACAGTTTTCCTTCCTACAGTCAGATCCACGTTCGTAACACCTTGTGCGTCGATGCTTGGCCGTTGAAATCGCTCGGTGTCACATTGGTCTTGATCGGATCCGAGCTGGAGCGTCCCAACCGACGTAGCATGGAGTATGGCATAATGTTAACTGCCGCTCCGGTGTCCACCAACATCTTGTTGACAGGCTGCCCATTGATGTAACCTCGCAAGTACAGGGCCTTCAGATGCCTGTAGCTTCTCTCTCGTGGCTTCTCAAAGATGACCGGTCGTGGGCCGCAGTCAAGTTGTGCCACAGGTGCTTCATCTAATCCTAGAGCACTAAACTCCGTTGGAAGGATGAAGACCATGTTTGTGCCAGCCGATGTCTCATCATCGGCTTTCTTTGTCCGGGGCGCCACTCTTTCCTTTGTGGCCGACCTTCTTCGTCCGGGGTTCGCTGAATTTTAGCGGCCAGATCAGGCCGCGCCTTCCTCAACGTGTGCAGGTATAACCTTTCAGCTTCCTCCAACCCACGTAGACGCTGAACCCTTCGTTTTTGGGAACGGCTGAGCCCATCAGGGCACCACCTTGGCCGATGATACTTGTCTTCTTCTTCATCATCGTCCTCGAGTTCCTCGAGATCTTCCACCCGAGCGGACTCAGCATGCTTGTTCTGAGGCGGGAGAGGCCCTAGACGTTTGAACACGGACACGTTAGCTGCATCCTTCTTCTTTTGTTTACATTCTCGGCGCTGCCGATTGTAGGCAATCGGCTCATTCCCGAATCCCAGCGAGTGTACCGAAGAAGGGGCAGTCCCGAGTGCCTATCCTCGTCGTCTTGCTCTCTCGACTTTTCCTTGGCGTGGCGCTCATATCGCTCCTCGTCGCGATCATGCCGACGACGTCTCCTGTCGTCCCTAGCCAGACGATCTTTTTCATCATCATCGTTGTATCGCCGGCGTTGGTCGTATCGACCCACATACTTGTTGAGGAGGTGATCAGAGAGAGGTCGCTGATATCTTACGTTCCTCACTTCTCCCTCTGTGATGTAGCGCTTGCCATCGTGGCGGAGCCGATCGCGTGGAGCGGCTTCCTCGTGTCCTTGCTATGAGAGCAGCTGCCCTCATCTTCGTCCTTACCGGAGTGGTGCCCAGGTCCTACCATGTTGATATTGCACGAGAAATCTGGCCGGCACCCTCTATGGTAAGTATACTCCACCATGTTAACGGCGGGGAAGGGGTGTGTGTCGACCTTCATGGCGTATCGGCTGAAAATTAGCCGCCCTTGTTCTATCGCCATTTGGACCTGATGACGCCACACCCTGCAGTCGTTGGTGGCGTGGGTGAACGTGTTATGCCATTTGCGAGTATGGCTTTCCGTTCAGCTCTTGCACCGTGGGGATCTTGTGGCCTTCGGGTAACTTCAGCCGCTTCTCCTTGAGTAAGAGGTCGAAAATCTGCTCAGCTTTGGTCACGTCGAAGTCAAACCCTTTTGGAGGACCTTGTGGCTTAACCCACTTACGGGACACGGGGCTTGCCCCCGAGTCCATTCAGCCACTGCTACCTCTTGATCTCCCGCAAAGCACCTTCATCTTCATCCGCCTCAACCAGGACCACCGCACGCTTGAATTTATCCCGGTAAACATCCGGGTGGCGCCGTTCATATGCCGACGCCTTCGCACCATGTGCGCCAGTGAAGGGTAGTCTGCTTGGGAGGCCACGTCCTTGATCGATGATGAGAGACCCACCACCGCCAACTTGACTGCTTCTTTTTCACTTACATGAACCGAATAGCATCGGTTCCTAACGGTCCTGAAGCGCTGGACGTATTCTGCCACTGTTTCCCCGCGCTTCTGTCGTACTTGTGCTAGATCGGCAATACCAGCCTCGGAAGCCTCCGAGTGATACTGCACGTGGAACTGTTCTTCCAACTGCTTCCAAGTCCGGATTGAGTTTGGTGGCAGCGATGTGTACCACCCGAAAGCCGATCCTGTGAGGGACTGCGCGAAGAACCTCACACGCAGCTCGTCTGATGCTGAGATAGTGCCCAGCTGTGCCAAATATCGGCTCACATGCTCGATGGAGCTGGAACCATCCGATCCACTAAACTTTGTGAAGTCAGGGAGCCGATATTTGGGTGGTAGCGGGATCATTTCGTACTCGTTGGGGTACGGCTTGGTATAGCCGATTGTCCTCCTTTTCGGCATCATGCCGAACTCGGTCTTTCGAATTGTACAAATCTGATCCGCGGTGATGGCCGTAGACGTCGAACTCCGAAGGTTCGCCGGGGTGGCATACTCAGCCAGCCATGCTTGCTTTTCCAACTCGAGCCAACCTGCAGGAGCTGAGCTCTCGGAGGTTTGTCGGAGTGGCGTACTTAGCTAGCCACGTCCCGCTTCTCAAGATCTGTTCCCGACGTTCCTCCCGCTGTTCCGAAGTCCCCGCCATTGCGTGCTCGGTTCGAGAGTGCCCGAGCACTGCAGCCGGCACGTATGCGCACGTGTATCCGTGGGGAATCTCCTTGGGCGCCTCATGTAAGAATTGGTAGTCACTAGGGTCACCACCAATCTTGTAGATGACGTACGCCGATGAATTCGGCACTTCTGGTGCTGCCAACGCGGACGGCAGCGGCGGACGGGACTGGAGTGGCATCTCTCCTTGGTAAGTCCCCGTAGCTGGTCCCGACGGAGAATACCGATGGCTCATGATTTCCTGGATCACGCGCGAGCGACACGCTCCAAAGTGTTCACCGGGCTCTCGGAATGGCGGTGCAGCGAATGAGCCACCATGAAGTTGATCTCCCGACGCAGCGACCCGGTGCGTTCTTCCGACGGGGAGGACAGGTCCACTCCATCGAGCGCGCCTTCAGGTGAGAACCCCTTCCACCCGATGCCATGTGAGCGGGTTCTCGTGAAAAGAGCCGATGAGGTCGGCTTCGAGGACTCGCTTTGATCACGTCATGCTTCTTCTTGAGCTCCTCGATCGGATCCTCGTACTTGACCGGAGTGCCTTCCGCCATCTCGGATGTAGATGGCGATGCGGTGGATGTCGAAGATTGTCCCACCGGGCGTGCCAGCAATGTGTTGCGGTCGAAACCCACCGGCGGGCAGCGACGGGCAACACCGTAGAGCCGGGAATCTCCCGGGACTGCGGCTGGCCCTGGTCCCTCCGAGCGATGGCCCGCAAAGCCTTCTGCACACACGTCCGATGCTGATGCAAGGGCGTGCCACCTGACCTATACCTGGTCAGGAAGGTGTTGGATGATACCTCGCTTAATTTCCTGCATGGCATACACGTAAATGTTAAATACGAGCCTCGATCGGCTCTCGAGTTGTCTCCGTGAATCGGCTCAAAGAGCCGATCCACCCATGATACGTACGAGGTGTACGATCAGATGGTGGTCCTGCTTGATCAAGATAAAGCTAAAGCGACCTACTACGATTTGGGGTTTTCACCGCATAATCGGAACGTCCTACTCGTGATTGGGCCTCGCGCTCGCGTACGGTGATCGTAAGCCGATCCTAGACAGGGCCTAAAAACCAACACGAGGTTGATCCCCGGAACATCCTCGTCTAGGGCTAGCAAACGACACCCTACACGCCGCTGGATCCTCCAACCCTTTGTAAGGCCTAACAATGCAGATATTAAACTAATCCTTGAAGAACAAGGAGCAATCATAACGGATCGGATCTACTAGATAATGATCAAGCGGGGTGCCGCCCTTACACCCGTGATAGGCGTAAGGGCGGCTAGATGCCTAAGGGTTGCACGACGATAGCATATGATACGAAGAACAATGCTAACCCTAAGACATCTATGATAACTACGTTGCTCGCCATCAAAAAGGCTTCAGTACGAGCAACGCATGAACGACGAATAAACGTGTGCTGCCTAGATCGCAAGATGCGATCTAGGCATCATGGTGCTTACCCGGAAGAAACCCTCGAGATGGGGGAGTTGGCGATGCGCCGAGATTGGTTTGTGGTGAACGTTGGTTGTTGTTTATTTCATAAACCCTAGATACATATTTATAGTCCGGGGGGACTTTCTAATTCAGGTATGCACCTAACCGTGCACGGATAAAACTCTAACTTCTAAATTAAGATGCAATCTACTATAATACAGATACACGGGCAATTTAGCCCAACTTCTTCGTGTCAGGCCGCTTCGGAGATCCTCCACGCGTATATCCTTCAAACCCATCTCACTTACGGCCCATCTCCTGATTTGGCCAAAATCTGGTGATAACAGGAATAAAGTTACATCACAAGTTCATAGTCTTGGAATAAAGTTTAAACTATAAGATCATAGTCCGAAGATCGTAATAAAGTTTATTACACCCCACGAGTGCGTCTTCACTTGACCGATTTCGCCTTGAATGGGAGAATGCCACCTATCGTGTTGAATTCCCTGGTGTCACCCTGTTGTTCTAAGCGATCAGCTATGTCATGTCATTTTGGATTGCCGCCGTGAAACATCCCTTCGCATCTAAGAACATTGTTGTAGATGATTTTCCCAAGACTCTACTGGATGCCACAGAACTCAACTTTGAGAGCTTCGACAGTGCGGTCCGCATTGTCTTTGCCACATTCCTCGAGTTGAGTTAGCGTCATAAGGTTTTGGTGATGGAGTACAATGTCCTTCAAGTGAAGGATGACGTAGTACGCATCCCTCATAAATTTAGGCGGTTGCTTGAGGCAGGTAAATTTGGTTTTCTTGAGGCATCGTACCTTCATGGAGAAGCTGCAGAGAGCATCATCGAGAACATTCTTGACTTCGACGTACTCTTTCTTCGGGTTGTTGATCCTCGACGAGTCCAGAAACACGGCTTGTGAAACTTCCGGATACAAAACGATGAGGATGCAGTGTTCTCTACTTCGTGGACATCTTCCCTTTTCGTAGGGATCCTGTTTCGGCGCCTGAACTTCAGTGTCCTCGTCGATTGGCTTCCATCGGTGGTCCGGTTGCCACCCCCACCATCGGTGGTGCAGTTTCTGTCCCCGCCATCAGTGGTCCGGTTGCCACCCCCACTATCGGTGGTGCAGTTACCCTACCCGCCATCGGTGGTCCGGTTGCCATCCCCGCGTTCGGTAGTGCAGTTGCCCTCCCAACCATCGCCGGTTCCCATCCCCACATTCGGTAGTGCAGTTGCCCTCACCATCATCGGTAGTCTGGTTCCTCTCCCCGGTTTCATCGTTAGTGTTGTCATCTTTCTCTTCTTCAGCCATGACCTTGTCCATACAGGGCTGTGGCGGATCAGACATTAAATATTCCCAGTACGATCCATGTCGTCTAAAAGCTTCTTCTTCATCTACCTGCTGAGAACAGCCGACCTCATCGTCATGCTTTTCGGTCGACATGTACGCACTAAAGTTAATTAAATTGCAAGTAGTTAGTAACATATAAAATTTCGGCATGATCTTTGCTAAAATAAGACATATACGGAGTGCTAGAAATTTGCCGAAATAGAAATGAATCAACATTTCGGCAAAACATTAGCAACTCATTTACGTCATATATATAGCATGTCTCATATATCCCATGTCTCATCATCAACAACTCACAGCATTGTCTCATCATCAACAATTCACAGCATTTTTGTCTCATCATCAACAACACCACGGCCGGATATTTCGTCGAGCAGTTAGAGGGCGCAGTCAAGGTGGTGGTCAGGAGATGGAAAGGTGGAGGACTCACCCTGGGCGCTGCGGAGCACTAGGCGAGCAGGGGAAGGCGCGCGGCGGAGTGGACCTCCTCCCTACGGGCAGGTCCGACGGGCAGCGGTGCGAGCAGGTCCGGCGGGCGGCCGGCTGTGTGAGTAGGTCCGGTGGCACAGTGCGAGGCGAGGTGGTCGGTGGCGCGCATTGGAGCAAGGCAGTGGGCGGCTGGAGCTAGGCGAGCAGGGGCGGCGCGCGGTGTTGCAAGGCGGTCGGACGCGTGCGAGTTTAGGATTTGTGCCCAAAAATGGGTCAACTCGCGCGCATCTTCCTTAAAACGAAAAAATTAGAAGCGGAGAGCCGACTGCCACGCTGCCAAAAAGTTAATGGTAGCATGCCCGGCTGGCCGAACGTGGCTGGAAAGTTAGTGGAAGCGTGTAGCCGCGCTGACACGCAACTGGTAACTTGCTAGCAGCGTATCTTTGTCGCCGCACGCGATTAGTAAATGGACGGTGTTAATTAACTCACGGAAAACCCACCAAGTTTATAGCGTTGTTGTATTTCAAAATAAGCAAAACAGTGCTACATATAATATAGATGGTTATACATGGACGATTAATTAATTAACTCGGCGAATACATGCAGTACACACCACCGTGCTTCTCATCGTTTGACAATCATCATCTTCTTCTTGCCTTTTTTTCTTGATGTTGAATAATTTAATCCCATATCATGACTTTTTCTTTTGAACGGAAGATCTTTCTTAGGTAATGTGGTTCTGCCTCTTCTTGGAGTATATGGTGTATTATCATCATCATCTTCTTCAATCTTTGGATCGCCGTACTGGTCGAATTCTTCCACGTGGGTGACTCCATCCATTTCAATGATGCTCCTTTTGCCTCTCCTTAAGACAACACGGCTAGGTTTGGTCATGTCGATTATGAAGAAGCATTGAGCCACCTGCGAGACCAATACCCATGGTTCATTTTTGGCTGTGACGTTCGCCCCAACATTCTTGGCTTGGGCTGGTGGTATATACATGGTAGTGAAATATTGGTCTTCTTTTACGATATTCTTAGCCCACCTGACATGGAACATCAGAATATTTTCTCCACCGCAGCTCAACTCCCATATCTTCTCGATCCTTCCATAGTATCTATCCTTTTTGTCACCGGTGTAGGATTCCATCATTACCCCTGAGTTCTGATGATCACTATTTTTATCTTTATCCTCAGTGTAGAATGTGTACTCGTTGATATCGTATCCTTGATAAGTCGCAAGGTTGGTCACGGGTCCCTGTGACAAGGTGAATAAGAGTTTTCCATCCGTCGAAGTCATTGGCGGGGCATTAGCTAGAAGACGTTCTTTGAACCAACACACGAAAGAGGAGTTGCGCTCTTTGATTATGTCTCCCTCCGTCTTCTCTTGCCCTGGGTCACGATACTTATCGGCAATCATGGTTTTGTACTCTGTCAATCAAGGATCAACAATCTCCAAGTGTTGTAGCACTACTAAGTTTGCTCTGTCAAAGTCGGCGAGTTGACCAGACTGGCCGACATGCATTTCCCTCCAGCCATTTCTGTGACCTACTCCATCGAGTCTGCCAAGGTGCTTGTTGACGGGCAAACCAACAGGGTTCTCGATGCTTAGATAATTCGTGCAGAAAGAGATGCACTCTTCAGTCAGAAATTTCTGGATGATGCTTCCATCTGGATGGGCCATGTTACGAACGTATTCTTTGATGACACCATTCATCCTTTCGAACGGCATCATGCTGCGCAGAAATGTTGGCCCAAGGTTGGTGATATATTCAACCATATGAACCAACAAATGCACCATAACGTCAAAGAATGTGGGCGGGAAGTAAATCTCTACCTCGCATAGTATGACAACGAAATCTTCCTGTAGCCTTACGAGTTTCATCAAAGTGATCGACTTTTGAGTGATAACGTCGAAGAAGTTACACAAGCCAATAAGTGTTTCACGGACGTGCGTGTCCATTATCCCTCGTATCGCAACCGGAAGGATCTGCGTCATCATCACGTGATAGTCATGAGACTTCATCCCACTGAATTTTATTTCTTCGGGTCTAGATATCTGCTTATCTTCCCCGAGTATCCAAAACTAACTTTGACTCCCAGAAGGCACTTGTAAAATTGATCGATCTCATTTTTACTTAGAGTGGAGCACGAAGGAGGGCAGTAATAGTCATTCCGCTTAACCTTTTTTTCCTTGTGACCTTCTGTCTTCTCCTGGTCCTGATCATTCTAGGGGTGTCCTCCGTGAAGCTCATGCCTGGTATTCAGCTATATGAGGTCGTTTCTTGCTTTCGGCCCATCTTTGGTCCTCTCCGGCATGTTGAGCAGAGTGCCAAGCTAACTCTCGCACACATTTTTCGTGATATGCATGACATCAAGGCTATGAGGCGTATCGAAGATTTTCCAGTACGGCAAGTCCCAAAAAACAGACCTAGCTTTCCATACCTTGTGCAACGGCGTCGGCGCCTTTCGCTTCTTTCCTGGCGCAGGGCACTCTTTCCAGTTTTTTAATAATGTATCGATTTCTATGCCGCTCCTTCGATGGGTTACTCCTTGGAGCTTATATTTACCATTGAACATGAAAGAGCAAAGTCTAAACCTCGTGTTTTGTTTGTTTGATGACAACACTTGAATAATCTCACCGTGTGCAAAGAGTGTCTTTGATAGATTTGCAAGTGCACGGTGACCTCGCTGGACACATCAAGATCGGAGGACTGAAGCGTAGCATTTAGGTTTCCTGGTTTTGTATGTGTATCGCGAGGTGACATGGTTGGAGAGGAAAAGAGGAAAAAGCAGTTTTTGCCTGACCGGTACTACCGGTACCAGTAGCGGTAGTACCGCTACCCCTACTGGTACCGCCCTACGGTACCGCTCTAGAGCTTTGCACTGGGAAAGTCCCACAGAACAAGTTACGGTACCTCTGCGGTACCTTGAGCGGTAGTATCGCTTGAGAGCGGTAGTACCGCCTCGGTACCGCTTAAGTACCGTAACATAAGTTACGACACTACCGCTGTGGTACCGCTTCGGTACCGCTTGGGATCCAGTAACCCCTGGAGGCCATTGCGGTACCTCAAGCGGTAGTACCACTATGTGTCCATGTGGATAAGTTCTGTGGGGATTTCGAATCCAGAGCGGTAGTACCGCTTAGGCGAAAACTGCACATAACGGTTGGATTTCGGGGGGCCTATTTAAAGGGCCCTTCTTCCCCAGCTTGATTTCATCTCTTCTCTCTCTCTCTCTCTCTCTCTCTCTCTCTCTCTCTCTCTCTCTCCTCCATTGTTGATGAGCTTAATCCTTGAGGATCTCCCCAACCATCCAACCAATCTTGCCCAAATTTTGAGGAGTGGTGGAGGAGGCCCCGATCTATAGTTCTACCAAGAGAGATTTCACCAATTCGTGCTAGTCCTTAGTGGATCTTGGAGTTAGGGTTCCTATGGTGGGATCTTGGAGGAAGTGCACCTATGGAGGCTAGCTTGGTGTTGTGCTAGCCTCATAGGTTGTTGGAAGCCTCCTAGTGTGTGGAGCTCGCCCCAACCTTGTGAAGGAACCACCGCCTCGACCGGTGCCTTAGTGGAGAAGGGGGAGCCCCTTTGTGGAGCTCTCTCGAGGAAGAAGGTGAGGCCTTCCTTCGTGGTGTGGCCGCCTATCCTTTTGTGTGAGGCTAGCACCTCCTCAACGCAGACGTACTCCCTTTTGTGGGAGGAACTGCGGGAAACAAACCTCGCCTCGTCTCTGCGCCATCCGGTTGTCCCGCTCCTTACTCTTACTATCATGCTTGTTTCCTTTACTTGTTGCACTTGCCTAGGATCATACTAGGAACATCTCCACCACTAAAGCTATCTTCTTTACCTTCCGCACTGCTAAAACTGAAAAATACTTAAAATTTGTGTAGCGTCCATTCACCCCCCCTCTTGTCCGCTACGATCCATTCAATTGGTATCAGAGCAAGGTTTCTCTTGCTCGGGCTTATCGCCTAAGAAATGGCCAGACAAGAGAAGGTTGTGAATGGGTCCCCTTCCCTTGAGCCACTGATACGTCTCCGACGTATCGATAATTTCTTATGTTCCATGCCACATTATTGATGATATCTACATGTTTTATACACATTATATGTCGTATTTATGCATTTTTCGGCACTAACCTATTAACGAGATGCCGAAGAGCCGAGTTCTTTGTTTTTTGCTGTTTTTGGTTTCAGAAATCCTACAAAGGAAATATTCTCGGAATTGGACGAAATCAACGCCCAGGGTCCTATTTTTGCACGAAGCTTCCAGAAGACCGAGGGGAAGGGAAGTGGGGCCACGAGGCGCCGCCACAGCAGGGCGGCGCGACCCAGCCCTAGGCCGCGCGGACCTGGCGTGTGGGGCCCTCGTGTGGCCCCCCGCGTTGCCCTTCCGCCTACTTAAAGCCTTCGTCGCGAAACCCCCGGTACCGAGAGCCACGATACGGAAAACCTTACCGAGACGCCGCCGCCAATCCCATCTCGGGGGATTCGGAGATCACCTCCGGCACCCTGCCGGAGAGGGGAATCATCTCTCGGAGGACTCTTCACCGCCATGGTCGCCTCCGGAGTGATGAGTGAGTAGTTCACCCCTGGACTATGGGTCCATAGCGGTAGCTAGATGGTTGTCTTCTCCTCATGTGCTTCATTGTCGGATCTTGTGAGCTGCCTAACATGATCAAGATCATCTATCTGTAATTCTATATGTTGTGTTTGTCGGGATCCGATGGATAGAGAATACTATGTTATTTTGATTATCAATCTATTACCTATGTGTTGTTTATTATCTTGCATGCTCTCCGTTATTAGTAGAGGCTCTGGCCAAGTTTTTGCTCTTAACTCCAAGAGGGAGTATTTATGCTCGATAGTGGGTTCATGCCTCCATTAAATGCGGGACGGTGACGAGAAAGTTCTAAGGTTGTGGATGTGTTGTTGCCACTAGGGATAAAACATTGATGCTATGTCCGAGGATGTAGTTATTGATTACATTACGCACCATACTTAATGCAATTGTCACGTTGTTTACAACTTAATACTGGAAGGGGTTCGGATGATAACTCTGAAGGTGGACTTTTTAGGCATAGATGCATGCTTTGGATAGCGGTCTATGTACCTTGTCGTAATGCCCAATTAAATCTCACAATACTCATCATATCATGTATGTGCATTGTCATGTCCTCTCTATTTGTCAATTGCCCGACTGTAATTTGTTCACCCAACATGCTATTTATCTTATGGGAGAGACACCTCTAGTGAGCTGTGGACCCCGGTCCATTCTTTTATACTTGAATACAATCTGCAATACTTGTTCTCTCGTTTTTCGCAAATAATCATCATCCACACTATACATCTAATCCTTTGTTACGAGCAAGCCGGTGAGATTGACAACCTCATCTGTTTCGTTGGGGCAAAGTACTTTGGTTGTGTTGTGCGGGTTCCACGTTGCCGCCGGAATCTACGGTGTTGCGCCACACTACATCCCGCCGCCATCAACCTTCAACGTGCTTCTTGGCTCCTCCTGGTTCGATAAACCTTGGTTTCCTTCTGAGGAAAAACTTGCTGCTGTGCGCATCATACCTTCCTCTTGGGGTTCCCAACGAACGTGTGAGTTACACGCCATCAGCCACCCGCTCCATCATCTACCATCGATAGCACAACGGCTACGTTGGATGACCTCAAGAAATTGGAGTCATCCATCGTTAGCCAAATGAAGGCAATGATGATGGAGTTGTTTGCTCAAAAGCCAACCCCTACCGTAGATCCTAAGGCAAGTGCCGCGGATCAGCCACCAAAAGCTAGTCAATTTCCTCTTGTTGATTTTGTCGCTCAATCGACAAAAGATCCACAAGAGGAAGGGCTTGAAGAGACCAGCACTTCAACAAAGGGGAAGGATGAGACACCGGTTGCGGAACGTTTAGGGGATAATCATGCGGTGCCACCACCAAGTGATTACACCATAAACGTTCCAATACCTATGCCACATATCTTATCGCATGGTTCGCCACCGTTACTTGAATCAAATAGCTTCAAAAATTGGCAATACTTAGCATACTCATGTGTATATACTTTCTGTTCATGCACAACCACACGGGAAGGTTGTACATCCATACAAACATGGGCTAGGTGTTGTGTGTGCTACTATGGTTTCCAAACGGATTGAATCCATCGGTGCTCATTCCCAAGCTGATGTTTCTTGGTTTTTCCCCAAAATTCTGGATATTCAATATCTAATGCTTTCCACTGGCATGCATCTGCAGGGTGTGTCAACACGGTTTGTTTCTGCCCTTTAGCATCTTTAGCCATTGCCTTCTTCCTTTCTGCGTGCCAGCACATGAGCTTTGCTTCCTTACAGTCCACAAAATACCGCTGCAGGCGTGAAGTGAGCGGAAAATACCACACCACTTTTTGAGGACCTTTCGTATTTTTCTTGTATCGATCGGCATTGAACTCTGGACATATTTTTTTTGTCTTCATGCTTGTTCCGATAAATGATGCAATTATTGATGCATGCGTGGTATCTAACGTGGGGTAAATCACGAGGGTGGACGACTTCTTTTGCGTCGTCTAGAATAGTAGGAATCTTTTTCCCTTTGGGAAGAAGGTTCTACAAGAATTTCAAATGTTTGTTGACGCTTGAGTCGCTCCATCTAAATTGTGATTTCTGCTGCAGAATATGGAGTGTTACTTTCAAATGTGAGTCCTCGGGCTCCCAACCTGCATACACCGGAGTATTCGAGTCTATCTCCAGTTGCGTAAGCTTTAGTTTCTCTCTAGCAGCAGCTCTGGTGGTACTCATCTCCTTCTGAAGCAGTTGTTGAACATGAGGGTCCCGCACGGCAAAACAAAGCGCCGTCTGCGTGTCTGCGTCGTCTTCTCCATTTGATATATCAAACTCTTCTTCTCCATGTGCAGACACCTCTTGATCTTCATCATGTTCAGAAGCTGCTTCGTTCCATCGTCCATCTTCTCGCTCCTCGTAATTGTTATTGTCTTGCCCATCCACATTCTCATGGTCGACATCCTCATCATCATCTTGATGTACCCACTGAGTGTATCCATAAATGAAACCATTCATGAGTAGATGCGCCTTCAAATGGCCATCGAAGGGGTTGAGCAAGCATATTTGTTTGTATTTTCGACACGGACATCTTATCTCTGTTTCTTTATTTTGAATCATGTTTTCCGTCACGGATTTTAACCATCTGGTCACCACCCTTTCGCTCATTGGGATCATGATTTCCCTGCACGATATAAGCAAGAGATCCGTCAGATTCAAACAAAATTTCGGCATGACCTTTGCTAAAAATAGAACATATACAGAGTGCCAGAAATTTACCGAAACAGAAACGAATCAATATTTCGGCAAAACATTGGCAACTCATATGCGTGCACACATCACAAGCTTCAAAGTCTTTGTCGCATCATATATTTGAAATGAAATCACAAAGCGATGGAGGGTAGACAACATGAATACACACATACATTTAGTTTAATCACCTATTAAATAAATGAAGGAGATCGAGGATCCCCGAGATGACGCGTGTGGACCGGAGGAGAACTTGTTGAAGAGTGTGCCAATATATACTTAATAAGTGGAGGAAAAACCAAATATTTTGGTTAGATCTAGCTAGGAGTAGGGGAGAGAATTGGTTAGATCCATGGGCAAAATATATTTTATTGGCTAAAATAAGAGATCTATATGGAGAAAATAAGGTAGGGTGGA
Source organism: Lolium rigidum (assembly GCF_022539505.1). NCBI lineage: Eukaryota > Viridiplantae > Streptophyta > Magnoliopsida > Poales > Poaceae > Lolium > Lolium rigidum. The sequence continues at coordinate 295,356,992 of NC_061513.1, forward strand.
GGAAGGAGAGAGAGAAATTCGTGGGAAAAGCTGCACGAACGGACGAATGGCGAGTGTGGCCGGTAGGTGGTGCCTGTCTGCGATAGAAAGGCAGTACCACCGATACTAGTCGTGTGTGGCCATGGCGCACGCGGCGAAACTCTGTTTACTTGCCGCGTGTGGGAATAGGATCACGCGACCAATACTTTGGCATGCGACTGGTATGGACATACCAGTCGCATGTCAACATGACAACACACTGTGGATATGTTTTGGACCCGGGTGCAGCCGGGGCCCACTTAGTACTCGCGTGCGGTGGTCCTCGGCGCGGGTGATTAGTATATACGACTTGATTTGATCCGCTGTAAGTTTTGCTCACATCTAGCTGCTTCTCCATCGTCAACATTTTCTCGAGGGAATTATTAATACTACACAAGTAGTATGATTTTTAATAGGGTAATATAACAATATTGTATAAACTTCTCATTACAAGAGAAAACAAGCCACCATTTTTTAGGTGTCCCCATCTAGCCTTCTTCGGTTAACGGTGAAGATCATTGTCTCCTCAGCAAACTTTTTTTATCCTCCTACTATCACCGATTTGCATTGCTCACACAATCCCAAGACAAGATTTTACCGATTTCCCGTTGTCTCCCAATCCTATGAAAAATAGTGACATTTTGCATTTCCTTGAGCTTCTCGTGACGCTATTTTCTAATTGGTTTACCATGAAGATCCAAAGAAATGCTCTACCTTTTGAATTCCATGAAGCTAGCATATGAGGTGTCGAAATTTGCACGAATGTTGATGTGGGTGTGTGGGATGAGGGCGTAGAGAAAACGGATTTGATAAGTCTCAGGTGACTGAGATTCTCTTATGTCTCAGTCGAAAATGTGTTACGCGGGGGGATGGAGTCGAACCCACGTTCTGTTGATTCGCAGCGCGTATTTAAAACCAACAAGGCAGTCGACTGTTCACGATGTAATTTCACTACGAATTCTTAATATTGCTTATTTCACCGGTTTGTTTCTTCTATTTTAAAGAGCAAATTAGTCTGCATTTGTGCTGATACATTTTTATTTATTTTGCCTTCTTTCTAATTATTTTTATTATCTGTATACAATTTAGTTTCATTTTCGTGGTTGACCTTTAAAGAAATGTGCAACTAACTCAACAAGAAATGTGCAACCATGCCTTATATATATATTTTCTTTTTTGTTATTTATGTCAGTAGTATTTTCTACTTTTTTCATTTAAAGAGATTGCACTTTTCTCAAGAAATATACAAGTAGTAACCTATGTTCGATGTGAGTTGCACCTTTTAAAAGATGTGCAACTCCATCCGATTTCAATATGAGTTGCATTTCTTCTCGAGAAATATGCAACTAGCAACCGGTTATTGATACGAGTTGCACTTTTTTAAAAGAAATACGCAACTAGAAGTTTTTTTCCCTATTTGCACTTTACTCCAACAATGTGTAAAACTAGAGACCGGGTTTTTTTGTATGAGTTACACTTTTCTCAAGAAATGTGCAGCTAGCAATGTATATTCTATGTAAGTTGCACTTTTCTCAAGATATGTGCAACTTCATCCGATTTCAATATGAGGTGCATATTTTCGAGAAATGTGCAACTAGGAACCATGTATTGATACGAGTTACACTTTTATGCGGAAATGTGCAACTAGAAGTTTTTATATTACTTGCACTTTTCTCCAACAATGTGCAAAACTACCGACGATTTTTGGTATGAGTTGCACTTTTCTGAAAAAAAAAGTGCAACTAGCAATCTATATTCTATGTAAGTTGCACTTTTCTCAAGAAATATGCAACTCTATTCGATTTCAATATGAGTTGCAATTTTTTTTTGAGAAGTGTGCAACTAAGAACCGTGTATTGATACGAGTTACACTTTTCTGCAAAAAATGTGCAACTAGAAGTTTTTATATTACTTGCACTTTTCTCCAACAATGTGCAAAACTACCGAGCGATTTTTGGTATGAGTAGCACTTTTCTGAAGAAAAAAAGTGCAACTAGCAATCTATATTCTATGTAGGTTGCACTTTTCTCAAGAAATGTGCAACTCCATCCGATTTCAATATGAGTTGCAATTTTTTTGAGAAATGTGCAACTAGGAACCATGTATTGATACGAGTTACACTTTTCTACTGAAATGTGCAACTAGAACTGTTTATATTACTTGCACTTTTTTCCAACAATGTGCAAAACTAGCAACCGATTTTTGGTATGAGTTGCAGTTTTCTCAAGAATTATGTAACTAGCATATTATTTTGTTTCCATATTTTTTTTTGCTTGTTCTTATATTTTCAATTACTCACACTTTTCAATTAAATTTCAAAAAAAAATTAATTTTTAATTTTCGGTGAAGTACCAGTACTAGACTAAGTGAGATTGAAACTACTGTCAAATTAAAAGAACGTAAGATATGTTGTTCAACATGTAGCTAGGAAGCTAGCTAGCTAGCAAAGCATGGGGCATATACTGCTCTTGTGCATGTCATGAGAGAAATGGTGTGATACTGCTCGCTGCATGCTTCTAGGGCGTCGACTGAGACGTAACAAATTCTCAGTCGACTGCTCCCTAGCCACTCCCTAGAGAAAATATGGGTCCTTTTGAAGACATGGACGGTAGGAGTTTTCAGGGAATCATTAGACGTTGTGCCACATTGGGCGCGTTTGGGCATATGAAATAAATATCACCGAATATTGATAGGACACATCTATCTATTCTATACCTAATAATAAAGGAGCTAAGGTTTCTGCCAAAAAGTTTCGTCAACGCTTTTTTTAGGACGGTTTTGCCCTCCCACCAAATCGCATAATACATTGAACTGCCACTACCGGTTCATTTTTCTTTTATTTTTTTTAGCTTCTCTCCTTTCCCCGTCGCTGGCCGAACGACGCTCTCACCCCTGGCGGAGCAGGATCTTCGGGTTGGGGTCCCGTACGTCCTCGCGCCCGATAACCAGAAGAGGGACGACGCCCTCGCACGCGATGTTCGGCAGGAGAGGTGAAGCTCGCCCGGAACCGGAAAGGATTTGGTCGGATTTTATTCCCTCTGGTTCTCTTCTCGGCTTGCACGACGAGACCGGCACCGTGGACCGCGACCTAAGAGAGAATCCCAGCGGCTCGACCATCCAATTTGTTACCAAGGGCAGTGGCCCACGGACGGTGAGGCGGCGCTCTCCAACGCGCCATCTCAGACCACTTCGCTTCGGGTCACGGACCAACATCCCCTGCCTCGAACTTCCCTGCACGCCGCCCAGCTCGGCCCCCGGCAGCTTCCACCACGCGATGCGGATGCGCGGCGTCTGAATCCCGTCTGCAGCCATGAGAGGCCTGTCCGGATTTGGTCCAGACTATCGTGGAATCGAGGAGAAGTAGGGAGACGGATCTGGCAGCTGGAGGCGCAAGCGTGGTGCCTATTGCACGGATTTCTGCTTGGGAGAGGAGAGAAGGAAATGATTTCTGAGCAGATCGAGCAAGGAGAGGATGACAGGATGTCATCGTTTTTTTAGGAGGTTGTAGCACGCGAGGAAGAAAATAGGTACAGTACTAAACACTTGCTTCATTTTGAGGTACAGCTTGGGCCTTGGGGTAACGCACACACATGGGCCAATGAAAGGTAAAGAAGTGGGCTTCATCCAACAAATTTGTCCGGCTGGAGAAAACTGCCTCGCCTCTGTACGATTGAACAAAACGTTAGAATATGTCTGTGAATAATCCCACCTCGATTCTTTGCATCTTCTCCTACCGGTTCATATACATTGATAAGTTGCAAATCAACAAGCAACAGCACATATTAGAATTAAACTCTAATCATCAGGTTCAGGAAGGAATTAAAGTCACCCATGTGCATGTTGCTCAGCGGAGCCTAATGAGTGAGAGGCCCAATCAAAAGAAAAACAAAGGCCGGGACCTTCATAAAAGGCGAGGGGAGACGAGTGAGAGGATGAGGCCCAATCAAAAGAAAAAAAGGCGGTGGGAGAGCAAGTGGGATAAGAGGCGAGGGGAAACGAATGAGAGGCCCAATCAAAAGAATAAAAAAAAAACGGACCTTCATAAGAGGCGAGGGGAGACGAGTGGGAGGAATATAGCTAAGATTTCAAGTGGGATGGGATATTCCATCGAATTTGCCGGCGCCGCCGCCGCCACCCCGGGCCCGTCCTCCTTCGCCGCCAGGGGATCCCGCCCCTGGATCTCTTCACCCTTCCCCACGGTTTCCCGATTAGTTTTTTTATCGGGACAAGTGGGATATCCCATAGGAGTCCTATTAGCTTTTACGTTGATGGGATAACAGGGAGGTGGGGCAGCGGGATAACAGGGTCGTCACATAGTGGGAGGCGGGCGTCCCATACCCATCCCACCTGAAATTCTAAATATAGCCCTGCAATGTCGCCCGGATTAGGCCGGAACCACCGCGCCCCAAATCGAGACTATGTGCGGTCGTGTGACATTCTACTGCGGCGGCAATCGCTTTAAATAGAAGGAAAAAGAGGGCAAAGCAGGATACCGTTTTGGTTCATAAGGGGGAAGCTTAGGAAGACCCACCAACCTAAGACTTCTTTTGGGTTTGCGATGTCCACGGCCTCAAAACCGTGTGGAAAACCCAAAAAAAGACACCCTTTGATATTAGCCACGCGAAGACAACATGCCCATGCCACCAACCTGAGTGTCAGAGCGGTGAATCTCTTCTTCGCTCCATGATCAGTTACCTTTTCATGTGAGGTGTACATATTTAAATTCCACCGAAAACTAAAGACGGGTGCGCATACCTCTGATAAAAAAAATGAGTCAGCGGAAAACTAAAAGTTAAATATTTATTTTATTTTCACAAGAATTGTTTATTATTTGCTAATCCGATGCAACGCACGGGCATTTTTCCTAGTATATACTAAAAGCAAAATGCGGATGCAAAATAAAGCAACCACGTTTGTCCACATATGCCAAAAATATATACCATGTTGATTCTTTTTTTTTTTTTGAGAAACACAGTACAAACGCAGACGCTCACATACACGCGCATACACTCACCCCTATGAACGCACACACGCACACCCTACCCCTATGAGCACCTCCGGAAGACTGAGCCGGCGGATTAGATCTTGAAATTGACGAAGTCACCACAGGCGCCTCGCTGTCGACGGGAACGTCGCCTCCTACTGAATGAATATTCCGCCTTTATGAGACACACAGATGTCAAACCTGGGGTTTGAACTCTGGTGGGCTGGGGGTACAACCATCCTCCTAACCACCCAACCTTAGGTTGGTTCTCATATACCATGTTGATTCTAATTTTAACAGATGAGATTAAAAAATAAGATGTGTTACGTACCACAAAAAACATGTACAAATAAGTACCTGACACGTAAATACAAAAGGAGATAGCGCTCAAAAAATAAGAGTCAGGTGTCCGAGTTAACATAGCCTAGATCTAGAATCCAAGACAGCGTTCAAAAAATAAGAGTCCAAGACATACACGTCTGATGACCAAGCTAAAATTTGGAAACTTGAGGCATGTCCGGATCGGGATATAATACATGTGCTAATTTAAAACACTAAGGTTGCACGTGATACTCTAGAATCAGCACCAACCTTTTTTGATTTATATTTTTTTTCTCCAGATTTGCTACGCCTGGTGACCTGGTCGTTCTACAATATCTAAACTGCCATCCAATAGAAAAATTCAACACTTTTTTTTCTCAATATTTTCCTGAATCCATAAAATGAAATAATGTGACACATAAATTGTGAATATGTCTCTAGGTTTCTATGTCCCGGTAATGTCTAAACTACTATATAAAAGTTTTATGCTATTAAAATTTAAATTATTCTTCGCAAAAATAGAATAACTTCACATAACGGAGTAGCAGGTGGCATACATACATATATATATATGGCAAATCAATTAGTTTCAAGAGATGCGGCTACTGATTAAACAACCATTGGGTTTCGAGCGGGTGAGCTAGAAAAAAAGTACAACCATCAAACTAATATATGCCAAGACAAGAAAATAACGATCAACTGATATACATGAAAATACTCTGCTTTTATGTGGTGAAGTTTGCACAATGTACTTGATCAGCTGAAAATGCATAGCCTATTGATGTGAAAAAAGTTAAATAGAAATGACGGGCTGATGCCAATGAGTTATTTGTGCAAACAAACCAACGAGACACAATAAGTAGGAATCAAAATGATTCTATGCAGAGAACCAACCTGTGGTTGGATGGTTAGGAGGGCAGTGGCACCCAGCCCATCAGAGTTCAAATCCCAGATTTGACACTTTGGTGTCTCATAAAGGCGGAATATTCTTCAGTGGGAGGCGACGTTCCCGTCGACAGCGAGGCGTACCCGCCGGATCAATTCTTCACCGCAGTCTCTTGGAGGTGCTCATAGGGGTAGGGTGTGCGTGTGTGTGTTCATAGGGGTGAGTGTGTGCGCGTATGTATGAGCGTCTTTGATTGTACTGTGTTTCGCAAAAAAAATGATTCTATGCACGAAGTAGAAAATATTAAGTATAATAGGTCGTTTGACATGATACAAGATATGATTACATCATAAAAAAGATGAGCTCTGTGACTTACTAAGATTAAATGCTCTAATATTTTTATGAATACAAAAATTTTGCAGGGAAACAAGATCGGAGAGAGCCGGTTAGATCATAAATTTTTAAAATTAATTCCAGCATCCATGGATGATTAATTGAAGTCGTGAAAGGGAATAAAGTAGAAAACCTGAAAAATGTAGATTTTATACAAATAACTGAAGATTTAAATCTTACCTGCAATTATCCCCAAGAATGGTATATCATGGTTAATGTAATTTTAATACTCTCCATATTTTCTCATGAGTAGATTAAGAAAAACACAGTATAGCAAATAGAAGAGGTGAACCAACTATAACCATATTCACACTACTGATTAGGCGAATAGAGAATATACGAATATCAAACTACATTGTATCCCATATATGACTATATATTTGAAGTATAATTTCATATCCAAACAATAAGTACATATTTTAGGAGATTAGTATTTCTAATTTTTTATTAGACATAATATTTTGGAATAGAAGTTCTATAAATAGCCGATCGAGTAATTTCGGAAATAAAATGACACGAGCTAGCTAGACGAGACCGTCTGAAATAAAAGTACCAGCCAGCTACCAAAGTCCATTCGCATAAAAAAACATCTAGCGAAGTTCATTTGAAAATATAAGAGTAGACCAGCAAACTAAGCCGCCCGTTCCTGGAAGAAAATGTAGATGCGTATTACTTCACCATAATTGCCTATTGAGATTGAAGGGGTACCGAGATAATAACAGCTCTAATATTTTTATGAATACAAAAACCATAAAAATATTTTTGCAGAGAAACAAGAACGGAGAGAGCCGGTTAGATCATAACTTTTAAAAACTGATTCCAGCATAAGTGGATGATTAATTGCAGTTGTTAAAGCGAATAAAGTGAAAACCCTAAAAATCCAGATTTTATACAAATAACTAAAGAAATCTTACCTGCAATTATCCCCAGGAATGGTATATCATGGTTAATGCAATTTTGATAATATTCATATTTTCTCATGAGTAGCGTAAGAAAATAGATAGGTCATTGGACTACAATCTATAGAAATTACAATATAGCAAAGAGAAGCGGTGAACCAACTATACCCATGTTTACATTACTGATTAGGTGAAGATAGAATATACAAATATTATACAACATTATATCCCATATATAACTATATTTTGAAGTATAATTCCATATCCAAACAATAAGTACATATTTTAGGACAAATAGTTTGGTAATAACTACGAGTGAATAGAATACAAAAAATTGATCTTGACAATTCATATTGTGTTATTGATCCATGAAAATCTATGCAAATTGGGATAATCTATGAAAATCTACCGTATAGTTTCAGATGTTGCCCTCGCATGTGCGAGGGCCACTATACTAGTTTTGTTATACAACCATAAGCGGTAGGTCTAGCTAGCGTTAGCTAGGTATGTGGCCGCCGTACGGATTGTGGCAGTAAAGTAAGTTACATTATTGCTGCTATTGAAATATGTTAATGTAATTGCGCAATGCCACCCGTTTCCTGCCGCACCCTTCCGGTCCGTGCAACTGAGTTTCCCTCGCAGGCCATCGTGTAGCTCGTCTGGCACTCGTCCAAAGCCACACATCCAGAGCCGGCCCTAAGGGGGGGCGGGAGGGGCGGCCGCCCCGGGCCCCTGGAACCGAGGGGGCCCATCTAGCCATGTCATATGCAGCGACGAAGGATTTGCGACGCCATTAGAGCATGCTTTGAGCTTTTCTGTCATCGGGTTTGGGGAGACGATGCGCGTTGCATATCTTCTGTTTCCGTGGATTGTTACTTGGGCCTACCTATTCTTTTGTTAGCTTGGGCCCTTTTCTCTTTTATTTTCTATGAAATAATTAGATTGTCCTGATTGTTTAGGCCCGGTGGGCTACATCATGGGCACAAGATCGATCGAGGAGTGAGGAGTGCCTCTCCGAATGGGTGCACTCACCGATTGATTCCCTAATTAACTTACCCATTGATTGTTTTATACAGGAAAAAATAGGTGCACCTATTAGTGGTGCCGGGACCATGATGCTTGTCATATCAAACTCATATTATAAGGGAAGTTTTTGTTTTTGCCACATTACTGCCCATCTTGCTTCTTTGCACTATATGTTTTGACATTTTGCTTTTGCCCTATTCTCTCCGATTGAGGGCCAAAAGCAAAACCAAAACAACATAGGCAAAAACTAGTGTGGCAAAAATAAAAAATAAAACCCATATTAGAAGCAAGACTGGTGATTACTCACCGAGTGGTAGCGGTAGATTACAATCTGACAACAATGACAAAGTGTGCTATAAATTAAAATCTCCGAGAGGCTATGTGGGGCGTATTTCGGCCTTTTCCTAGACAACAACCCATCAATAATAACATGACCACAATGAGAGGCGAGAGACCGAGCCACCAAGAGGATACCGCATTGCGTCCACTAGCCACCGCATCGATATGATTCGAGACCAGTCAACATAATAAGCGGTAATGTTGATGTTGATATACTATCGTCACTTGGGTTTGCATCGAGAAATGTTATAAGAAATTTGGAACACAATACATATACTCCGTACATATAACTTATTTGATATAAATAGCACGAGTGCACTTTAAATATGTAATTTTTAACATGCATATACATATTATTTTTGTATCAATACTTTTTGTCTCTATTGAAGTAGGATTCAGTTTCGCCGCAGCCGAAATCTCAGGACCGGGCCTGCACACATCCCACCCCAGCCCGCTCACCACGTGCCCCTGATCAGCGAGGACGAGTGGTGGGTGGTGGATGGGAAGACGAAGACGTATGTGCAGACCCTCTTCGCGCCCCAACACATCCTTTGCGATTTCCTTCAAAGCGCACGGAGTGTGCTCTTAAAAAATACGAGGAGCCCATCGACGCCTCCATCATCGATCTCTCCTTCCGGCCGGCGGGCAGATCTATACTTTGTGAAAAAATTCTCTTTGGATTTCGACGCCGGCATGCCCGAGAGGGTTAGTATTTTGTGACCTTTGCAAAAACTTAGATTTGATGGGGTGGGACCAAAGAAGACGCGGCCCGCAGTTTTGAAGCCTCGAGATATATAATATATATCCTGTGGGCTGGCAGCACCGCGCATGGCCCATGCCCGTCACACTGACACCGGATAAGCCCGCCCGCTGGTGGATCGATGCACAGCCCCATATCTCCGTCGCGGGATTCGAATATTTTTCTTCTTCCTTTGGAAACAAGAAGATAAGATTCCCGTCCGATGCGCAACGGATAACGCTCCCGCTCCTTCCTCCGTGACTGTCAACTCACGACAAACGTTACCGCGCGCCGCGGGCCAAGCGCCACGTGTCCGTCAACCCTCGTTCCCACCTGTCGCTCTCATCCACAGCGCCAGCAGCGAGAGGAGAAAGAGAGAAAAATCATCATCGGAGGCGGAGCAAGGGGATAGATAAACAAGTGGTGGTGGAGGGTGGGTGGCAGCCAGCCAGATCCCAGCAACCCCGAGATCGCCTCCTTTCCGTCTCCTCCTCTCTCCTTCCCGCCGGCGAGGGAGATCTCGCCAGGTACGTCCGGAATTCCACCTCCTCCTCCGCCTTCCTCCTGCATACGCTCTCTCACGAAATCCGCGCGCGCGCGACATCGCGCTTGTCGTGAGTTGACGATTACGAGGCAGATCGATTACGCTACCGTGTGCGCTCGATTCGGGCGCGCCAACGGTGATCCTACCAGCGCTTCGTGCCAGGGGAAAGGTGGGGAGGACTAGTACGGCGTGTGCATCCCTGCGACGTTGGAATCGACCAGGGGAAAAACGGGGGTTGTAGCACGGCGGCGTGCGACCTTGGGCGCCGCCGGCAGGCAGGCACGCACGCAGCCTCAAAGGTGTGCGGCTGCGGGTGCAAGGGGCCTCCGCGTGGGGGGATAGTTGCCTCCTTGGATGTTTTTCGATTTATTGTTTGTTTGCTTGTCTGCTTACAAAAGTAACTGTACTTTTTGTTCAGTATACATTAAACTAACGGCTACTCTAACAAGGGATGTAATGATGCTTCGTCCTATACATAATTTCATAGTCCGATCTACTCCACTCCACTCCAGTAGTGTCTAGATTGTTCACATGGAGCACTGGCATCATGCTGTCCTCCAAATGCTCGGCAGAATGCATGGCTAGCTCCTTTGATCTAGCGTTCTAACTAACCTGTTCTCACTAGCCTATGCAGGAAGTTGTGTTTGTTTGGATATATTCGTGAGTTGGGACTGTTTACTCAAAACACCACTCTAGTTCATGCTAGTGTGCTGTGCACCACTGGTACTGATGGGAGAAAAGGGGAGAGGAACCGAGTCACTTGGTTTGATCCTATATTGCTATTGTATGATGTGCAGGTGGTTGAATTTAGGTAGGTTGTGTTGGTCAGTACGAAATCGATCACCGTACTGAAATAGTGGCTGTGTAGCTGGAACTTGATGTGTGCAGTAATTAGGAGGCCAAGTGTGGTTGCTGTTGTTGTTATGTCGCTCTTTCTCGTCGCTCCTAACAATCCGCTGCCGTATCCACAGCCGTAACCAAGTTTACTTCCCGTGCCTCCACATCCTTAGCATTGAAACCACATGTCTGTTGAAATCTGCTACTCCCATTTTCTAGTGGTATATGCTTAGATTGCAAGGAAAAGTAAGGGAAAAATACCGTGCAAAGAATTTGCTAAAATTTGTTTTGTTTCATTAATGTGTTTTTTGATCCCATCTCTTATCAAATTATTTATTTAATCGTCTCTTTAATTACTCTTCGGATGTGTTGATTTCACAGATTGATTTGAAGCTCACCTTCTTGGTACTCATCTGCTCTGGTCGGTACTTGTATGAGTTCACAAGACATCCGACAGAGTTCACAACACGTTCGACATGAAGCTTTTAGAATACACCCCGTTCGACAAGTAAACATGGCCTTTTTTCTTCTTTCTTATTGTGAAGTGCCCTGGTAACATGCAATTTTGTTTGCCCTAATTAACTATATTTGTTTGTTTTCTTTCAGTGTAAATGTGTTCTTCGAGCAACTGAATCTTGGTGATTGTACAATTAGGGGAAACCTTGAAGCCTTCTCATGTAAGAGTATGCTCAATTCGCTTTTTTACTGTACATGTTATACCATTATAGGGTCACACTCTATGTTGATCTGCAGGCAAGCATGCCGGTAATGATCGCCGGCTTTCAATAAGTCTTGAACATGACGTACGTACTTCCGATCAGCTAATTTATTTTTATGACAACTGATATCCCTTCTCTTGTCAGGCAGCTGCGAATCATAGACATTTTCGCTATTGTGGTTTGTTAGGATATCATTTGTCTTGTGCTTATCATTGGCAATCATATAAAAACTGGAGCTATGTCATGGAAATTTGTGGTAACATAAGAATTTTTTGTGTAAAGTATATGTCTTATGATTGCCGTTGGTATCATATAAAAACTAGAACTAAGAGATAAAAGTTTGTAGTAACATATGAAATTTCTGTTTAAAGCAGTGCATTAGGCTAATGTTGATATTTTGTTCCATTTCTACAACTGGTTGTAGTCAGGCATTAATTTTGTGGACGTCTTTTTGCATACCTGTAATGTTAGGAAATGATGCACATGTGAATTTTGTGAAAATCCTGTATGTTAAGTTTCTTCCCACTGTAGTTGTTGTTTTCACAATTCACCTGTCCCTCCTGTGAGATCTTAGCCAGAAAGATATGCATATCATGCCTTTAAAAGGCATATGTAGTATGTATTAACTTTTTGGTTCTCCATCCTTGTCAAAATTTAGGTATCATGGCATGCCAGAGATAATTTTATGCATGTTGATATACATGCTGATTTAATTTCTCTTTTGCGTATTCAGATTCTTGATTACCTCGGGAAGTCCTCTGATAGTGATCCTCCTTCACCTGTGGAGCATTTGTCTTGTAGATCCAGGTAACAGTGTGTAGATTACCTTTATTTTGCACATTTGCTGTTTAATCAGCTAACTCTTTTTTATGTTCTGTTTTTATTTCAGCCGGAAAACGTTGATATATCTGGTTCTCACTCTTGGTCATATGTATCCAGATTATGATTTCAGGTAATCTTGTCTTACAAAGAGTGTGTTTGATATAATCTGGGAGGAAGGATATTGGGTAATGTCATACTCAGCTTATTTTGGGCGATATGGCAACCCGCTTTTATCCTTTCCGACCAGCTTAAGGGGGTGTTGTCAAATGGCATGACAAACGGATTAAATAGCCGTTGCTCTTCTGAGCTGAGAGTTCAATTCTCTCCATATCCCTTGGAACATTTTTTTTTGTATTTTGAAGAGCCACACCTTTTCTTGGGGTCCCCTGACTGTCATGCGACATATGCATGATGGGATGACCTTCAGATTAAATTTAACATCCTCTTTGTCAACACTTGTTCGCTTAGCAGTGCAGTTCGGGCACACCTGTTCTTCAGAGAAGAAGATATGGAAAGTTTCAGGCAGATGCTAGACAACTACCTATCTGAGGCTTGTATGGTAATGCTTCTCTTCAAGCTGCATGAATTTTACTCTTGTGGTCCATAGGCATGTCTGCTCATATAAACAAATAAATCTGGGAATGCAAAAGGGCAAGTTATATAGTTGTAACTATGTTGTTAACCAAGCGCTGAACTTACAGATGATACTGAGACTGTATTCCTTCCCATCATTAAAGTGCTCAACTTACAATTGCTGCTAAGACTGTTAACCTGAACCGAACTATTGTTCAGCTTTGGGCAGCTAAAAATGAAGGCAGTTCTCTTCTGGACAGTATGACTAAAGCTATTGACGAGGTTAGCATTGAGTAAATGTGTAGTACTAGTTCAGGGAAGTCGGCGGTCCTATATTACTCTTACACCCTGTTTTGTAGGTTATCAAAATCAGAGAGTGCGATATCTACAGCTACAACCCAGACTCTGACGGAGATCCATTTCTGGAGAAAGGGGCCATGTACGACCAACAAGCTTATCCCTCCTTATTTGCAATGAATCGAATGCTCTAATATGCAAACTGACATTCTGTTCCTCTTGTAGATGGTCGATCAACTTTTTCTTCTACAACCGTAAGCTGAAGCGAGTAGTGAGCTTCCGATGCTGCTGCACTAGGTAGGCACACGCATTTTCAGTGAAGAGCATTGCATGAAATGTTCTGAAACTATATGGATTAGTGACAATTTGCTCTTCTGCCACAGCAAGTTTGCAGCACATGTTCTTTTAATGAAAAATACTACTACTCCCTCCGATACATAACCACAACACTTATTATGGGCCGGAGGGAGTACATGAGAAGTTCTGAAACTATATGAATTACTGACAATTTACTATTACTATGACAGCAAGTTTGCAGGAGATGACTTCCTCGCTGGTGTGCTCTCTGAGGGCGAGGAGGACGCCTTGATCGACATGGACATATGACTGACTAGCCCGGTTCTGCTAGGAACATGACCAACCAACCAGCAGTGACCTGTTCGTGTAATATATGCTAGCACGTATGCCAGTAGGACTCCTCATGGCAAGCAGTTTCCCTCTAGGGAACTTGTAGAGCGACTTTGCCTGTCTGTAGAGAATACACTCTGATCTCTGTTGTTGCCCTTGTCTGTAGTTTCAAGATTTGAAGTCTGTAATTTCAATCTGCCAAATTTGAACTGGCAATTTCTGAATTTGGCTTTCAGTTCTGCAAACAGTTTGTGCAACGATCTGGCAAAATCTTATGCATGTTTGTTGGATTGTGAAATCAGCACCATCGTGGCTCTTGTCTGCTCGATCTACGTGGGCTGTTAACGATGTGTAGGCCATGTTGAATTAAAGGGTAGGTACCTCTCGTGCACACAGGTCAGGTACTGATGCCTGGGTGGTACTGCACTGCTGCACGTCGTGTTACCGTCTGATGAAGCAGCGGTACGTTTCTTAATATAGATTCCTGCAGATTGAAAAACCCACCTGCAGTGTCGATCCTGGCAGGACGCACGCTTGCCTTTTGGCGTCTTCCATAGTTCCATGACACGGGTTCAGTTAGTTGCCGTACTATTAGTCTGTTACTGTTCCCTCGTGAAGGAATGAATGAAGCTTGTATTGTATATAAGCGGATTCCGATGTTAACTGAGTACTGGCACATGCTTGACGTGGAGTAGGCTCCGATCGTCAGATGACCGATGCTGATACCTCGTGCCGTCGTGCGGTACCCACATGAAAAAATTATTTGTATGCGCCGTTGCCAAGTCCCTGTACTACGGCGCTATGCGTCCGCGTCGTCCTGCTCCTGCCCTACATACTCGTGGCTGGACATTGCTGTAGACTGGTGCAGCGTCTGCCGTCCGCGACAAGTGCTGGACTGCTGGTATAGATAGATACAAGGGGAGACCAGCACCGTTGCGCCGCGCGTATGGTGGAAACGACGCGGCGCACTAGTCCGCACGTCGCGGCACGAACCCAGATCGGAAGCTTGGACCCCGCGGCATACACATCAACCACAATTACAGGGTGATGATTGATGAACTAACTGAGGCGATTTACACAAAAATAACCCAAAACTGGAAGAAAAGCACAGACTGACCCTCCGGCGAAACTATTTCACCAATCTAACCCTTTTGTGTGGCGCCCCTCTCAAGGGCGCCACACATGCCCATGTGGCGCCCCGGCGGCCGGCGCCACACACCCATCCGACGTGGCCCGTCGACGCCGAGCTGGTGACCCCGATCCGACGTGGCGAGCACGAGTGGCGCCCGCTCCGGCCGGCGCCACACTTTGAAAGTGTGGCGCCCCTGGCAAGGGCGCCACACATTCACTTAAGTTTGGGCGCCGCGCGCGCCCAGCCCGACCCTTCTTCTTTCTTTCTCTTCTTCTCTCCCTCCATCTCTTATTCACTTAAGAGGGCCCTTTTTTGAAAGGTCGTGCACGGACAACCCATGGACACCTTTTATCCACACATTTTAGCGTGTACCGCTTCTTCAAGTCCGAGTGAATAACGATGTAAGGGCTCTTGTTGTCCTCTTTCCAACAAAATTGGTTTCGTCTTGATCGGAGTTTCCAAACTCTAGATATTATCTTTTGAAGTTTGTCTTCTATTTGGGTTTAAAAGAAAGAAAAGTAAAAGAAAGGAAAAGGAGAGGAGGGGCGACCGCCGGAGGCTCGGGCGGTACCACCGGCCTCACCATGGCCGGAGCCTCCGGGCTCGGTACCGCCCGCGGTACCGCTAAGGCGCCGAGTGCCACAGTGAAGCTCCAGGGCTATGGGGAGGCTCGGCGGTACCCCGGCCGGTACCATGGCCGGAGGCTCCGGCCTCCCCTCACTGCCCGCGGCTCGCCTCCTCCGCCGCCTCCTGCCATCTGCGGCCGGTAGTACCGGCCACCAAGGGCCGGTACTACCGGTCCCCTTCTTCCCCGCGCGCAGCACCCCAACGGGCAGAAATTGGGGCATCCTTTTAAGCCCCCTCTCTCTCCTGTTTTGTCACGGCTTGCTCCTTCTTCTTCCTCCTCTCTTCCCAAGCTTTGCTCCTCCATTTGTTGTTGACTTTTTGAAGCTTGAGATCTTTCTCCCCTTCCCATGATTCTTGCATCTATTTGAGAGAAAGATTGAGGGGATCTAGATCCACACTTTGACCAAACCAAATCATCTCTTTGTGAGTGAATCCTTGGGATCTAGATCTTGGAGAATTTTGTGTTCTCCTCTTTGTTCTTCCTCTCTTATTCCCCCAATAGCTTTTGTAGCTTTGTTGGAATTTGAGAGAGAAGGACTTGAGCATCTTTGTGGTGTTCTTGCCATTGCATTTGGTGCATCGGTTTGAGTTCTCCACGTGATTCGTGGTGGTGAAAGCAAGAAGGTTGTTACTCTTGGGTTCTTGGAACCCTAGACGGATTCTACGCCTTTGTGGCAATTTGTTGGGAGCCTCCAATTAAGTTGTGGATGTGTGCCCCAATATTTGTGTAAGGCCCGGTTTCCGCCTCGAAGGAAATCCCTTAGTGGAACCGTGACCTAGGCCTTCGTGGCGAGGGTCACCGGAGATTTAGGTGAGGCGCCTTCGTGGCGTTCGGTGTGTGGTGTGAGTACCGCATCTTGGGGTGAGGCCTTTGTGGCGTTGGTGTGCATCGAGCAACCACACCTCAAGGTGAGCCTCTTGTGGCGTTCGGGAGCACTAAGCAACCGCACCTCTCCACCGGAGATTAGCACTCGCAAGAGTGTGAACTCCGGGATAAATCATCGTCTCCCGCGTGCCTCGGTTATCTCTATACCCGAGCTCTTTACTTATGCACTTTACCTTGTGATAGCCATCGTGCTTGAAGTTATATATATCTTGCTATCTCATACTTGCTTGTATTGCTTAGCATAAGTTGTTGGTGCACATAGGTGAACAATAGTATATAGGCCTTGGGCTGGACAAAGTAAACGCTAGTTTTATTCCGCATTTGTTAAGCCCATCTTGTAAAAGTTTTAAATCGCCTATTCACCCCCCCTCTAGGCGACATCCGTGTCCTTTCACCAGCGCGTCGAGTAGAAGGGCGGAGAGATGCGGGGAAGGTGCATGGCGACGCGCTTGGCCGGGGAGACACTGGCGCGAACTCAGATGCGCGAGGTGGAGGCCGGCGAGGTAGTGGCCGTTAGTGAGTAGCAGAATCCAACGGTGGTGGACCGAATCCAACGGTGATAACCGGGTGCTCACGTATCCCCCTGATCACTAGATCCACTCTCGTCATCTTTTTACTTACTTACAAAAGCCAAAAAGTTCCTCGCCGACCCACCCATCTCGCCCTAGCCGCCGACTATCGGTGCCGCTCTCGCTTCCCTGCTGCTACCATAGACTCCTTTCTCGTGACTCCCCTGCCCATTACCCTCGTGCGCAACCTCCAGGGAGCTTTTCGGCCGTCAGTGTGACCTCACAAATGATGCACGACCTAGGGTTGTCGCCGCCTCCGTCCGTCGTCGGTTGGTATGTCGTCGCTAGGGATGGGGTGCTGATGGTGCTCCGGTGATGGTGCCAGACAATCTTGGTGGCGGTTGTTGTGGAAGCGGTTGGGAAACCCAAAAAGGAAGGTGTGATGAGCACAGTAGCAAGTTTTTCCCTCAGTAAGAAACCAAGGTTTAATCGACTAGTAGGAGAAGGCGTGACTTCTAAAGGTGTTGTTAGCTGACTAGTGGCAGGACGCACTACCAGCGTCAGCAACAACGTGGAACCTACACACAACACAACCACAATATTTTGCCCAACTTACAGTAAGGTTGTCAATCTCACCGGTTTGCTGAACACAAAGGATTAGACATATCGAGTGAAAAAGATGTTTGCAGTAGTTAAAGAGAACATAGCTTTGCAGTAAGTAAATAGAGCAGGGTTGCAGTGGATGAATTTATCAGTGTAAAGGAAAGGACCAGGCTCCATAGTTCACTAGAGGTGTCTCTCCATAAAGATGAATAACATGCTGGGTGAACAAATTACAGCTGGGCAATTAATAGAATATCGACCATACATGACAAGATGATTACTATGATATTTGTTTGGGCATTACAACATAATACATAGACCGTAATTTGGCGACGCCTGACTCCAGCACGACTCTGCGCGGAAAACATGGCATGGATCGCCGTCCATGCCGCGGCCGTCGTCTTGCAGCCGATGAGCTGGCTCGCGATCTCCTCGGTCATGGAGGAGAGGAGCACGCCCAGGACCTTCTGGTCCTGAGTCCACCACGTACCATACGCGGGGTTGTCAACCTGCTGAGCGGCGTCGCCGGTGCCCTCGGTAGTGGTCTTGGCTAGCGCCGCCACCGTGCCATCGAGGTAACCATGGAGCGAAGCCCCGGAGAGATTGGTGAGGTAAGAGCACGCCACAGAGCGAAGTTGTTGCGGTCGAGACGAATTCCGACGGTGGGAACCGTGGGAGCAGCCGTCAGCGCGGGCGGAGAGACGACTGGGCCGATGACGGAGAGCTGCATCGCTGCGCCAGAGGAACCCATCGGAGAGGGCGGCGGCGATGAGATCGCGATCGGGAGAAGGGAGACCCGTGCGGGGGTTGTTGGGTCTGATACCAAGTAAAAACACGTTTAGGGTTTCGTGGATGGAGCAACGTGCTCCCCACCTCTTCTATTTATATACTTGGCAGGATTACAATACAATGCAGAACCGATCTCTTAACACGTGCAGCGTCCGCGGAGATACAAACATGGCGCATATTTGGGCCACGTTTGCGTCGTCGCGGACGGATCAGTCACTTTGCGTCGCCCCGATGGAGTAGGACCAGACGCATTTCCGGTCACGGCGGACGCAAACGGTCGCGTCGCGCCGCTGGAGATGCCCTAAGCACTATGAGCCGTGAGACTAGGGTTTGGATCCGTATGCACTATGTTTTAGTTATAAATTCATAGGTAACTTTGAGTTCAAAATTCATGGTTAATTGTGCTTGTGCAACATAGAAAATTTGGATCAAGACTTTCTATCGCCTGCCCCTGCTTGTAATTACTTGCCGTGGCAGTAGTAGGTTGGTTTGATCTTCAATCAATTATTTTTTGGACGCCTCTGCGCGCGAGTCAATACAGTCTCGTCTCGCATCTACTGCTGCAAGATGTTCCCTACAGTACTTAGCTAACGCGTTTGGTAGGCTGAGCAGAAATTCTGCGTGACTGACGCAGCGTGATGAACGGCCATGCACTTCGCGAACGGGTCACGAGTCACTTTTAGCAATCATTTGGTAGGCTGCTGCACCGATCCGAGTAGAAGTGCACATTGTTTGGATGCATGGATAAAACATTTCATTTCTGTTCAACCACAACATATGTGTTTGGTTACTATTTTGGACACTCTGGCAACAAATATGGTGATCTTACCATCATATAACGGCACACAAACATCTCAAACATGATCATAAGCACAACAAACACTTATACACAACGAACAGAGCACTTAACAGTTCGTAATCTAGCGTCGGAGTGGTAAGATGCTTGCCTAAACCTGCAGGCAGACTACCCAGATCCAAAAGCAGTGTTCAAGAGCCTCCTATAGACCAGCACAACAGTGAGATATGCACAAAGAAGTATTTAACAGCCTCCTAGAGGCCAGCACAAATACAGAATCAGACATAAACAAAGGCAGCGATGGAGCAGCATCAGCTTAACGGCGAGGATCAGCAAAAGTGCCCTCGCGGTGCCTCTTGCAGTCGAAGATGCTGGAGTAGGATGTCTCCTTCCTGAAGACGTCGACCTTGAAGCCGTCGTCCTGAGGGGTGAAGACGAGCGTGTCGTCGACGTGCAGCAAAATCCCGTCGGCGAACTCCGTCCAGGACTTGATGAACCCGACGCGCTGGCCTGTCCACTGCAGCTGCACCTTCCAGTCGCAACGCTGGCCCAAGTACAAGTTGACCTTCTTCACCGGGGGATCATTGTTCTTGAGCTTGTACCTGGTGTTCAGGGGCTGCTCCATGTACGACGGGATGGCGAGGGCACGGAGGTCGTGGCTCTCCACCTGCACGAAGAACACCGGCAGACGCTACCTGGCAGCGTGCCCCAAGTCAGCAGGATGGCCGACGTGAAGCCTCGGCGCTGTGATCTGGTAGTGGGCTTCCATGAACGCTACGGTGGGGTCACGCAGCTGGACACGGACGACCATGTCGATAGCGTCCAGTATGGGCCCTCCCGAGAATAGTTTAGGAAGGGCCAGTTCTGCACAAGCACAAGCAAGCAATGCCAAGTACAAGCATGCACAAGCACAAGCAAGCAATGCCATGGACAAACATGCAGAAGCACAACCAAGCAATGCCATGGACAAGACTGCAGAAGCACAACCAAGCAATGTCATGAACAAGCATGCACAAGCACAACCAAGCAATGCCATGGACAAGCACAAGCACAAGCAAGCAATGCCAAGCACAATCACAAGCAAGCAATGCCAAGCACAGACACAATCAAGCAATGCCAAGCACAAACACTGTCAAGCCAATCATGCTGCTTCAGATTGGCAATGTCATGGACAATGGCGATACCAATCTCAAGCGCTGTCATGGACTTGACATTGTGAAGTCCATGATGGTGATTGAGAATGCCATGGGCAAGCATAAGCACTGCCAAGAACATGCATGCACATTGCCATGAATCTTATCTACATTCCTATCTACATTCACATGTACAATGTCATCTAGTCAATGTAAACAAGGGAGAAGTAGTCGATTGAAGGTACTTACGATAGGGTGGAGGGACAGCGGCCCAGTCTGAGGAGGAACAGGACGCGCGCAGGCGCCGGTTGGTCCTCGAGGAGGTCGCACTCCAAATCCGGGTGGAGGAGGAGGCGGACCAGGAGCGTAGGTCCTCATCGACGGTGGCGGTGCAGCGGTCGGGAAGCGGGGCGCTGATGGTGCTATCGTCTGCCGATGAGCACGAGGCCGACTGAACCCCGGCAGCGGCGCGACGCGAGGGGCGCCATTGGGTGCAGGCGGACGCGGCATGCCCCATGGCATCGGCGTGTGCATCGAGGTCGACGCGAACCCCGGCGGGGGCTCCATCTTCTTGCTGGAGCCCGGTGCACCGGCCGCCATTGCGGCCGCCCTCGCCGTCAGAAACCTTAGTGGGGAGGGGGCAAAAACCCCGCCCCCGACTGATCTGCCGATCGAATCCCGGCGGCTTGAAGAGCCAAGACGGCGATGCTCCGGGTTGCAACGCCGGCCAACCTCGTGCTCGCGAACGGCGATGACCGATTCAACACCGGCATCGATCTGCGCCGCCGAGTCGCAGCCTCCGGCCTCGTACTCGCGGACGAGGTGCAGGAGCGCCTCGTTGGACCTGATGGCCGTCGGCCGGACGGCTGGATCCGTCGGTGCTGGAGAGGATGGTGGAGGAGGAGGTGGAGGAGGCGAGGAGGCCATGGCGGCGGTTGATGGGACAATACGGTGCTGTCTGTGCCAGTAGTGAATGGGGAGAGAGAATGAGCAAACCGATGAGGGGAAGTGGGGAGCGAGGACCAAGGCAACGCGTTGTCTCCCGCGCTTCTCCACGCGTGCAACCGTTGCACGCGGGCGTGCAAAATGGAAGAATAATGAGACATGCCCACTGGAAACTGCCAATTCGAGCGTTCCTCCAGAGTCTATCCTAGGGGTGCTTTGAGAACCTATTGACCACAACGCGGATCACTTATAGACAACCAAACATATCATTTTTTGCTGGGCTGATGAGAGACAAAGGGCTCGCCGCCTACCAAACTCACCCTAAGAGCATCTCCACTCGTCTCCCCACAGAGCCCCCCACGGCCACTTTTTTTCACCCGGACGGCGAAAAACGGCCCAGTCAGGCCCCCGGTTCCTCGTTTTGGTCCGGATTTGAGCCTATTTTCGTCCGGACTCCCCATGCCATCCTCGGTTTGTCGGGGTCTCCCGAGGACTCCGGATGAAGCTAAACCAACCGCCCACGCCCACGTGTCTCCTCTTTCGTCCGGATTCCCCGAGCCATCCTCTTTTTCCCCGAGAAACGCCGCCAGGGAGCACACGACTGGGAAACTACTCCTCCCACGCCAAATCTTCCTCCAATCCGGACGAAAATTTCGCCGGATTTGGACGTGGGGAGCGCCAACGAGTGGGGATGCTCTAAGTTTTGTCTACATGTGGGGATTCCCCTACAGTACTTCCGTCCCGTTCCGCCCGTGACTCACACGGTAAGTAGATTCCCGGTGAAAGTGGCAAGTTTTTCACCGCTTTCTCACGTGATGTGAGGTGCCAAAAATTTAAAGCAAAAGCTTAGCGTAGCGCGTCAGTAAAATTAAGAGAGGCAGCGAGCGGCCCCGCCGGTTCGCAAAAACTTCTCCTCGCGCTTTATTACCACCGCTTACCGTCGATCCGACGGCGCCACAGCCACCACGCGGCGCGTAGGGCGCCTGGCAGCCGTCCGATCCTCCAGCGCGGCCAGATCCAGCAGCACGTCGTCTTCCTCTGCTCCCTTCCCACCACCACGTCTCCACCACTCCCAAGCTGGCCAGCTTCGTCCAACCCCTCCCAAATTCTCCGGCGAGGCGCGCCGCCCCTCCGTCAACCGGAGCGGCAATGCAGCTCCTCCTCCTCCTCCTCACGCTCCTCGCCGCCGCCATCGCCGCGCGCGGCTCCGACGACCCGTTCCTCTCCGGCGGTAAGCTCGCGCTCAAATTCAGCTCGCAAGTTCACACCTTTGTCCACACGCTGACGCTCACTCCCCACGCCCCACCGCGCGTGCAGCGCAGGCGAACCACAGCTACAACATCGACTGCGGCGGCGCGGCGGACTTCACCTCGAGCTTCGGCCGGCCATGGCTGGCCGACCGCTACTTCTCCCCCGGCGGCGCGGCGGGGATGGTGGCCGAGCCGCACCGCTTCCCGAGCCCGCAGGAGCGGACGCTCCGCTTCTTCCCGCCCTCCTCCGCCGGCAAGTCCTCCTGCTACTCCCTGCCGCTCCCGCCGGGCCGCTACTACCTGCGCGTCTTCTCCGTCTACGACAACTACGACTCCAAGCTGCGCTCGCCGTCCTTCGACGTGTCCGCCGCCGCCACGCTGGTCCTCTCCTTCCGCTCCCCCTGGCCGGAGACCGCCGCGCGGTACGGGGCCTACTCCGACCTCATCTTCCCCTCCCACTCCTCCCCCACCTCCGCCACCCCCAACACCACCGACACCACGGACATCTGCTTCTACTCCCTCTCCACCGACGCGCCCGCCGTCGGCTCCATCGAGGTGGCGCCGGTCCACCCGCTGGCCTACGACGGGGCGGCCACGGGCGCCGGGGTCGTGCTCGTCAACTACGGCCGCCTCACCTGCGGCAACGGCCTCTTCGGGCCGGGCTTCACCGACGACCGCGACGCCTTCTCGCGCGTCTGGCAGGCGGGCACCGACTTCCGCAACAACGACCTCGCCTACGACGCCGTCACCGCCGGCGGCCGCAAGATCTTCGGCGCCGAGCAGCCGCCCAACTACTTCCCCGCCAAGATGTACGCGTCGGCCGTCACCACGGGCGGGGACGCCTCCAGCGCCGAGATCGAGTACCTCATGCCCGTCGACACCAGGCTCTCCTACATGCTCTGGCTGCACTTCGCGGAGGTCGATGCCGCCGTCGGCAGAGCCGGGCAGAGGGTGTTCGACGTAATGCTCGCGGGCAGGAACGTCACCAGGATCGATATTTTCAAGCAGGTCGGGGGCTTCACCGCCTTCAAGTGGACGCATGTCGTCGAGAACCTCACCAGCAGCACCTTGAGCGTCAGGCTCGTGCCGGTCGTGGGGCGGCCCATCCTGTGCGGGCTCGAGAACTACGCCATGGTGCCGCTCGAGACCAGGACCGTGCCCAACCAAGGTAGCACTGTAATTGTTTTTCTCAACACAAGAGGAAGAGGGGTCAAGTCCTCTAGTTTCCATCAACAGAAACCAGCATATACGTTCGCTGAGCTTGTCACGCTTGTTCTGTGCAGCGGCTGCGATGAAGGCGCTGAAGGATTCGCTGAAAATTCCAGCAAGGATGGGGTGGAATGGGGATCCTTGCGCGCCGAGGACGTGGGATGCGTGGGAGGGAGTCACTTGCCATCACGGTGACAAGGGCCTTGTCATCACTCAGCTGTGAGTGCTCTTTCGATATCCCAATGCTATTCTTAGCCATTCTCTCTTTGATTGCGACATTTTACTTCTTTGCTGACAAGGAGAGATGTTGGTAGCAGTCACATAGAGCTAGCAGCAAACCTATGCACCTCAGTGATTGCTGCTCTGCTACTCAACCGATCTGATTTGCCCCGGAAAACTGGACTGCAAAATTTGAATTACGTTCACAAGTTTTTGTCTTCATTGTGGTTTTACTTTGAGCCACTGGTCCTTGTATTGTTCTAATTTTAGTGCTAGTAGTTAAAAAGTGTATTGTCCTACATGATAATAATTCGTATGTGGCAGTGTCATTATGTGGACTCGCATGAAACTTCACAGTGGAACTATGCTTGTGAAAAGTTGAAATGGTTGCTGTCATTAATTCGTACTTTAATTAATTCCACTTGGCAGGGATCTTGGAAGTCAAGGTCTGAAAGGTTTCATCGCTGATGAAATAAGTCATCTTACAGACTTGGTAAGCTTGTAAGTATCATTGCACACACTTAAGTTGATTTCAACTTGATCCAGGTCAACTTTGGTATTTAGAGTTTTCGTATATCAGTGGTTCTATTAGTTTCATGCTTGCGTTAACTTTATGGGAGCACATGAACGGTTACTTTGAAATTTATAATCTTCTAGTATTATAGACAACTGGTTGACCTTGTATCTGGTGTTTCAAAAAAAAAACCTGGTTGACCTTTGTTATGGTATCTGAGACATAAATAAGTAACTTACCTTGATTATTTTCTTTCTACAAACTAAAGCAAGAAGCAGTGCAAATCCAAAGCGAGAGAGAAAAACAGTTTAGCGTGTCATCTGGAAATACTGTAAATGAAATCTCAAAACTTCAATCTGAAACATATTATTGGAATGCCCGAAAGTCAAAATAGGACTAACTGCACATGGGTATGTAATGGAAGTATGTCAAGGAGTGGCAGAGCACTATGAATCGCAATCCTTGACCTGGACAGGTATGATAGCATGCATCTGGAATCAGCAAAGTAGCATTCCCAACCCCACCAGTCAACCACCCCTACAGAAGGCCAATCTTTCATATAAAAAGTGGGCTAACTATTTCCAGCCTTGCCAGATTTTTCTAGGCCTGTTTTGTATGTACATGTTGGTTTAATAAAATAGAGCCTTCAGGTAGGGCTCTCCCTCACCATCTTTATGTTAGAAAAAGTAACTTCCTGTAGGATGTTCACAAAAAATGAATCTGTTGGATCTCTAGACATTCTAGCTAGAAACTAGGTTATCTCCGTGTTGATTAAAAAGCAACTCCAATACATCTGTATTTCATCCATGCCCCGAATTAACGAGCCTACAAGGTTTTCTGAATACTAATGTGGACAAACCGACTCCTTAGGTAGGTCGCTTAACACTAGCTTCTGCCATGAACATTCTGGAATATCAGTAGGGAATTTGAACTGCAACATCAGATGCTCTCATGAAATGCATACTGAATATCAGTAGGAGTATTATTTCTTAACCTGAACTTTTGATATATGAACAATTGAAAACCAAATGACCAAAAATGATGCTCCAACTTGTATATAGTTTCTGTTGCTTTCCTCTAGAACCATTATGGGGAGTTGTGTTGTTTCCCTTAGTTTGCTTATTGCCAAGAAGCAGGATATGAGAGCTCTATATATTAGAAGGCACGGGAAATAATGTTTTTTACTGCCATGTTTTCGTCTAATTGGTGAGATTAAATTTGGGAAGTTCTGGTCAAATTCTCCATGCATGGCACACAAACCCAGTTGTAGTAGGTACTAGGTAGTGACAGTAGTTTTGTACCTCAAAGATAGTCTTTTCTAACTCGTATTGCTGTTAAATAATATGAATCAACGAATGGAGATTGCTGTACAGGTGTCGCTTGGAAATAAACAGCATTTGAAACTTTAATGTGAAAATATATGATTGGTAGGTATTAAAGTCAAATTAGGACCACAAGTGCACATGGATATGTAATGGAAGTATGTGAAGGAGTGGTACAGCACTATGAATACCAAGCCCTGACCTGTACAGGCATGATAACATGCATCTGGAATGAGCTGAATGGCTTTTCCAACCGCACGTGTCACCCACAGGTCACAGTAGGCCTACAATGGTTCAACAAAACATGGGCTAGTTCATCGAGTTCAGGAGCTTCGCGTACGAGGTTGTGTGACAAAAAATGGATCTCTTAAAGGCATCCATGTTGCCATTCCGATTAGTCTAGTCATCTACAGCATTAGGTTTAACATGTCTTGAACTGTTTTCACTGATTGAGGATCTGTGGTCCTTGCAGTCATTTTTCTTTTTCCAAAGAGGGGTTGAAGGTAGTAGTCTTTCCTTCAGGACTATATCTGTCAGCTGATAATCCCAGGGTGTTGCTTTCCTTTGTGTGAGACTTCACCAACTTTCTAATAAAAAACCTGGGTTAATTGCGTGTGGTCATGAGAACATCTCACTGACTACAGCATGCCAACAGTGTGTAATTCATCCATGCCAAGACTAACTAAACAGTCTACTAGATTTTAGTAACGCCAATGCAGAGACAGACAAGTTGGGCCCTTATATCGCTTAGACGCTTAACACTTGTGTTGGTCTCCAACGTTCTAGAACCTTCTTACGGGATGTGAGCTCTGAACACCAGCTTCTCTCATAAATTGCACTTTGCTGATTTGACTCGTGTAGCAAATGAGGTCTTATTTCTTAGCTTAAACTTTGATTCATGAACACCAAATGACTAAACGGGATGCTTGAAGTTGTATATGCATGTATCTAGACGTGTTTTAGCGTGTAGATCAATGCAAATTTAGACAAAGTTGAGACGGAGTAGTTGTTTCCTACAGAATCATTATGGCAAGTTGGGTATCTCCTCCTAGTAGGAGAGCTCTATAAAATAGGAGTTCTGGGAAAGTTGTTCCTTGTATCTATCATGTTGTCGTCAGCAGACGTTCCTCAGATATAGTATTTTTTATTTGTATCATTTATTCGTCATTTGCTTTGAAATGATGTAGATTCATCTCTGAAATGACTGTAGAATGTTACACTATGGATGATATTAGTTGCATCATGCCATTATCTCCTGAACCTTCTAAATTGACCTTGTCCTAGATTTACGGTGTCATATCAAATTCATACTGTTTTCCTTTCCATATTTATATGTGCTCATAAATTCTATGAACACTTGATTCGAAGCTGTAAAAATGTGGGTTATGCAGTTCCTGATCTCTCCTTTTTAATGTAAATAAATGTTACCTTCTGCCTGGCCAGGAACATGAGCTCTAATTCCTTGACTGGAAGCTTACCTCCGGGTTTAGGCCAACCTTCACTTGCAACACTGTGAGTACAATAGTTTTTATACCATGTGCAAAGTTTAAGTCTAAAGCTTCTACTTTCTTGTGTTTTTCGTTTCATGTAGTTGTAATGCTTCTGCAAGACTTTGTTCCCTAATAATTTGCAGTCATTTTGAGCAGTTGATCTGTTTGTTTCTTAGGGATCTGTCCTCGAACCAGTTTACCGGGAGTATTCCTGGCACCATAGGCTCATCCAAATTACAGACTGTGTAAGCACATAGTTTGACATTTGTGTCCACTTTGTTCAGCAATAGTGACTTACTAGATACTACCTCTTCTGCAGTTTACTAAACAGCAATCAACTTGATGGGCAAGTTCCAGAAATACTTTATTCAGTTGGCGTGCATGGGGGCGTGATAGAGTAAGATATCTTAACTATTTTCATCACACAAAACTTCACTTGATTTAGGTCAGAGTACATTCGTCATCATTCCTCGTCAGGTAGAACAAATTTAGGTGTGCAAGCCTATAAGGTGAACTGGGTGCATGCAAGATGCAACTCAATAGATGAAGCTGTTGTTTGGTACATTGTATTAGTTAAATTACATGCTCTCATTGTATAATACTGGCAACCAACAAGGAAATTTAGATACGCAAAGGGCAAGCAGATAGATTAAGAATCATCTGTTTACATACTGGATAGATTGTCTTGGGGTTTATAAGCATGCATTCTGTTGACAGTCTCTCAGGTAACAAAGGCCTGTGTGGAGTGCCTACTCTACCTGCATGCGCATTGTTCTGGGAGAAAGGAGGCTTGAACAAAACCGGCAAAATTGCACTAGGAGCCTCCTTTGGACTTCTTCTGCTTGTCATACTTATAGTGGTCTACATAGTGTGTATAAGGCGGGGACCTTATGACTACGATTTTGAGTTTCCTCAAGATTTGACTTGTAAGTATTTCATTTAACTCTTTTCCCTTCATATTCACTCAGCTTCATATATGATTAAGTTACTGAAACGGCCATCAGTGTGATGTTATATCATGCTAACAAATTTATCTTCCTAGCTAGTTCTAAAATTTAGATTTATGTCACAATTTTCAAGGTTCAAAAAAGTGTTAGGCATAAATTCCTCTTTTCATCTAACCGATGTATCTTCCCAGCTATAATGTCTCAGTTATTCAAACTATGTGGCCTTGGTTATTTCTGAACTAGTAAACACAAGTCACTACTGTAGTGTCTCAGTCAACTGGTTATTCCTGAACTAGTCAACACAATCGAGCGGCATAATTCCAGAACTAGTTTTCTGAGCTTGTAATCCAATTGACTATCTTTGCTAATATACATCCGGGACTTGTGTGAAGGCAAGGCATTTAACTTGTTCAATTCACGTGTGCAGCAATATCGGCAATCTCAGCAAAACGGAACAGGTACCAGCGGGCAAAGTCTGTCATGCTCGCGGAGATGGAGGCGCACAGCACAGATGGTTTGTATACGAACGGCGATAGGAGTACCCGCTAAGTGACGCACGTTGGAAATGGACCGACTGTTGTATTTATGGAGGGGACACTCATGAGTCGTGACGGCTGCAGGCTTGAAGCAGGGACAGCATGCTGCGGATTGATTTTGCCAGCATCATTGCCATGATGCCCCCCCTGTGGCTTCAGTCACCAGCAGCTTCAGTGTAACATATGTCATGTGTACCGCATCAGTAGTGTATTGTAATGTGAGGTGGTGGTGGTGGTTGTAGCAGTATTACGAGGCCTTGCTTCTTCTCTCGGGGCTTTGCTCCTGGATCATTTTGTTAGTTTTAGCCTAGGCACAGGTCCACTGAACGAATCATGATGTAAAGGTGACCAAAAGCAGGACAGATTTTCAGCTGATGTATTATGGGGCGTGAACTGTTAAGCCTGTGTGATGGGATGACCGTAATTTTGTGGTGTAAAACCTGACATGGCGTCACTGACCAAATAATATTAGGTGTTGTGTTAGCAATGTCTGTTAATCTGAGTTTACACTGAATGAAACTTAGGTGTTGCAGGATGCTGTAAAAATAAATGGAACTTGAGCTTCCGTTTAGTATATGCAGCTCAGCAGCATGTCGATGGGCGAGGTATGGATGCCTTCCTTATACTCTTGGCCGAATAAATATTGTAACAGTTGCACTATACCCGTATTGATGGATCTGGTCCATTAGATCAATTCAGATGGACGGTACATATTTATTGTACCCATCTCTGCTGTTTTGATCCATCTCCTTCATCCAGTAATTCGACATTGGTGCATGTAACATTGACACTTGCACCGGAGAAGTGTATAGCTAGCTGGCATTAATCAGTTATAATCCACCATGTGAACCACAGCTCAATCGGGATAATAAATCATCACACATCGCAGAGAATAGCAGACACAAAATAATCACCACATTTAGACATCCACGATGAAAATTTGTAGATAAGCAAACACGCTTGGTCTACACCAGCTGCAATCCCGTATTAGTATTCCCGGAGTATATATGTAAGATATCTTTAGGGACGTTTTATTGAAAGTACGAAAATGATGCTTACATGAAGTTACATAACCCGATTGGCCCCACCAAGTGATTGTGAGCTAGACTGAACCGAGAAGATTCATGAGAACAATCTAGTGACAAATTGTTAACTTCCTGTCACGATTTTGTGGTTCCCATATACAACATGGTTGCTCCCAGATACAATATTGCTGTTCCCATATACGAAATTGTTGCTCCCAGATACGGTATTGTGGTTCCCGGATACGGAATTGTGGCGCCCAGATACGATCTGGTGGTTCCCGGATACGGTATTTTGGGTTCCAGATACAGTGTTGTGGTCCCTGGATACGGCGTTTCTGTTGTCAGTTACGACATGTGGTTCCCACATACGACATGGTATGTCACCCCCAAATTCGACAGTGTTGTGGCTCCCAGACACAACGTTGTTGTTCCCGGATATGATAGTGTTATCGTTCCCAGAAACAACATTGTTGCTCCTAGATCTAACAGTATTGTTGCTCCCAGTTATTGTATTTTGTTCTTCGTCGAGTGCTCCTTGGTTACACTTCACATGTAAGAGCATCTCCAGCCGCGTCCCCCAAAGCGTCTCCCAAACCGCGCCGGATTGAGCGTTTGGGAGACGTGTTTTGTTCGTGCCACGTTTGGGGGACGTCGCTCCCGAGCCGCGTCCCCCAAACGCCGCCCCAAATGAATATTGGTGCACGAAAATAAGGGGTTTCATTCAATTTTGATTATATATTACAAAGTTTGAATGAAAACGGCTAGCTTTCATCTAAACCTAGCCTACTGACCACCCGGTGGTGCGTTCGACGGCCCCGCCCCGTCGTCGCCTCCCCTACGCCGCAGCTCCTCCTGCGCACGCCTCTTCTCCTTGCGTTTGGCGGTGGCCTGACGGCTCCGTTCCCGCCGCGCGTCCTCCTCCGCCCTCCCCTGCTGCGCCGCCTGGAGGGAGAGCTCGACAGCGCGTAGAATCTGCGCCTCTTCGCAGGCACGGGCGTCGTCCTGGAGCTTCTTCTCCGACTCGAAGGACTCGACGAGCGCGCGTTGCTGATCGGCCGTCTCGTCCGGGTGCGGCCCGTCGTCGTCGGACCACTCGAACTCGTCGTCGTCGTCGTCGTCCTCCACCTCGGTCTCCTCCGCCTCGGCCTCCTCCTCCTCCATTGGCGCATCGTCCTCCAGATCTGTTGGCGCCTCCATCATCGCCGCCGCCAACACGTCGGACTCCGCCGCCAACTGGTCTGCCCGCCTCCCCCAGATCGCCGCCAGCGCCGCCTCCCGCTGCCGACGCTCCTCCGCCGCCAGCTGCTGCTGGCGCTCGATCGACTCCCGCCACTGGCGCTCGATCGACTCCCGCCGTTCTCGGTACAGCGCATCCCGCTCAACGCGCTGGCGCCGACGCTCGTCAACCCACCGCTGCTCCATCTCCTCCCGTGCACGGCACCGTCGCGCCTCTTGTCCCGTCGAGGCGTCGGGACGCCGCAAACGGTGTCGCATTGCTGCTCGTGCCACGCTGCCGCCGCCGCGGCCTCGCCGGCCAGCGGGGCCATGGGCGCGAACACGGCTAGATCCGCCGCTCGCGCCGCCTCCCGCTGGCTGGCGGGCCTGCTGCTCCATTGCCTCCCGCCGCTGCTGACGGTGTGCACGCCACCGCTCTTCCCGGGCCGCGGGGTCGGTGTTGACCTGCGTTTCCGGGACTGCAAGTGGAGGAGACGACGGTGGAGGGAAGTGGCCAGCGCCGGGCAGTTCGCCATTGCCACTGATGGTGGAGGAGACGGCGGTGGAGCGACGAGGGCTGTGTTTGTTGCCGGTGGGGTGTGGTGGCTACCATTGAGCCGGGAGACCTTTTATAGACGCCGACGTCGGGAAGAAAGCGCGGGAACAGGCGAGAAGAGGCGGGAAAAAAGCTTGGGAACGGGCGGTGGCGTGCGAACGCCGGCGACGCGTGGAGGCTGCGCAGCACCGACGAGACGTCTCGCCTGCCCCTCCGTCGCCATTAAGGCAAAGATGCCGCCGTTTGTCACTGCGCGCGAATAACGCGAGGTAGGCGACGGTTAGGTTAAAATTAACTGTGCCGCTGACGGGTCGGCCCCGCCAGTCCCCGCCTCGCTTTTCGTTGTGTCCGGCGTGCCCGGAGCGTCTCCTGTGGGACGGGGACGGGCTCGGGGCACCGGACAAAAATGGGCTTTGGGGGACGCGGCTGGAACGGTTTTTTGGTCTGGCGCGCCCCACATCCCTTTGGGGGACGCTTTGGGGGACTCGACTGGAGATGCTCTAATGGCATGTTAGTGAAAGGCTTACCCAGTGAACGACCAATGGTGGTGAGCCCTTTGAGCAATATGTGAAAACTCTTGGGTACCTCGCCAATCCATGAAGTATGTGAGAGATCTTTTTTTTGTGTGATTAAGAGAAACATCGAACAGTACAAAGCACCCCAACAAAAATGAAAGTTACAACGATATTCTTGAGATGCCCTTCGTCTTCAACCTCCAAGTGTCAACGGCACGCCGCTGCTGCCGCTCCTCTCTGAGTCGGCCTAACGTTGTTGGTTGCGGACGGGAAGTCGCCGAACGGGTAAATAAGACCACATCCGCCCCGGAGACAAAGAAGAAAGAATAACCGCCGATGAAGCTCCATGGAGATCCGGAGATCCGGAGATCCCCAGCCAGAAGATGTCCTCGAGAACCACACCACTCCCACAAGCTTCTCGACGTTGCCGTCGAGATGGGGTTGAAGACGGGGATACTTCATTGGAGAAGACGCCGCCACCACCACCTGAGCGCCGCCACACCAAACCTTGACCCTAAAACCAAAAAACGAAGCCCTCCCGTTGACGCGGACCGAGATCCACCCCGTCTCCATGACCCGAAGGACATAGAATTGGGGCAGGCCAGCGGCGCTGATGGGAGGCTGCCGGAAAAATGAATCGCCTCCTTATCGCCTCAAGAGACGTACCGGTTCCAGAGTTCTCGTGCAACAAGTATGTGAGAGATCTAAGTGGCAAAGGTGGCCAATTTCACTAATCCATGACGGGATGGTGCCGAACAATACGTTGTTGGCAAGGTTAGGGCATCTCCAGCGGCGCGACGCAAACAGACGCTCAGCAACCGTTTTCGTCCGCCGTGACCGGAAATGCGTGTGGGCCTGCTCCAGCGGGGTGACGCAAAGTGACCGGCCCAAATATGCGCCAGGTTTGCATCTCCGCGGACGCTCCGCGGTCGCGTCTAGCGTCCGCTCGCTTCCCCACGGGCCCTCATGGCAGCGACCCAGGTTCGATCGGCCTCGAATTCACAACGCGCGCCGGTGTGGCAACCGTGCCGATGAACCGCCGCAATGGAGCGCCGAACCGCCGCGGAAGAGCAACCGCCGGCCTCTTCGTTATACGCGCCGCCGTTAATCCCCGCACATTATAACCCCCGCGTCTATGGTAATTCAAGTTCAACCGCCTCCTTCTTCTTCCTCTTGTTCTTCTTCTCCAACACCGGCACGCCATGAGCGACTACACGCTGCCGCCCGACTCGAAGAGCGAGGGCAAGTCGCTCGGATTTCTGCATTGGTGGGAATCCCCTGCGACGCCAAGCAATCCGGGCTCCATGCCCAGCGATCCTGCCTCCACGCCGAGTGAGGAGGAGGAGGACGGATGCGACAATGGCAGCGAAGGCCAGGAGGAGGACGGAGGCGGCGCTGCCAGCGATGCCGAGGACGAGGAGGAGGGCCAGGACTCCGAAACCAAGTTCGCCCGGTTGGAGGCGCAGGAGGCGGCGGACGACAAGGCGGCGGCAAGGAAGAAGTCCAGGGCCCGGGCAAGGGCGCTGGCGCGGGCGGCGCATCGTCGTCCGTTCACCAACGACGACGACGAAGACGCCATTTCTTCCAGTTTCAACTCCTCGACGGGTGCGTCGTCTTCCAGTTCCGACGAGGAGGTGACAAGCAAGAGACGCAAGAGTTTCGACGACGAGGCAGGGCCTTCTAACAAGAAGGCCAAAAATTATGTTTAGTTTATATGTTTTTAAATTTGTTTTTCTTTGTATGTTAAATATGTTTGAATCTATTCGATTGAAGTATCCGGTTAATTGTTTAGGCTATAATCTATTCGATTGGAGCAACATGACATCATTGAGTACTACTTTTTCGCATTTAAACTTAACCATTCAACAAAAATGAAAAGAAGTAGCACCAAAAAAACACTTGCATGTCCAAAATGCGTCGGACCGTTGGAGGTAGCCCCCAACGCAAACGGACATTTCGCCCCTCGTGGTCATTTTGGCGTCCGCCAGGCGACGCAAACGGACGCCAACGGATAATTTGGGCGTCCGAAATGCATCGTGCCGCTGGAGATGCCCTTAAGCGACTTGAGCTGCGTGAGGCCGGCCAAGGATGCTCCTATGATGGGGCCCACGAGGCCACGACTGGGGAGCCACAACATCGTGACGCGGCTGCGGCCGCAGCCCACACCATCCTAGCCACAACACAAGGCGCCAGATCAAGCAGCGAGGAGGAGGACACCACCTCCTCTAAGGTTGCCGGCAAACTCCCGCAGGGCGTGGAGGTCATCAGGGTGGCACGATGCCACGGTCGCCGCCAGCAAGAGGATGCCAAGAAGAGCAGCATAAATTAGGGGTTAGAAAAATCCAAAAAAGAAAACATTTATTTAGAGAGGATGACATGCGGGACCCATGAGCCAGCAGTATAAACGGCTCGATCGGAGAACGTGAACGAGAGGGTGCGATAAAAAAAAAATAGCGCTAGAGAAACTGCCATATAGGCCCTACAGTCCGCAGGGGTGCGGTTTTGTGTTGACTTTGCCAGCGCACCCGAGAATTCATCATGCACCACATCCCGGACCACAATGCGCGACGTTTTCCCTATTCCGTGGTGCTAGACAGCGTCAAAAACAAGAAAAAAAATTTTTAGATGCACCACGGAAAGAGCAAAAATCGTCAGAGATTATGCATCAACAACCACGGTGGGATCTCAAATTCGTCACCCATGCACTAGTAGGGAAAAAGCTATAGGGGCATGACTAATGGCAGCGGGCTGCATCCAGCGCACACGACTGATCTTTTTAGCAGCGGGAGGGAAAATGCACGCGAGTGATACGCTCTTACTGGCAGCGCGCCGAGGACCACCGCACGCGAGTACTACGTGGGCCCCGGCTGCACCCGGGTCCAAAAAATATCCACAATGTGCTATCATGTTGACATGCGACTGGTATGTCCATACCAGTCGCATGCCAAAGTATTGGTCGCGTGTCCTATTCCCACACATGGCAAGTAAACAGAGTTTTGTCGCGTGCGCCATGGCCACACACGACTAGTATCGGTGGTACTGCCTTTCTATCACGGACAGGCGCCACCTACCGGCCACACTCACCATTCGTCCGTTTGTGCAGCTTTCCCCATGAATTTCTCTCTCTCCTTCCTCCACCCTACCTTATTTTCTCCATATAGATCTCTTATTTTAGCCAATAAAATATATTTTGCCTCACCCTCTCTCCTACTCCTAGATCTAACCAAAACATTTGGTTTTTCCTCCACTTATTAAGTATATATTGGCACACTCTTCAACAAGTTCTCCTCCGGTCCACACGCGTCGTCTCGGGGATCCTCGATCTCCTTCATTTATTTAATAGGTGATTAAACTAAATGCATGTGTGTATTCATGTTGTCTACCCTCGATCGCTTTGTGATTTCGTTTCAAATATATGATGCGACAAAGACTTTGAAGCTTGTGATGTGTGCATGCATATGAGTTGCCAATGTTTTGCCGAAATATTGATTCATTTCTGTTTCGGTAAATTTCTGGCACTCCGTATATGTTCTATTTTTAGCAAAGGCCATGCCAATTTTTTTTTGAATCCGACGGATCTCTTGCTTATATCGTGCAGGGAAATCATGATCCCAATGAGTGAAAGGGTGGTGACCAGATGGTTAAAATCCGTGACGGAAAACATGATTCAAAATAAAGAAACAGAGATAAGATGTCTGTGTCGAAAATACAAATAAATATGCTTGCTCAACCCCTTCGATGGCCATTTGAAGGCGCATCCACTCATGAGTGGTTTCATGTATGGATACACTCAGTGTGCACGTCAAGATGATGATGAGGATGTCGACCATGAGAATGTGGATGGGCAAGACAGTAACAATCACGAGGAGCGAGAAGATGAACAATGGAACGAAGAAGCTTCTGAACATGAGATCAAGAGGCGCCTGCACATGGAGAAGAAGAGTTTGAATATCAAATGGAGAAGACGACGCAGACACGCAGACGACGCTTTGTTCTGCCATGCGGGACCCTCATGTTCAACAACTGCATCGGAAGGAGCTGCTAGAGAGAAACTAAAGCTTACGCAAATGCAGATAGACTCGAATACTCCGGTGTATGCAGGCTGCGAGCCCGAGGACTCACATTTGAA
This sequence comes from Lolium rigidum, assembly GCF_022539505.1. Taxonomy (NCBI): domain Eukaryota; kingdom Viridiplantae; phylum Streptophyta; class Magnoliopsida; order Poales; family Poaceae; genus Lolium; species Lolium rigidum. The sequence continues at coordinate 295,393,363 of NC_061513.1, forward strand.
AGTAACACTCCATATTCTGCAGCAGAAATCACAATTTAGATGGAGCGACTCAAGCGTCAACAAACATTTGAAATTCTTGTAGAACCTTCTTCCCAAAGGGAAAAAGATTCCTGCTAGTCTAGATGATGCAAAACAAGTGGTCCGCCCTCGTGATTTACCCCACGTTAGATACCACGTATGCATCAATGATTACATCATTTATCGGAATGAGCATTGATACGTCTCCGACGTATCGATAATTTCTTATGTTCTATGCCATATTATTGATGATACCTACATGTTTTATGCACACTTTATGTCATATTCGTGCATTTTCTGGAACTAACCTATTAACAAGATGCCGAAGTGCCAGTTCCTGTTTTATCGCTGTTTTTGGTTTCAGAAATCCTAGTAACGAAATATTCTCGGAATTGGACGAAACGAAGACCCGGGGCCCTATTTTTCCACGGAGCTTCCAGAAGACCGAAGAACACACGAAGTGGGGCCACGAGGTGGCCAGACTATAGGGCGGCGCGGCCCAAGCCCTGGCCGCGCCGACCTATAGTGTGGGCCCCTCGTTAGCCCCCGACTCTGCCCTTCCGCCTACTTAAAGCCTCCGTCGCGAAACCCCTGATGCGAAAAACCACGATACGGAAAACCTTACTGAGACGCCGTCGCCGCCGATCCCATCTCGGGGGATTCCGGAGATCTCCTCCGGCACCCTCGCCGGAGAGGGGATTCATCTCCCGGAGGACTCTACACCGCCATGGTCGCCTCCGGAGTGATGAGTGAGTAGTTCACCCCTGGACTATGGGTCCATAGCAGTAGCTAGATGGTTGTCTTCTCCTCATTGTGCTTCATTGTTGGATCTTGTGAGCTGCCTAACATGATCAAGATCATCTATCCGTAATTCTATATGTTGTGTTTGTCGGGATCCGATGGATAGAGAATACCATGTCATGTTAATTATCAAGTTATTATACATGTGTTGTTTATGATCTTGCATGCTCTCCGTTTCTAGTAGAGGCTCTGGCCAAGTTTTTACTTTTAACTCCAAGAGGGAGTACTTATGCTCGATAGTGGGTTCATGCCCGCATTGACACCTGGGGAGTGACGAAACCCCTAAGGTTGTGTTGTGCTGTTGCCACTAGGGATAAAACATTGGCGCTATGTCCGAGGATGTAGTTGTTGATTACATTACGCACCATACTTAATGCAATTGTCCGTTGTTAGCAACTTAATACCGGAGGGGGTTCGGATGATAACTCGAAGGTGGACTTTTTAGGCATAGATGCAGTTGGATGGCGGTCTATGTACTTTGTCGTAATGCCCAATTAAATCTCACTATACTTATCATGTCATGTATGTGCATTGTTATGCCCTCTCTATTTGTCAATTGCCCGACTGTAATTTGTTCACCCAACATGCTTTTATCTTATGGGAGAGACACCTCTAGTGAGCTGTGGACCCCGGTCCATTCTTTAATACTGAAATACAAATCTGCTGCAATACTTGTTTTACTTGTTTTCTCTGCAAACAATCATCTTCCACACAATACGGTTAATCCTTTGTTACAGCAAGCCGGTGAGATTGACAACCTCACTCTGTTTCGTTGGGGCAAAGTACTTTGGTTGTGTTGTGCGGGTTCCACGTTGGCGCCGGAATCTCCGGTGTTGCGCCGCACTACATCCCGCCGCCATCAACCTTCAACGTGCTTCTTGGCTCCTCCTGGTTCGATAAACCTTGGTTTCTTTCTGAGGGAAAACTTGCTGCTGTGCGCATCATACCTTCCTCTTGGGGTTGCCCAACGAACGCGTGAAATACACGCCATCAAGCTCTTTTTCTGGCGCCGTTGCCGGGGAGATCAAGACACGCTGCAAGGGGAGTCTCCACTTCTCAATCTCTTTACTTTGTTTTTGTCTTGCTTTATTTTATTTACTACTTTGTTTGCTGCACTTAAACAAAACACAAAAAAATTAGTTGCTAGTTTTACTTTACTTGCTATCTTGTTTTCTATATCAAAAACACAAAAAAAATTAGTTACTTGTTTTACTTTACTTAATATCATGCATGTTTTTATTTCACTAGTTAAGCATAATGGAAAACAACAAAAATATGAGAGATCTTTATGAACTTTATCTTGAATTAGGACATGATGTGTTTGAAGAGAGAATTAAAAAACCCATGGAACTTTATATGCATGCTAATGGGAATGTTATTACTATGGATGCTTTGAACACCATTGTTGCTAATACTATGGAAAATTCTAAGCTTGGGGAAGCTGGCTCTGATGAGCAGGATCTTTTTAGTCCCCCAAGCATTGAGGAGAAAATTTTCTTTTATGATTACGATATGCCTCCTATATATGATGATAGCCACTTTGTTGAATTTGCTCCCACTACAACTAATAAAATTGATTATGCTTACATGGAGAGTAATAATTTTATGCATGAGACTCATGATAAGAATGCTTTATGTGATAGTTACATTGTTGAGTTTGCTCATGATGCTACTGAAAATTATTATGAGAGAGGAAAATATGGTTGTAGAAATTTTCATGTTACTAAAACACCTCTCTATGTGCTGAAATTTTTGAAGCTACACTTGTTTTATCTTCCTATGCTTGGTACTTTGCTCTTCATGAACTTGTTTATTTACAAGATTCCTATGCATAGGAAGCATTTTAGACTTAAATGTGTTTTGAATTTTCCTCTTGATGCTCTCTTTTGCTCCAAATACTATTTCTTGCGAGTGCATCATTAAAACTGCTGAGCCCATCTTAATGGCTATAAAGAAAGAACTTCTTGGGAGATAACCCATGTGTTTTTACTACAGTATTTTTGTTTTATATTTGTGTCTTGGAAGTTGTTTACTACTGTAGCAACCTCTCCTTATCTTAGTTTTATGTTTTGTTGTGCCAAGTAAAGTCTTTGATAGAAAAGTAAGTACTAGATTTGGATTACTCGCGCAGTTCCAGATTTCTTTGCTGTCACGAATCTGGGTCTATCTCCCTGTAGGTAGCTCAGAAAATTACGCCAATTTACGAGCATGATCCTCAGATATGTACGCAACTTTCATTCAATTTGAGCATTTTCGTTTGAGCAAGTATGGTGGCCTAATAAAATCCATCTTTACGGACTGTTCTGTTTTGACAGATTCTGCCTTTTATTTTGCATTGCCTCTTTTGCTATGTTGGATGAATTTCTTTGATCCATTAATGTCCAGTAGCTTTATGCAATGTCCAGAAGTGTTAAGAATGATTGTGTCACCTCTGAACATGTGAATTTTTATTATGCACTAACCCTCTAATGAGTTGTTTCGAGTTTGGTGTGGAGGAAGTTTTCAAGGATCAAGAGAGGAGTATGATGCAATATGATCAAGGAGAGTGAAAGCTCTAAGCTTGGGGATGCCCCGGTGGTTCACCCCTGCATATATTAAGAAGACTCAAGCGTCTAAGCTTGGGGATGCCCAAGGCATCCCCTTCTTCATCGACAACATTATCGGGTTCCTCCCCTGAAACTATATTTTTATTCGGCCACATCTTATGTACTTTGCTTGGAGCGTCGGTTTGTTTTTGTTTTTTTGTTTTGTTTGAATAAAATGGATCCTAGCATTCACTTTATGGGAGAGAGACACGCTCCGCTGTTGCATATAGACAAATATGTCCTTAGGCTCTACTCATAGTATTCATGGCGAAGTTCTTCTTCGTTAAATTGTTATATGGTTGGAATTGGAAAATGATACATGTAGTAACTCTAAAATGTCTTGGATAATTTGATACTTGGCAATTGTTGTGCTCATGTTTAAGCTCTTGCATCATATACTTTGCACCCATTAATGGAGAAATACTTAGAGCTTGCTAATTTGGTTTGCATATTTGGTTTCTCTAGAGTCTAGATAACATCTAGTATTGAGTTTTGAACAACAAGGAAGACGGTATGGAGTCTTATAATGTTTACCATATGTCTTTTATGTGAGTTTTGCTGTACCGTTCATCCTTGTGTTTGTTTCAAATAACCTTGCTAGCCTAAACCTTGTATCGAGAGGGAATACTTCTCATGCATCCCAAATACTTGAGCCAACCACTATGCCATTTGTGTCCACCATACCTACCTACTACATGGTATTTATCCGCCATTCCAAAGTAAATTGCTTGAGTGCTACCTTTAAAATTCCATCATTCACCTTTGCAATATATAGCTCATGGGACAAATAGCTTAAAAACTATTGTGGTATTGAATATGTACTTATGCACTTTATCTCTTATTAAGTTGCTTGTTGAGCGATAACCATGTTTCGGGGACGCCATCAACTATTCTTTGTTGAATATCATGTGAGTTGCTATGCATGTCCGTCTTGTCCGAAGCAAGAGAGATCTACCACCTTCATGGTTGGAGCATGCATGTTGTTAGAGAAGAACTTTGGGCCGCTAACTAAAGCCATGATTCATGGTGGAAGTTTCAGTTTTGGACACATATCCTCAATCTCATATGAGAATAATAATTGTTGCCACATGCTTATGCATTAAAGAGGAGTCCATTATCTCGTTGTCCATGTTGTCCCGGTATGGATGTCTAAGTTGAGAATAATCAAAAGCGAGAAATCCAAAATGCGAGCTTTCTCCTTAGACCTTTGTACGAGCGGCATGGAGGTACCCCATTGTGACACTTGGTCAAAACATGTGCATTGCAAAGATCCGGTAGTCCAAGTTAATTAGGACAAGGTGCGGGCACTATTAGTATACTATGCATGAGACTTGCAACTTGTAAGATATAACTTTCATAACTCATATGCTTTATTACTACCGTTGACAAAATTGTTTCATGTTTTCAAAATAAAAGCTCTAGCACAAATATAGCAATCGATGCTTTCCTCTTTGAAGGACCATTCTTTTTACTTTTATGTTGAGTCAGCTCACCTATTTCTCTCCACCTCAAGAAGCAAACACTTGTGTGAACCGTGCATTGATTCCTACATACTTGCATATTGTACTTGTTATATTACTCTATGTTGACAATTATCCATGAGATATACATGTTACAAGTTGAAAGCAACCGCTGAAACTTAATCTTCCTTTGTGTTGCTTCAATACCTTTACTTTGATTTATTGCTTTATGAGTTAACTCTTATGCAAGACTTATTAATACTTGTCTTGAAGTACTATTCATGAAAAGTCTTTGCTATATGATTCACCTGTTTACTCATGTCATCACCATTGTTATGATCGCTGCATTCACTACATATGTTTACAAATAGTATGATCAAGGTTATGATGGCATATCACTTCAGAAATTATCTTTGTTATCGTTTTACCCTGCTCGGGACGAGCAGTAACTAAGCTTGGGGATGCTTGATACGTCTCCGACGTATCGATAATTTCTTATGTTCTATGCCATATTATTGATGATACCTACATGTTTTATGCACACTTTATGTCATATTCGTGCATTTTCCGGAACTAACCTATTAACAAGATGCCGAAGTGCCGGTTCGTTTTCTGCTGTTTTTGGTTTCAGAAATCCTAGTAACGAAATATTCTCGGAATTGGACGAAACGAAGACCCGGGGCCCTATTTTTCCACGGAGCTTCCGGAAGACCGAAGAACACACGAAGTGGGGCCACGAGGTGGCCGGACTATAGGGCAGCGCGGCCCAAGCCCCGGCCGCGCCGACCTATAGTGTGGGCCCCTCGTTAGCCCCCGACTCTGCCCTTCCGCCTACTTAAAGCCTCCGTCGCGAAACCCCGATGCGAAAAACCACGATACGGAAAACCTTACTGAGACGCCGTCGCCGCCGATCCCATCTCGGGGGATTCTGGAGATCTCCTCCGGCACCCTGCCGGAGAGGGGATTCATCTCCCGGAGGACTCTACACCGCCATGGTCACCTCCGGAGTGATGAGTGAGTAGTTCACCCCTGGACTATGGGTCCATAGCGGTAGCTAGATGGTTGTCTTCTCCTCATTGTGCTTCATTGTTGGATCTTGTGAGCTGCCTAACATGATCAAGATCATCTATCCGTAATTCTATATGTTGTGTTTGTCGGGATCCGATGGATAGAGAATACCATGTCATGTTAATTATCAAGTTATTATACATGTGTTGTTTATGATCTTGCATGCTCTCCGTTTCTAGTAGAGGCTCTGGCCAAGTTTTTACTTTTAACTCCAAGAGGGAGTACTTATGCTCGATAGTGGGTTCATGCCCGCATTGACACCTGGGGAGTGACGAAACCCCTAAGGTTGTGTTGTGCTCGTTGCCACTAGGGATAAAACATTGGCGCTATGTCCGAGGATGTAGTTGTTGATTACATTACGCACCATACTTAATGCAATTGTCTGTTGTTAGCAACTTAATACCGGAGGGGTTCGGATGATAACCTCGAAGGTGGACTTTTTAGGCATAGATGCAGTTGGATGGCGGTCTATGTACTTTGTCGTAATGCCCAATTAAATCTCACTATACTTATCATGTCATGTATGTGCATTGTTATGCCCTCTCTATTTGTCAATTGCCCGACTGTAATTTGTTCACCCAACATGCTTTTATCTTATGGGAGAGACACCTCTAGTGAACCGTGGACCCCGGTCCATTCTTTAATACTGAAATACAAATCTGCCGCAATACTTGTTTTACTCGTTTTCTCTGCAAACAATCATCTTCCACACAATACGGTTAATCCTTTGTTACAGCAAGCCGGTGAGATTGACAACCTCACCGTTTCGTTGGGGCAAAGTACTTTGGTTGTGTTGTGCAGGTTCCACGTTGGCGCCGGAATCTCCGGTGTTGCGCCGCACTACATCCCGCCGCCATCAACCTTCAACGTGCTTCTTGGCTCCTCCTGGTTCGATAAACCTTGGTTTCTTTCTGAGGGAAAACTTGCTGCTGTGCGCATCATACCTTCCTCTTGGGGTTGCCCAACGAACGTGTGAAATACACGCCATCAAGCATGAAGACAAAACAGTATGTCCAGAGTGCAATGCCGATCGATACAAGAAAAATATGAAAGGTCCTCGAAAAGTGGTGTGGTACTTTCCGCTCACTCCACGTCTGCATCGGTATTTTGTGGACCGTAAGGAAGCAAAGCTCATGCGCTGGCACATGGAAAGGAAGAAGGCACTGGCTAAAGATGCTAAAGGACGGAAACAAACCGTGTTGACACACCCTGCAGATGCATGCCAGTGGAAAGCATTAGATATTGAATATCCAGAATTTTGGGAAAAAACCAAGAAACATCAGGTTGGGAGTGAGCACCGATGGATTCAATCTGTTTGAAAACCAGAGTAGCACACACAACACCTAGCCCATGTTTGTATGGATGTACAACTTTCCCCTGTCGTTGTGCATGAAGAGAAAGTACATACACATGAGTATGCTAATTCAAGTACCAACACAACCAGGGAACGATATCAATCTGTACCTACAACTATTGAAGGAGGAGCTAGCCATGTTATGGGCTGATGAAGAGGTAAATACATGGGACACCGTCGCAGAAGATTATTTTCCTATGAGAGCCACGTTGATCACGATGGTGCAAGACTATCTTGGCTATGGATATATCGCGGGTCAGGTGTGCCATGGACACAGTAGGTGTGTTAGGTGCATGGATCTGACGACGTATGAACAACTAGGGAAAGAGCTCGGGTCTTTGGAAACCATGAACATGGGGCATCGAAGGTGGCTACACAATAAAGACCCTTGGAGAAAGCATGGATATCTGTTCAATGGTAAAGATAAGCTCCGAGGAGTAACCCATCGAAGGAGCGGCATAGAAATCTATACATTATTAAAAAATGGAAAGAGTGCCCTGCGCTAGGAAAGAAGCAAAAGGCACTGACGCCGTTGCACAAGGTATGGAAAGCTAGGTCTATTTTTTGGGACTTGCCGTGCTGGAAAATCCTCGATACGCCTCATAGCCTTGATGTCATGCATATCACGAAAAATGTGTGCGAGAGTTTGCTTGGCACTCTGGTCAACATGCCGGAGAGGACCAAAGATGGGCCGAAAGCAAGAAACGACCTCATAGAGCTGAATACCAGGCATGAGCTTCACGGAGGACACTCCTATAATGATCAGGACCAGGAGAAGACAGAAGGTAACAAGGAAAAAAAGGTTAAGCGGAATGACTATTACTGCCCTCCTTCGTGCTCCACTCTAAGTAAAAATGAGATCAATCAGTTTTACAAGTGCCTTCTGGGAGTCAAAGTTAGTTTCGGTTACTCGGGGAAGATAAGCAGATATCTAGACCCGAAGAAATAAAATTTCAGTGGGATGAAGTCTCATGACTATCACGTGATGATGACGCGGATCCTTCCGGTTGCGAAACGAGGGATAATGGACACGCACGCCCGTGAAACACTTATTGGCTTGTGTAACTTCTTCGACGTTATCACTCAAAAGTCGATCACTTTGAAGAAACTCGTAAGGCTACAGGAAGAGATCGTTGTCATACTATGCGAGCTAGAGATTTACTTCCCGCCCGCATTCTTTGACGTTATGGTGCATTTGTTGGTTCATATGGTTGAAGATATCACCAATCTTGGACCAACATTTCTGCACATCATGATGCCGTTCGAAAGGATAAATGGTGTCATCAAAGGATACGTTCGTAACAGGACCCATCCAGATGGAAGCATCGTCTAGGAATTTCTGACCGAAGAGTGCATCTCTTTCTGCACGAATTATCTAAGCATCGAGAACCATGTTGGTTTGCCCGTCAATAAGCACCTTGGCAGACTCGATGGAGTAGGTCACAAAAATGGCTGGAGGGAAATGCATGTCGGCTAGTCTGGTCAACTCGCCGACTTTGACAGAGCAAACATAGTAGCGCTACAACACTTGGAGATTGTTGATCCTTGGTTGACAGAGCACAAAACCATGATTGCCGATAAGTATCGTGACCTAGGGCAAGAGAAGACGGAGGGAGACATAATCAAAGAGCACAACTCCTCTTTCGTGTGTTGGTTCAAAGAATATCTTCTAGCTAATGCCCCGCCAATGACTTCGACAGATGGAAAACTCTTATTCGCCTTGTCACAGGGACCCGCGACCAACCTTGCGACTTATCAAGGATACGATATCAACGGGTACACATTCTACACTGAGGATAAAGATAAAAATAGTGATCATCAACACTCAGGGGTAATGATGGAATCCTACACCGGTGAAAAAAAGGATAGATACTATGGAAGGATCAAGAAGATATGGGAGTTGAGCTGCGCTGGAGAAAATATTCCGATGTTCCATGTCAGGTGGGCTAAGAATATCGTAAAAGAAGACCAATATTTCACTACCATGTATATACCACCAGCCCAAGCCAAGAATGTTGGGGCGAACGTCACAACCAAAAATGAACCATGGGTATTGGCCTCGCAGGTGGCTCAATGCTTCTTCATAACCGACATGACCAAACCTAGCCGTGTTGTCGTAAGGAGAGGCAAAAGGAGCATCATTGAAATGGATGGAGTCACCCATGTGGAAGATTAATTCGACCAGTACGGCGACCCAAAGATTGAAGAAGATGATGATGATAATACACCATATACTCCAAGAAGAGGCAAAACCACATTACCTAAGAAATGTCTTCCGTTCAAAAGAAAAAGTCATGATATGGGGTTAAATTATTCAACATCAAGAAAAAAAGACAAGAAGAAGATGATTGTCAAACGATGAGAAGCACGGTGGTGTGCAGTACATGTATTCGCCGAGTTAATTAATTAATCGTCCATGTATAACCATCTATATTATATGTAGCACAGTTTTACATATTTTGAAATACAACAATGCTAAAAACTTGGTGGGTTTTCCGTGAGTTAATTAACACCATCCATTTTCTAATCGCGTGCGACGACAAAGACAGGCTGCTAGTAAGTTACCGGTTGCGAGAACCAACCTGAGGTTGGGTGGTTAGGAGGATGGTTGTACCCCCAGCCCACCAGAGTTCAAACCCCAGGTTTGACATCTGTGTGTCTCATAAAGGCGGAATATTCATTCAGTGGGAGGCGACGTTCCCGTCGACAGCGAGGCGCCTGTGGTGACTTCGTCAATTTCAAGATCCAATCCGCCGGCTCAGTCTTTCGAAGATGCTCATAGGGGTAGGGTGTGCGTGTGTGCGTCCATAGGGGTGAGTGTATGCGCGTGTATGTGAGCGTCTGTGTTTGTACTGTGTTTCTCAAAAAAAAAGTAAGTTACCAGTTGCGTGTCAGCGCGACTACACGCTTCCACTAACTTGCCAGCCACGTTCGTCCAACCGGGCATGCTACCATTAACTTTTTGGCAGTGTGGCAGTCGGCTCTCCGCTTCTAATTTTTCGTTTTAAGGAAGACGCGCGCGAGCGAGTTGACCCATTTTCGGGCACAAATCTTAAACTCGCACGCGCCGCCGACCGCCTCGCAACACCGTGCTCCGCCCCTGCTCGCCTAGCTCCAGTTGCCCCTGCCGCCCACTGCCTTGATCCAACGCTCGCCGCCGACCGCCTCGCCTCGCACCAGGCCACCGGAACTACTCACACGGCCGGCCGCCGGACCTGCTCGCACCGCTGCCCGCCGGACCTGCCCGTAGGGAGGAGGTCCACTCCGCCGTGCGCCTTCCCCCGCTCGCCTAGTGCTCCGCCGTGCCTAGGGTGAGTCCTCCACCTTTCCATCTCCTGACCACCACCTTGAATGCGCCCTCTAACTGCTCGACGAAATATCTGGCCATGGTGTTGTTGATGATGAGACAAAAATGCTGTGAATTGTTGATGATGAGACAATGCTGTGAATTGTTGATGATGAGACATGCATATATGCGTAAATGAGTTGCTAATGTTTTGCGAAATGTTGATTCATTTCTATTTCGGCAAATTTCTAGCACTCTGTATATGTTTTATTTTAGCAAAGATCATGCCGAAATTTTATATGTTACTAACTACTTGCAATTTAATTAACTTTAGTGCGTACATGTCGACCGTAAAGCACGACGATGAGGCCGGCTATTCTCAGCAGGTAGATGGAGAAGAAGCTTTTAGACGACATGGATCGTACTGGGAATATTTAATGTCTGATCCGCCACAGCCCTGTATGGACGAGGTCATGGCTAAAGAAGAGGAAGATGACAACACTAACGATGAAACCGGGTAGAGGAACCAGACTACCGATGGTGGGGAGGGCAACTGCACTACCGAACGTGGGGATGGGAACCGGACCACCAATGGCGGGGAGGGCAACTGCACTACCGAACGTGGGGATGGCAACCGGACCACTGATGGCGGGTAGGGTAACTGCACCACCGATGGTGGGGGTGGCAACCGGACCACTGATGGCGGGGATGGAAACTGCACCACCGATGGTGGGGGTGGCAACCAGACCACCGATGGAAGCCAATCGACGAGGACAATGAAGTTCAGGCGCCGAAATAGGCTCCCTACAAAAAGGGAAGATGTCCACGAAGTAGAGAACACTGCATCCTCATCGTTTTGTATCCGGAAGTTTCACAAGCCGTGTTTCTGGACTCGTCGAGGATCAACAACCTGAATAAAGAGTACATCGAACTCAAGAATGTTCTCGATGATGCTCTCTGCGGCTTCTCCATGAAGGTAGGATGCCTCAAGAAAATAGTACGCAGATCAGGAAAGAAGGCGTTCAACTACAAAACCGAATTTACCTGCCTCAAACAACCGCCTAAATTTATGAGGGGTGCGTACTACGTCATCCTTCACATGAAGGACATTGTACGCCATCACCAAAACCTTATGATGCTAACTCAACTCGAGGAATGTGGCAAAGACAATGTGGACCGCACTGTCGAAGCTCTCAAAGCTGAGTTCTGTGGCATACAGTAGAGTCTTGGGACAATCATCTACAACAATGTTCTTGGACGTGAAGGGATGTTTCACGGCGGCAATCCAAAAATGACATGACATAGCTGATCGCTCAACACAATAGGTGGCATTCTCCCATTCAAGGCAAAATCGGTCAAGTGAAGACGCACTTGTGGGGTGTAATAAACTTTATTATGATCTTCGGACTATGATCTTATAGTTTAAACTTTATTCCCAGACTATGAACTTGTGATGTAACTTTATTCCTAAACTTATGATGCTTTTGTATTATGAATCATGCATGCTTAATTATGTTTCTTTGTATTGCGAACATTTTTTTTGTTGTTGCCTAATATTATATTGCATATTATCTATGGCTTGGCTTATGACACATCTATCTTGGGTATAGAGATGGCGAAGAAGTGGTATATAGTGTACCAAGGTAGGGTTCCAGCAGTGTACGATGAGTGAGATGACTGTTTAAAGCAAGTGAATGGTTTCAAGGGCAACAACTACAAAGGGTACAAGAGCAAAGCAGAAGCGGAAGCTAGATACATGAAGCACCTGTTAGGGGAAGAGAGGAAGGAGGAAAAGAGGAAGAAGAACTGGAAGAAGACCATCCAAGTTTCTACAATGTTGCTTGTTGTTGCAGTTTTGTTGTATGTGATTCTCATGTGTTAGATGCATGTATCCACATGTATACTAACTTGTATATTATTGTGATGAACTTGATATACTATTTTGGTACTCCATTGAGGTTTAATTAATGTAAATGGATTATGTTATGCATACCTGTTTGAATTGCTTAAATTACTGGAATAAGCTGGCGCGAAGAAGCAGAACTGGTACCCATCACATGGTAGTGGTAGCGAGCGGGCTGGCCACGCAGCCAGTACGACGTACCAGTCGCGTGCCGGAACAAACAGCTAATAGTGTAATTGTTGCCTACCAAAACCCACCGGCGAGCAGCGACGGGCAACACGGAGAGCCGGGAGGCTCCCAGGACTGCTGGTGGATCCTGGTCCCTCGGGCAACGGCCCGCAATGCTCCGGCACACGTCCCGGCTGATGCCAGGGCGTGCCACCTGACCTATACCTGGTCAGGAAGGTGATGGATTGCTTCGATTAGTTTCCTGCATGGCAAACACGTAAACATTAAATACGAGCCCCGATCGGCTCTTAGGTTGCCTCGTGGATCGGCTCAAAGAGCCGATTGCCCCATGGTTCACGTTGGATTTACAATGGCATGGGGATCCCGCTTTATCAATATAAAGTTAAACCAATCTACGATAGTCTAGGGTTCTCACCGCATAACCGGAACATCCTACGCGTAATTGAGCCTAGCAGATACGTAAGATGGTGGAAAACCAGCCCTAAAGAGGCCTAAAAACCAACATGAAGTTGATCCCGGGAACAATCCCTTTAGGGCTTAGTAAACCATACCTTACGCGCTACCGGATCGTTCAACCCGTTTGTAAGGCCTAACCATGCGGATATCAAACCAATCCTTGAAGTACAAGGAGCAACTATAACGGATCGGATCTACTGAACAAAGAATAAGCAAGATGCTGCCCTTACACCTAAGATAGGTGTAAGGGCAGCCGGATATCGAGGGGTAGCGTAGCTAAGCAAGTATATCATGAAAGTATCGACGTCAACCCCAAAACATCCACGATAAGGGTGTTGCTCGCCATCAAAAAGGCTTCAAAGCACGAGCAACACCAACAACGAATAAACCGATCATCGCCTAGATCGCGAGATGCGATCTAGGCAGCATGTTGCTTACCCGGGAGAAACCCTCGAAACAAGGGGTGGCGATGCGCCTAGATTGGTTTGTTGTGAACATGATCGTCCTCCTTTCTCAATAACCCTAGATACATATTTATAGTCCGTAGACTTTCTAACTTGGGAATAAACCCAACTGTGTACGAGCTAAACTCTATCTCTTAATTCTAACCGACACATATCCTACTATAATTTACAGATACACGGGCAATCTAGCCCAAACTTCCTATACAAGGCCGGTTCAGGAATATTTTCCGTGCATATTCCCTAAGCCCATTTAATCACGGCCCATCTCCAGACTTGGTTAAAATTTGGTGATAACACATGCCCCCTGGTTTTGGCAATGATAATTCCAAAACCACTCTGTTTTTTCTTTGTCGGGTCACGTCGTGGCAGAGCAGAACCGTCACAGTATCCTTCATCATGATGCCTTGCCTTCTCAACTTCTCTGCACGATTTGACAGCTTCTTTGGCACCACTTCCTCGGAAACCGCTGTAACATTAAATCTCCACTATACCCCCTTTATTTAACCACGCCGAGCAGTTCGCCTCTTCATCCTCTTGCTCCGTACTAGCCGTCGGCAAAAAACCCCCTTCCTCTGCAGCCATGTCTTCCTCCTCCTCCTCCTCTGCCTCATCGGGTCTCTCCTCCTCATCTTCTTCCTCCCGTGAGCCCACGCCGGAGTGGGACTCGCTGGCGGCGTACGACCTCCGTGCCCCAGAGAAGTGGGACATCGAGGACCATGATTCCTCCGTCTGGTCCGAGGATGACAAGTCCTTGACCGACGGAAACGACAACTTCCAGTTCCTCGTCGACGGGGAGCTGGAGGCGGGGAGCGAGGACGACCGCTTCTCGTGGGATGACTTCACCTCCTCCGACGAAGGGGAGGAAGAGGAGGATGACACCTCCTCCGACGAGCCGCCGGCGAAGCGCTTCCGCGCCGGGTCGGATGACGACGACGACGACGAGGAAGAAGCCCCTGCCGAGGGCTACGGCAGCAGTGACGAGGAGCTCGCCGGCAGCAGCGCCGATGGCAGCCATGACGGCGACGACGAGGGCAGCGACGGCCCATAGATTAGCGACTACTAGTATAGGACTAGTAGTAGTAATCGGCTCCTCTTTTGTTCTTCCTTTTCTGAGCAATCGGCTCTTCTCTGTAAAAGCCCCTTTTATTAATGAAGAAAATATTTCTATGCCGATTTTACTTTCTTATCAATTTTGCCGATTGTCAAAGCAAGTCAACGCGCCAAGAGCCGATGGCAGCGCATCGGCCTTTACCATAAAACGCGAGTAAGGCCAAATCAGTTGCCTATTCAAACGGTAACCTGCAACTTACCTGAAAGAGTAAACTCAGATCCCCAAATCGCCGTTCGAACAGATCCAACTTACGGCCACACGAATCTCATATCTCAATCGCGCAGATTCAACTCCGCAACGAATCCAATGGCGGAATCATCCAACGCCAACGCTACGGTCTCTGGCCTGAAGGTAATCCCCAACCGCTCCTCGCTATCCGAGCATAGTGTTAGAATTAACAGCAAACATCTGAATTAATGTCTCATCCCGTCATTAATTTTTAGGTATCAGACATTCCGCTGCCGCATCCTTCTCTCCCAAATTCTCTTTGTCTTGGCCCTCGTTCTACCGAGAGTCCTGCCCATTTGATTTCATGCGAGGCCAATAGAATTCCCTTCGTGAACCAGAATTTAGATCTGACTTCTTGGGCCGACTGCTTACGAGCCTGGCCTAATCCTCCTGAAGATTGGGTTTCATGGTACAATAGAATATCCAAAACTCACCAAGCCACCTGGGAAACCACGGGAATAGCCGATGCTTTAGTTTTATCACTGTCTCCCCTTGAGAAACATGAAAACCTTCTAAAAACCATCGGCTACTTTTGGTCTGATGCTTTGAATTGCTTCATGTTTGGTCATGGCCCCATGACACCAACCCTACTAGACGTGGCCATGATCACTGGTCTAGACATTGCATCCCCGAACCCCTCTGCTTTTATGCTGCCAAAGGTCCCTTTCACACTTTCTTCCAAAACAGAAGTGCACAAACCGGGGTGCTTATCTTCGACGCCACATGAAAAACAAAGGCCCCGTAACGAGAAAGAACACACTCGCTTTCCTGAATTTCTGGTTGGAACACTTCATATTCTGTGGCCCTTCACTTGCTCCAACCAAGAATTACCTTTCCCCGGCCTATGAACTTGCCGGAGGCACTCAGCCTTGGCATTGGCAAACCGTTTCTTGGAGAGGTCTATAGATATCTCTAGCTAACGTCCGTTAAACTCGTTTTCCCAAAAGACAGCCAAAACAGGAGGTCCCCGGTGGTTTATTCAGCTATGGGCTCAGCTGTATTTCCAAAACCAGATCCCAAACTTTCCACCTTTGGCCACTTGCACCTTCCCAGATACTAATGGGAAGCAGATCCGATGCACTAGCTACGACCAAGCTCTATATAGCCTTCCAGGCAGCAAACTGGCCCTCAAGGAAGCATCAGAGTGGTTCAGAATTTTCTACCAAGGCCTGGACAATCCTCTCTTCTTTCCTTACACGTAGTCTGAAAATTTTGAAAATCCAGTCTCCTTCAGGCTAGACAGCTTTGCCGATGAATCCAGCACCCGGCAATTGTACTCCATCACGATCCGTCCCTGCTTCCTTCCAGTTGGCATGAGCACCTCAAACAGGATCATCAAACCTGGTTACGAGTCTTATCAGCCGGTCGTAGTATCCCGGCAATTTGGTCTTGGGCAGGTATCTCCCCATTTCTTCCTTCACCACTTGACAGAGAGCAGAGCTGAGCTGCCCGATGTCCTCACCAGTCAGAGGTGTTACTCCTCCTTCGATGCTCTAGCCATCCCAATTCCTCACAACCTCTCTTTTACCTCATCAACCGATGGTTTTGAGACCTGGTGGTCAATGTGGAAGACTCATGCCTTCAGGAGAGCTTTGGGACCATTGCTGAAACAACTTGATGCTGAATATGATATCCCTGAGCGAACAGTGTACCACTACTCACGAATTATCTTGAAGTGGCTTACAATGATTTCTTTTCTTTTATAACCTTGCTCTGTCTCCTTGTAGCAACAAGACGGTCCAGAACCTGTACATGATGACGGCTCCTCCTTCAGATTCCTCCCACCAGCTCCAGTGGTCCTCTTCTGCAAAAACTCACCACCTTTGAAAAAGGTTGTGATGCAGAGCCAGCCGATGACGCCAAAATCGGCTTCCAAGAGCAGAGTATCTTCTGGGCCAGCTGCCCCCCGAGCCTCAGTCAAGGCGAGAACAGCAGTGAGGAAAGTAGCTGCCAGGAAGACCTTGAAGCGCCAAAGCCCCACTCCAGCTCAAGAAAGTTTGCACGTAAGCTGATCCAGGCCTTGGCTGATTTCATCTATCCTTCTAGGCTTCTGCAACATGCTTGTATTTCTTTTACAGGCCTCTACTGAAGAAAACTCCAGTGAGACACAGTCCAGTCGAAGGGACTCGAGCTCGAGCAACTCGGGAAAACCACCACGCGAGCCAGCCGGACTTGCCACCGTCGGCTTCCAAGAAAAGGTCAGCTCCCGAACCTGCCGCTTCCCAAACTCCCATCAAAGCGGAGGCAGGGCGCTCTACGCACAAAGAGCCGATGCATAAAGAGAGCTCGCAAGGAACCACAAGCCTCTTCATTAAACCAGGAGATTTCGAATGTAATTACCCTCCATGCTCTCCTTGGCTCATATTTCATGCTAACCCATTGCTGTTCTCATCGGCTAACCACTTCCTTTGCAGACTGATGACACCTCTAGTGGGGAAGTCGAGGAGGTATCGATGCCATCCGCCACCCCGGACCTAGCAACTTCTAAAAGTGTAGCCGACAAGGTTGCCGACTTGGCCAAGCCCACGACAGAAACACAAGAGCCGATCACCTCTTCATCGGCTGTTCCTCTGGTCTTAGGAGAGGTACGTTCCCTTCCTTTGGCTCTACCCTTCTCCTTTGCCGTATACTGACGTTGTTCTTGTCGTTTGCCAGGGCTATGACCTCTCAAGCTTGCTAACGTTCGACCCTGAATCCATCGAACCAGCTACTTCTAAAGCAAGTAAGGAGTCAGGACCCAGCGCTACACATGGTCAACTCCAGCATCTCAAGGCCCTGCTCTCCTCCTCAATTGAGACATTGGTTGAAGACCCCGAAGAAGTGAAGAGCATTCTTGAAGACATCCAGCCTCACCTCCCGGTGACGTTGCGGTGAAACTCGGCCGCTTGTGACTCTGTCTGCCTACAGGTCAAGGGTGAAATTGGCTCACCAGAGAATCGACCTACGCCACGCTCAGCTTCCGTTGAAAGCCGATATTGCAGACAAATGTCAGCGGCTTAATGAGAAGAAGGCAGCTTTGGACGCCAAAACTAACACCTCTGTCGGCACTGCTGAACTTGAGATCTTGCGAAAGGAGTTGGAGGACCTTGAAGAGAGGGTCCGGGCAACCAAACAGCTCATCCAAGCTAAGGAAGCTCTTATTGCCCATTCCCACGAGGAAGCAGAAGGCCTCAAAGCTAAACTGAAGATTGATCTGGCCGAAATACGTGCCCTGACCAAGCAGCTGGTGACAGGCAAGGACGAGGATGATGAGGCCGAGATTGCCGAGGTGGATCGTGTTCGTGCTGACGCCCTCCATGCCCTTGAGGCATTCCTTCAGTAGAGCCTCTCTATGTAACTTGATAACTGCTCAATTGAGCTTGTACCTCTAGAGTCGATGGCTGTGCATCGGCTTCTTAGTTCTAAAGTCGATGTCTGTGCATCGGCTGTACTCGTATCCTGTATTTTTTTTACTGACCGATTTCGTGCATCGGCCCCATATTTCATTGTCCGTTATCCCATATTAGGTGCCCCCCGAGCCGAATCTTTCAAGTAAATGAAGATATCGGCTCTCCAGTTATCCGATTCCAGGAACTGTACCTGAACATAGGCTCAATAGATATAACGTTTGCTGAAAAGTGTTGGTCGTGGCTTATCCCCAGGACCAATGTCAATCTCTTCTAGCTCATCAGCCGATGTAAACCCATACCCTAGCTTTCCGTCGCCTGTTAGATCGATGCTGAACACAGGCAGAACGTATGGCGAGGATAATTTTGGCCGATTGCTGGAATCGGCCTCCTTGTTGATTATATTGCTCAATGAAGGCTTACAACTCATTTGTGCTCCCTTACAGGAGGGAGTCTCCTTACTACGACTACGTGACATGCTTGAGGTGAGATTCTCGCTTTTATTTTTTGGGGCCGATCGCAGGGATCGGCCTTGTCACGTATGTCGATGGATGTTGCTCTTGCTACTCTATCAGGCCGGTGGATAAGACCAGCCTCACCCTGTTTTTTGTAACCTCGATGCACTCACAGCCGTCCAAACTGACTCCAGAGAGCGGCTCTTGGTCTTCTGAGTCCCAAATGTTCATGCCGGCTATTGAGACCTCGATCGAGTCGTCTGCATGCACGACTTCCACTTCATCTCCATCCCATTGTATCAGGCATTGGTGCATTGTAGATGGAATGCAGCAGTTGGCGTGAATCCAATCCCTCCCTAGCAGGACAGCGTAGGTGCTTTTGCTGTCGACGATGAAGAACGTTGTTGGGATGGTTTTTCGGCCTACGGTTAGATCCACGTTTAGAACGCCTTGCGTCCCTGATGCTTGGCCGTTGAAGTCGTTTAGTGTGACGTTGGTCTTGATCAAATCTGCGCTGGAGCGTCCCAAACACCGTAGCATGGAATATGGCATTATATTGACTGCCGCTCCCGTGTCAACCAACATCTTGCCGACAGGCTGCCCATCGATATAACCTTTCAGGTACAGGGCCTTCATATGTTTATAGCCCTTCTCTCGTGGCTTTTCAAAGATGACTGGCCGTGGGCCGGAGTCAAACTGTGCTATCGGCACTTCGGTTCCTGGAGCACGAAACTCCGGTGGAAGTATGAACACCATATTTGTGCCAGCCGATGCACTCGCATCGGCTTTTACTTGCTTGGGGCGCCATTCTTTCTTCGGTGGACGGCTCTCTTCGTCCAACGTCTGCTGAATTTTCACGGCCAGATCGGGCCGCGCTTTCCTCAACGTGTGCAGGTATTGTGCCTCGGCTTGCTCCAAGCTGCGTAGCCGCTGAACCCTACGCTTTTGGGAGTGGCTGAGTCCATCAGGACACCACCTTGGCCGGTGGTACTTATCCTCTTCTTCATCTTCTGACTCCTCAAAGTCTTCTTCTTGAGATGACTCAGCTCGTATATTCTGAGGTGGGAGAGGCCCTAGACGCTTAAAAACTGAAACTTCTCCTGCGTCCCTCTTCCGCTGTCTACACTCCGTGCAGTTGTCGATTGTAGGCAATCGGCTCATTCCTGAATCCCAGCAGTGCTTGAAGAAAGGGCAGTCCCAGTGTCTATCCATGTCCTCCTGCTCTCTTGACCTCCCCTTAGCGCGGTGTTCATGTCCTTCGTCGTCTCTATCATACCGACGGTACCTTCCATTGTCTACATCAGACCGATGATATTGATACGTCCAATTTGCATCACTATTTTATATCATAATTTGCTGTTATTCATTGATATATTTCATATTGGGACACAATACTTATGTTATTTCATCTATTTTGCATGTTTCATGGTTATTTGGAGATTGAGCACCGGAGCCAGGATTCTGCTGGAAAAAGCACCGTCAGGATGCGATATTTCGGAAGATCAACTCGTGGAAGGAAGTTTTACAGTAAAATCCTATTTTTCCGGATGATGGAGGAAGCCGTGAAGGGGAGCCAGCTGGACCTGCGGTGGGCCCACACCATAGGGTGGCGCGGCCCATGGCTCCGGCCGCGCCACCATGTGGTGTGGGGCCCCCTCGGCCTCTTTCGCCTCCTTTTCTTCGCGAAACCCTTCGTCCCGAAGACCTAAGCCACAGAGGAATCCTCACGAAGGGTTACAGCCGCCTTTGCGGGGCGGAGAACACCAGAGAGAAAAGAGCTCTCCGGCGGGCAGGAATCCGCCGGGGAAATTCCCTCCCGGAGGGGGAAATCGACGCCATCGTCACCGCCATCGAGCTGGACATCATCTCCATCACCATCATCATCATCTCCACCATCATCACCGCCATCTCCACCGCTGGACATCGTCACCGCTGTAGCAATTTGGGTTTGATCTTGATTGTTTGATAGGGGAAACTCTCCCGGTATTGATTTCTACTTGTTGTTTATGCTATTGAGTGGAACCATTGAACCAAGGTCTATGTTCAGATTGTTATTCATCATCATATCACCTCTGATCATGTTCCATATGATGTCTCGTGAGTAGTTCGTTTAGTTCTTGAGGACATGGGTGAAGTCTAATTGTTAGTAGTGAACTATGGTTGAGTAATATTCAATGTTATGATATTTAAGTTGTGGTGTTATTCTTCTAGTGGTGTCGTGTGAACGTCGACTACACGACACTTCACCATTTATGGGCCTAGGGGAATGCATCTTGTACTCGTTTGCCAATTGCGGGGTTGCCGGAGTGACGAAACCCGAGCCCCCGTTGGTATATCGATGCAGGAGGGATCGCATGATCTCGCAGTTTAAGGTCGTGGTTAGATTTATCTTAATTACTTTCTTGTAGTTGCGGATGCTTGCAAGGGGTATAATCACAAGTATGTATTAGTCCTAGGAAGGGCGGTACATTAGCATAGGTTCACCCACACAACACTTATCAAAACAATGAAGATTAATCAGTCGTATGTAGCGAAAGCACTAGACTAAAATCCCGTGTGTCCTCGAGAACGTTTGGTCATTATAAGTAAACAAACCGGCTTGTCCTTTGTGCTAAAAAGGATTGGGCCACTCGCTGCAATTATTTCTCTCGCATTTTACTTACTCGTACTTTATTTATCTCGTTACATCAAACCCCCCGAATATTTGTCTGTGAGCATTTACAGGGAAACCTTCATCGAAACTGCTTGTCAACACCTTCTGCTCCTCGTTGGGATCGACATTCTTACTTATCGAAGATACTACGATACACCCCCTATACTTGTGGGTCATCAAGACTATTTTCTGGCGCCGTTGCCGGGGGGTGAAGCGCTATTGGTAAGCGGAATTGGTAAGGAAAACCTTTACTGTTTGTGGTGATTTTATTTCTGTCTCGTCGCTATAAGTCATTATGGAGAGATCTTCTCTTCAATTTCTATTTGGGAAATCTACTACTACCGCAACGGTAGTGGATGAGGCGCCAGGTGAGGAAGTAATACCATATAAAATACCTACGAAAATTATTGAACATGTTATGGATAACCGCTATGAAGGGGATGGAACTCGTCCATCCCGGTGATCATTTACTCGTTTTTGCATGAATTATGCGGGTTATTCAAATGTGCAGGTATTGCTATGAATGAAGTTAGGAAGAAACTATTCTCTATATCGCTGTCCGGTAAAGCGGCGCATTGGTATAAATTCGTCGAAGAATGGTGATTCTCTTAACTGGGAGGACATTGTGCCTTTATTCTATTCCAAATTTTATCCTCCAAGTGAAATTCACAAAGATAGGAACCGCATATATAATTTCTGGCCTCATGATGGAGAGAGTATTGCCCAAGCTTGGGGGAGATTGAAGTCTTTAATGCTCAAATGCCCCATTCATGAGCTTCCAGGTAATGTTATTATTGATAATTTCTATGCAAGACTTTCTTTTCAAGACAAGACCTTGCTGGATACTTCTTGTTCTGGATCATTTACACGCAACAAAGAAGAGTTTAAAAGGGACCTTCTTGATCGGATCCAAGAAAATACCGAAGGTTGGGAGAACGACAAAGATAGAGAATCAGGTATAATTTATGATTATAAATGCATTGAAGCTTTTATGGATACTGATACATTTCGTAATATGAGTGCTACATATGGTCTTGATTCTCAAGTCGCTGCAAACCTTTATAAAGCTTTTGCCTCTCATTATGAATTGCCTAAGAAGAATTTTGATAAGTATCATGAACCATACAAAGATAGAATTGATTCATCTATTAATAAGTGTGTTGTAATTGAAACTGCTGATCGTGTTATTCCCGAAGCTTATATTGAAAAAACTCCTTTTCCTCGCTAAAATGAAAGAGTACTGTTATAAATAGTGCGGTTCATAAAAGTGAAAAGAAACCTAGAGAACCTGAAGAACAAATAAAAGTTGAACCTGTTGTTGCAATTGTTAAAGATCTTGTGACTGAAAATGTAGAGGATGGTCATATTATTTTCTGTGAAGATGCTTCTAATATTGTTTCACATCCTAATAAACCCAAACAAGCTAGTGTTCCTATGCTATCTGTTAAAATTGGTGATCATTGCTATTATGGTTTATGTGATATTGGTGCAAGTGTTAGTGCTATACCTTATGAGCTATACACTGGAGATTATGCACGAAATTGATTCTTGTGAACTTGAAGATATTGATGTGGTTATTCAGCTGGCTAATAGAGAAACTATTTCTCCAATTGGTATTGTTCGAGATGTGGAAGTTCTATGTGGTAAGATTAAATATCCTGCTGACTTTTTGGTACTTGGTTCTCGTTGCTAGTAACTATTGTCCTATCATTTTTGGTAGACCTTTTCTAAATACTTGTGGAGCTATTATAGATTGCAAGAAAGAGAAAATTTTGACTAAATTTGCTGGTGAATCTTATGAGTTTAACTTCTAAATTTACTAAAACTCCTTATAAAGCTGATTTGCCTAGTAATGATTTTAAAATGGAGCAGTGTGCATCTATTGTTCTTGTTCCTAATAATCCTTTGCAGCAACATTTGGAGGACAGCGAGAGCGAAGTTTTTAGGAAAGAAAGAGATGAGCTTGAGGAGATTTTTCTTTGCCAACCTATTCTCAAGCATGATTTACCTAGTGGAAGACTTGGGTACAACACCGCCACCAAAGGAAGATCCCGTTTTTGATTTAAAGCCTTTGCCTGATAATCTTAAATATGCTCATATTGATGATAAGAAAATATATCCTGTTATTATTAGTTCTAAACTTACAGAGTTTGAAGAAGAAAGATTATTGCAAATATTGAAGAAACACCGAGGTGCTATTGGCTATACTCTTGATGACTTGAAGGGGATTTCTCCCTCTATTTGCCAACACGCCATTAATATGGAAGATGATGCAAAGCCTGGTTGTTGAACCTCGGCGTCGTCTAATTCCCAAGATGAAGGATGTGGTAAGAAATGAGGTATTACGACTTCTTGAAGCCGGTATTATATATCCTATTGCTGATAGTAGATGGGTTAGTCCCGTGCATTGCGTTCCTAAGAAAGGAGGAATGATCGTTGTGCCTAATGATAATGATGAGCTCATACCTCAAAGAGTAGTTGTAGGGTATAGAATGTGCATTGATTATCGAAAAGTTAATAAAGTGACTAAGAAAGATCATTACCCTTTACCATTTATTGATCAAATGCTAGAAAGGTTATCTAAAAATACTCATTTTTGCTTTCTTGATGGTTATTCCGGGTTTTCACAAATTGTCGTTAAAGCCAAAGATCAAGAGAAAACCACTTTTACTTGTCCCTATGGAACTTATGCTTATAGGCGTATGCCTTTTGGTTTATGTAATGCTCCTGCTACTTTTCAAAGATGCATGTCTCGCTATCTTTCATGGTTTTTGTGAGAGTATTGTGGAAGTATTCATGGATGATTTTTCCGTCTATGGGAATTCTTTTGATAGTTGCTTGCGAAACCTTGATAAAGTTTTGCAGAGATGTGAAGAAACTAACCTTGTTCTTAATTGGGAGAAATGCCACTTTATGGTTAATGAAGGAATTTTATTGGGACATAAAATTTCCGAGAGAGGTATCGAAGTTGATAGAGCTAAAGTTGAAGCTATTGAGAAGATGCCCTATCCAAGGGATGTTAAAGGTATTCGTAGTGTTCTTGGTCATGCTTGGGTTTTATAGGAGATTTATTAAAGATTTCTCCAAGATTTCAAAGCCTCTTACTAATCTTCTTCAAAAAGATGTACCTTTTGTTTTTGATGATGATTGTAAGGAAGCTTTTGAAACTCTAAAGAAAGCCTTAACAACTGCTCCTATAGTTGAACCTCCCGATTGGAATTTACCATTTGAAATTATGTGTGATGCTAGTGATTTTACTGTAGGCGCTGTTCTTGGACAGCGAGTAGATAAAAAATTAAATGTTATTCATTATGCTAGCAAGACTCTTGACGCTGCTCAAAGAAATTATGCTACTACTGAAAAAGAATTGTTAGCTGTAGTCTTTGCTTGTGATAAATTTAGATCTTATATTGTTGATTCAAAAGTTACAATTCATACTGATCATGCTACAATTAGATACCTTATGACAAAGAAAGATGCTAAGCCAAGGCTTATTAGATGGGTACTTCTTTTGCAAGAATTTGATTTACATATTGTAGATAGGAAAGGTGCCGATAATCCTGTTGCTGATAATTTGTCTAGATTGGAAAATATTGCTTATGATCCCGTTCCCGTTAATGATAGTTTTCCAAATGAACAATTGGCTGTAATAAAGGTGAGCTCGCGAGACAGATCCTTGGTATGCTCGATTATGCTAACTTTATCGTTTCCAAGTACTTGCCTCCAACCTTTTCAGCTCAACCAGAGGAGGAAATTCTTTTATGATTTGAGGCATTATTTCTGGGATGACCCACACTTATATAAAGAAGGAGTGGATGGTATTATGCGAAGGTGTGTTCCCGAATATGAACAACAAGAGATATTGAGTAAATGTCATGGCAGTGCTTATGGAGGACATCATGCCGGAGATAGAACCGCGCAAAAGGTTCTACAATCAGGTTTTTATTGGCCAACTCTCTTCAAAGATGCAAGGAAGTTTATTTTATCTTGTGATGAATGTCAAAGGGTTGGTAATATCTCCAGACGCAATGAAATGCCTATGAATTATACTCTTGTTATTGAACCGTTTGATTGTTGGGGATTTGACTTCATGGGACCTTTTCCCTCTTCGAAAGGTAACACTCATATACTTGTTGCTGTTGATTATGTTACTAAATGGGTGGAAGCTATACCTACAAAAAGTGCTGATGGTGAGACCTCTTTAAAAATGCTTTTAGATATTATTTTTCCTAGATTTGGAGTACCTAGATATATTATGACTGATGGAGGTTCCCATTTTATTCATGGAGGTTTTAGAAAGACTCTTGCTAAGTATGGTATTAATCATAGAATTGCTTCCTCTTATCACCCTCAAAGTAGTGGTCAAGTAGAATTATCAAATAGATAAATTAAATCTATCTTGCAGAAAACCGTTAATAAATCTAGAAAGAATTGGGCTAGTAAATTGAAAGACGCACTATGGGCTTATAGAACTGCTTATAAAAACCCCATGGGAATGTCACCTTATAAAATGGTTTACGGGAAAAGCTTGTCATTTACCTTTAGAATTAGAACACAAAGCTTATCGAGTCGTTAGAGAATTAAATAAAGATCCTAAACTTGCCGGTGATAAGAGATTGCTACAATTAAGTTCTCTAGATGAATGGAGAAGTGAAGCTTATGAAAATGCTAAACTCTTTAAAGAAAAAGTTAAAAAATGGCATGATAGAAGGATCATCAAAAGAGAGTTTAATATTGGGGATAAAGTCCTATTGTATCGGTCTCGTCTCAGATTCTTTGCAGGGAAATTACTCTCGAAATGGGAAGGACCATATGTTGTTGAGGAGGTGTATCGTTCAGGAGCAATTAAAATTAGCTCTCTCCAAGGCAATGCTACGCAAGTGGTGAATGGACAAAGACTCAAGCATTATATCTCAGGTGATTCTTATAATGTTGATGTTGATATTATTCAAGTGGAAACACCGGAGGCTTTCATCAAAGGACAAATTGACAGTCCGCCAGAACTCGACTTTGAATAGGTAACAAGATCGGTAATGAAAAGTTCGCGATTTACTTTCCGAACATTATTTTTGTTGTTTTTGGAAAATATGAAAAATTACGAGTTCGAAACGGAGTGGAAAGGACGCACGAGGGCGTGCCACCATAGGCCGGCGCGGCCTGACTCGGGCCCGCGCCGACCTATGGTCCGGCCGCCTCGTCGCCCCTTTCCGACTCTGGTTCGATCTGGTACTTTCCGTTTGCTCTGAAAATTTTTATTATAAAATCCCCCGGACCCCTGGAGGTCCGTATATCGTTTTCTCGACGTGTTTTGTTTCGAGCTGTTTCTGCCAGGATTTGTTTTCAGTTTAGAGGCACCATGGTCTCCAAGAACAAGGGCAAGGAGTTTCCGGATAAAGATAATCAGGATCGTGAGTGGAAAGAAGAGGACAAGAGCGTCAAGGAAGAAGCAAAGGAGGATGAAGAGGAAGTCGAAGAAGTTCCGCAAGAGCATCCACGCACCACCATTGCAAGCGTCGAAGTGGTGACAAACTCGCTCAACGCCAAGAAGAGCGCACGGATTAGGACCGGAGGAGGACTTCCCCGCCATTACCTAGCTCCAAGGACATCTTCTTCAGGCATTCACCATCCTTTCCACAATCTAATCTACAATAATCAAATTGAAAGGACTCCCAAGGCAGCACCGCCTAGCAATTGGGATATAGATCGTTCTAACAATGCAGGAAAGACGGAGCCCGAAGCTGAAGGTTGGGGACATAACTCCAAGAGTTGGGACTCGTCGTCGGACGTACTTCTTAACCGCGTCGAGCACAATTCGGAGATGATTCGCAACCTCATATACAGGATTGATGAGCTTCGGGAGCTCATTGAGAAGCTTGTCGTGAATTCATCACCACCATCACCAAAGGAGTAATCCATCATCGGTATTGGCATCCCCTTGGTTTGTTCCAAGCTTGGGGGAGTGCCGCGGTATCACATTATCATTACCTTTTACTTTTTACTATCAAGTAGTGTCATATCATGAGTAGGGAAGTTATCGTATGAGATGGGTTGCAAGTGTGGAAGTATCTCTCCTTTAGTTTGTCTATGTATCCCTTGGTGTGAGTTATCGTTATGGAATATTAATGAGAAGTCTTATCATTTACATATTGCACACCTTATTCTAGTTTGCAATTTCTATTATATGATTGATCTTGATTTTAGTATTGGTACCACTCTGGGAGCATTAAGTAAATCTATTTGGTTTTGGCAAACTTAGCAATGGTCAATAGCAACAACACTTTGAGTTTAAGAATAATAGAGGAAACAAATGTAGAAGATATTATTATCTTTCTTATCAGTTCCTAGCTTAGTATTCTAAAAGTTAAAACTGTTTGTGCTTACAAGTAAGATGCATGATTGTTTCTATCACATGTATATTTGTTTGTTTCCCTCAACTCTTATGCTTGCTAATCAACCTTGCTAACCAAAGACCTGTACTGAGAGGGAATACTTCTCGTGCATCCAAACCTGAACCCAAACCTATGCCATTTGTGTCCACCATACCTACCTACTGCATGGTATTGTCTCGCCATTCCAAGTAAATACTTCATGTGCTACCTTTAAACAATTCAAAACTTATTACTTCTTATTTGTGTCAATGTTTTATAGCTCATGAGGAAGTATGTGGTGTTTTATCTTTCGGTCTTGTTAGGCAGCCTCCACTAAAGGACTAGTGGCTTCATCCACTTATCCTATAATTTTGCAATAAGAGCCGGCAACGGGGTTCCCAGCCCCAATTAATCAACTTTCATTAATAATTCTCTTCACATGTTTTGCCCTGATTCATCAGTAAGCAACTTAATTTTGCAATAGACACTCCTCCATGGTATGAGATTGTTGGAAGGCACCCGAGGATTCGGTTAGCCATGGCTTGTGTAAGCAAAGGTTGGGGGGAGTGTCGTCCTTAAAATAAACTAAAGTACATGTGTAAACAAAAGAGAAGAGGGATGATCTACCTTGCTGGTAGAGGTAACGTCCTTCATGGGAGCCGCTCTTTGGGGGTTTGTTTGGCAAGGGGGTTAGAGTACCCGCTACCAGTCGTTGACAACAACAAACACCTCTCCAAACTTTACTTTTATTCTCTTTATATGATTTCAAAACTGAAAAGCTCTAGCACATGATTTAATCTCTGCTTCCTCTCGCGAAGGGCCTGTCTTTTACTTTATGTTGAGTCAGTAAACCTATTTCCCTCCATCTCAAGCAAGCATCAGTTGTTGTGATCAAACCATTATATTGTGATTTGCTTCATCATGTCTTTACTCTTTCTTGTTTAGTACAAGTTTTACCTTGAATGAATATAGCTTTGAAAGTCATCAATGATTAATATGATTGAGTATGCAAGTTTACCATAAGCTTTAATATGAGAGCGCTCGCTCAATAGATGAATATAATTTGTTAAATGTTCTCTGACCAAGAACAAAGTTTGCCATCACCAATTATGATTTCTTATGCACCTTTATTTGTGATTACCTTATACTTGTTTCAAGTTGAGTTATATTAGGAAGTTGCTTACTATAATGTCTTGTGTGAATGAATATGATGCTTCTTGTCCGTATTTTATTTATCGACTCTTCACTCCATAAACATGTGGACCTGTTTACGTAGTTCGGTCTCGCTTGGGGACAAGCGAAGTCTAAGCTTGGGGGAGTTGATACGTCCAATTTGCATCACTATTTTATATCATAATTTGTCTGTTATTCATTGATATATTTCATATTGGGACACAATACTTATGTTATTTCATCTATTTTGCATGTTTCATGATTATTTGGAGATTGAGCACCGGAGCCGGGATTCTGCCGGAAAAAGCACCGTCGGGATGCGATATTTCGGAAGATCAACTCGTGGAAGGAAGTTTTACAAAAATCCTATTTTTCCAGATGACGGAGGAAGCCGAAGGGGGAGCCAGCTGGACCCAGGGTGGGCCCACACCATAGGGTGGCGCGGCCCATGGCCTGGCCGCGCCACCATGTGGTGTGGGGCCCCCTCGGCCTCTTTCGCCTCCTTTTCTTCGCGAAACCCTTCGTCCCGAAGACCTAAGCCACAGAGGAATCCTCACGAAGGGTTACGGCCGCCTCTGCGGGGCGGAGAACACCGAGAGAAAAGAGCTCTCCGGCGGGCAGGAATCCGCCGGGGAAATTCCCTCCCGGAGGGGGAAATCGACGCCATCGTCACCGCCATCGAGCTGGACATCATCTCCATCACCATCATCATCATCTCCACCATCATCACCGCCATCTCCACCGCTGGACATCGTCACCGCTGTAGCAATTTGGGTTTGATCTTGATTGTTTGATAGGGGAAACTCTCCCGGTACTGATTTCTACTTGTTGTTTATGCTATTGAGTGGAACCATTGAACCAAGGTCTATGTTCAGATTATTATTCATCATCATATCACCTCTGATCATGTTCCATATGATGTCTCGTGAGTAGTTCGTTTAGTTCTTGAGGACATGGGTGAAGTCTAATTGTTAGTAGTGAACTATGGTTGAGTAATATTCAATGTTATGATATTTAAGTTGTGGTGTTATTCTTCTAGTGGTGTCGTGTGAACGTCGACTACACGACACTTCACCATTTATGGGCCTAGGGGAATGCATCTTGTACTCGTTTGCCAATTGCGGGGTTGCCGGAGTGACGAAACCCGAGCCCCCGTTGGTATATTGATGCAGGAGGGATCGCAGGATCTCGGAGTTTAAGGTCGTGGTTAGATTTATCTTAATTACTTTCTTGTAGTTGCGGATGCTTGCAAGGGGTATAATCACAAGTATGTATTAGTCCTAGGAAGGGCGGTACATTAGCATAGGTTCACCCACACAACACTTATCAAAACAATGAAGATTAATCAATCTGTATGTAGCGAAAGCACTAGACTAAAATCCCGTGTGTCCTCGAGAACGTTTGGTCATTATAAGTAAACAAACCGGCTTGTCCTTTGTGCTAAAAAGGATTGGGCCACTCGCTGCAATTATTTCTCTCGCATTTTACTTACTCGTACTTTATTTATCTGTTACATCAAAACCCCCCGAATATTTGTCTGTGAGCATTTACAGGGAAACCTTCATCGAAACTGCTTGTCAACACCTTCTGCTCCTCGTTGGGATCGACATTCTTACTTATCGAAGATACTACGATACACCCCCTATACTTGTGGGTCATCAGATATCTCTCGTCATCTCTGTCGTACCGGCGACGTCGGTCATACTGATGCTCATATTTGTTAAGGAGATGCGTGGAGAGTGGTCGTTGATATCGCACGCTTCTCACTTGTTCCTCGGTGAGGTATCGTCTGTCATCATATCGGGGCCGGTCGCGTGGGTCGGCCTCCTCCTTTTCCTTGCCGCGGGAGTGACTGGTTTCTTCTTTATCCTTGCCATGGTGGCGTACAGGCCCTGCCATGTTAACATCGAACGAGAAATCTAGTCGACGCCTCGCGGAGTGATTGGGTTCCACCATGTTGACGCCTGGAAACGGATGTGTGTCCACCTTCATGTTGAACTGCCCAAAGAGCAATCGGCCTTGTTCTATCGCCGTTTGGATCTGCCGACGAAACTCTTTGAAGCCATTGGTGGTGTGGGTGAACGAGTGATGCCACTTGCAGTACGGTCTCCCGTTCGTTTCTTGCGCCGTAGGGATCTTATGGCCTTCGGGTAACTTCAGCTGTTTTTCTTTAAGCAATAGATCGAATATCTGCTCAGCTTTGCTCACATCGAAGTCAAACCCTTTTGCAGGCCCTTGTGGTTTCACCCATTTGCGGGACACGGAGCTGCCCCCGAGCCCATTCAGCGACGGCCACTTCCGGGTCTTCTCGCAGAATCTTCGGCCTTCTTCTATCTCGACCAGGCCTACCGGACGCTTGAACTTGTCCTGGTACAATTCAGGGTGTCGCTGCTCATACGATGTGAGTTTCTGGACCATGTGCGAATGTGAATTGTACTCTACTTGGAAAGCCAGATCCTTGATCGGCGTTGCGAGGCCCAATGCTGCCAGATCGACTGCTTCTTTCTCAGTTAAACGAACCGAATAACATCGGTTCCTGGACGAGTCTCGAAACGTTGAATGTATTCCGACACCGTTTCTCCTCGCTTCGCCGCACCTGCGTTAGATCGGCAATGCCAGCCTCGGTAGCTTCGAGTGATATTGAACATGAAACTGTTCTTCCGAGCTTGCTTCCACGTCCGGACCGAGTTTGGTGGCAACGAGGTGTACCACCCAAAGGCTGATCCCGTGAGAGATTGTGCAAAAAATCTTACACGTAACGGGTCTGATGCTGAAATCATGCCCAACTGTGCCAAATATCGGCTCACGTGCTCAATTGAGCTAGACCCTTCTGCTCCATTGAATTTTGAGAATTCAGGGAGCCGATACTTGGGTGGCAGCGGGATCAAATCATACTCGTCGGGGTACGGCTTGGAGTAGCCGATTGTTTTCCTCTTCGGCAGGATGCCGAACTGGTCTCTTAAGATGGTACTGATTTGTTCCATGGTATGGGCTGCAGGGACCGAGCTCTCATGACTCGTTCCGGTGGCATATTTAGCTAGCCATGCCTGTTTATCGGCATCTGCTCCAGAAATCCCTGCCGGTGCAATCTGGTTCGTGCGCGCCAAGGCCTTGCAGTCCGGCACGTATGTGCACACGTATCCATGTGGGACCTCTTTAGGCGGCTCATATAGGAATTGGCAATCGCTAGGATCGCCTCCAACCTTGTAGACGACGTACGCCGGTGAACCCTGTAGCTCTAGCGCTGCAAGCGCGAATGGCAGCGGCGGTCTGATCTGGAGCGGTATTTCTCCCTGGTGAGTCCCTAGGGTAGGTCCTGACGGAGAGTACTGATGCTTCATGATTTCCTGAACCACGCGAACCGCCACGCGCTCAAAAGCGTTCACCAAGCTCTCAGAATGGTGGTGTAGAGAATGAGCCACCATGTAATTAATCTCCTGGCGTAGAGCTCTGGTGCGTTCCTCTGAAGAGGTAGACAGGTCTACTTCATCAAGAGCGCCTTCGGGTGAGAACCCTTTCCACCTAATGCCATGTGAACGGGTCTTCGCGAAGGAGCCGATGAGATCGGCTTCTAAGAGGGCTTTGATCTCATCATATTTCTTCTTGTGCTCCTCAGGCAGATCTGCGTACGTGACTGGTTCGTCCACCACCTCATCGGCGGCTTTTGACATGGTTGCTGCAGATGTCGACGCAGTTGTTGCTGTAGAGTGTCCCACCGGGCGTGCCAGAATGTGTTGCCTACCAAAACCCACCGGCGAGCAGCGACGGGCAACACGGAGAGCCGGGAGGCTCCCAGGACTGCTGGTGGATCCTGGTCCCTCGGGCAACGGCCCGCAATGCTCCGGCACACGTCCCGGCTGATGCCGGGGCGTGCCACCCGACCTATACCTGGTCGGGAAGGTGATGGACTGCTTCGATTAGTTTCTGCATGGCAAACACGTAAACATTAAATACGAGCCCCGATCGGCTCTTAGGTTGCCCTGTGGATCGGCTCAAAGAGCCGATTGCCCCATGGTTCACGTTGGATTTACAATGGCATGGGGATCCTGCTTTATCAATATAAAGTTAAACCAATCTACGATAGTCTAGGGTTCTCACCGCATAACCGGAACATCCTACGCGTAATTGAGCCTAGCAGATACGTAAGATGGTGGAAAACCAGCCCTAAAGAGGCCTAAAAACCAACATGAAGTTGATCCCTGATACGTCTCCGACGTATCGATAATTTCTTATGTTCCATGCCACATTATTGATGATATCTACATGTTTTATACACATTATATGTCGTATTTATGCATTTTCCGGCACTAACCTACTAACGAGATGCCGAAGAGCCGATTGCTTTGTTCTCGCTGTTTTTGGTTTCAGAAATCCTACAAAGGAAATATTCTCGGAATTGGACGAAATCAACGCCCGGGGTCCTATTTTTGCACGAAGCTTCCGGAAGACCGAGGGGAAAGGAAGTGGGGCCACGAGGCGCCGCCACAGCAGGGCGGCGCGGCCCGTGTCTTGGCCGCGCGGCCCTAGCGTGTGGGGCCCTCGTGTGGCCCCCGCGTTGCCCTTCCGCCTACTTAAAGCCTTCGTCGCGAAACCCCCAGTACCGAGAGCCACGATACGTAAAACCTATCGAGACGCCGCCGCCGCCAATCCCATCTCGGGGGATTCGGAGATCACCTCCGGCACCCCTGCCGGAGAGGGGATTCATCTCCCGGAGGACTCTTCACCGCCATGGTCGCCTCCGGAGTGATGAGTGAGTAGTTCACCCCTGGACTATGGGTCCATAGCAGTAGCTAGATGGTTGTCTTCTCCTCATGTGCTTCATTGTCGGATCTTGTGAGCTGCCTAACATGATCAAGATCATCTATTTGTAATTCTATATGTTGTGTTTGTCGGGATCCGATGGATAGAGAATACTGTGTTATGTTGATTATCAATCTATTACCTATGTGTTGTTTATGATCTTGCATGCTCTCCGTTATTAGTAGAGGCTCTGGCCAAGTTTTTGCTCTTAACTCCAAGAGGGAGTATTTATGCTCGATAGTGGGTTCATGCCTCCATTAAATCCGGGACGAAGTGACGAAAGTTCTAAGGTCGTGGATGTGCTTGTTGCCACTAGGGATAAAACATTGATGCTATGTCCGAGGATGTAGTTATTGATTACATTACGCACCATACTTAATGCAATTGTCTCGTTGCTTTGCAACTTAATACCGGAAGGGGTTCGGATGATAACCTCGAAGGTGGACTTTTTAGGCATAGATGCATGCTGGATAGCGGTCTATGTACTTTGTCGTAATGCCCAATTAAATCTCACAATATTCATCATGTCATGTATGTGCATTGTTATGCCCTCTCTATTTGTCAATTGCCCGACTGTAATTTGTTCACCCAACATGCTATCTTATGGGAGAGACACCTCTAGTGAACTGTGGACCCCGGTCCATTCTTTACATCTGAAATACAAATCTGCTGCAATACTTGTTCTTTACTGTTCTTTGCAAACAATCATCATCCACATTATACATCTAATCCTTTGTTACATCAAGCCGGTGAGATTGACAACCTCACTGTTTCGTTGGGGCAAAGTACTTTGGTTGTGTTGTGCAGGTTCCACGTGGGCGCCGGAATCCCTGGTGTTGCGCCGCACTACATCCCGCCGCCATCAACCTTCAACGTGCTTCTTGGCTCCTCCTGGTTCGATAAACCTTGGTTTCTTTCTGAGGGAAAACTTGTTGTTGTGCGCATCATACCTTCCTCTTGGGGTTCCCAACGATCGTGTGAGTTACACGCCATCAAGCTCTTTTTCTAGCGCCGTTGCCGGGGAGATCAAGACACGCTGCAAGGGGAGTCTCCACAATCCAATCTCTTTACTTTGTTTTTGTCTTGCTTTACTTTATTTTATTTACTACTTTGTTTGCTCCATTATATCAAAAACACAAAAAAATTAGTTACTTGCATTTATTTTATCTAGTTTGCTTTATTTACTACTGCTAAAATGGCCACTCCTGAAAATACTAAGTTGTGTGACTTCACAACCACAAATAATAATGATTTCTTATGCACACCTATTGCTCCACCTCGCTACTACAGCAGAATTCTTTGAAATTAAACCTGCTTTACTGAATCTTGTTATGCGAGAGCAATTTTCTGGTGCTAGTTCTGATGATGCTGCTGCCCATCTCAATAATTTGATTGAATTGTGTGAAATGCAAAAGTATAAAGATGTAGATGGTGACATTATAAAATTAAAATTGTTTCCTTTCTCATTAAGAGGAAGAGCTAAAGATTGGTTGCTATCTCTGCCTAAGAATAGTATTGATTCATGGACTAAATGCAAGGATGCTTTTATTGGTAGATATTATCCCCCTGCTAAAATTATATCTTTGAGAAGTAGCATAATGAATTTTAAACAATTAGATAATGAACATGTTGCTCAAGCTTGGGAAAGAATGAAATCTTTGGTTAAAAATTGCCCAACCCATGGATTGACTACTTGGATGATCATCCAAACCTTTTATGCAGGATCGAACTTTTCTTCGCGGAACTTATTGGATTCAGCTGCTGGAGGTACCTTTATGTCCATCACTCTTGGTGAAGCAACAAAGCTCCTTGATAATATGATGATTAATTACTCTGAATGGCACATGAAAAGAGCTCCACAAGGTAAGAAGGTAAATTCTGTCGAAGAAACCTCTTCCTTGAGTGGTAAGATTGATGCTATTATGTCTATGCTTGTGAATGATAGGACTAATGTTGATCCTAATAATGTTCCGTTAGCTTCATTGGTTGCTCAAGAAGAACATGTTGATGTAAACTTCATTAAAAATAATAATTTCAACAACAATGCTTATCGGAACAATTCTAGTAATAACTATAGGCCATATCCTTATAATAATGGTAACGGTTATGCTAATTCTTATGGGAATTCTTACAACAATAATAGGAACACACCCCCTGGACTTGAAGCTATGCTTAAAGAATTTATTAGTACACAAACTGCTTTTAACAAATCTGTTGAGGAAAAGCTCAATAAAATTGATATTCTCGCTTCTAAGGTTGATAGTCTTGCCTCCGATGTTGATCTTTTGAAATCGAAAGTTATGCCTAATAGGGATATTGAAAATAAAATTGTTACTACAGCAAATGCCATCCAAGTTAGAATTAATGAGAATATAAGATTGATGGCTGAATTGCATGCTAGGTGGGAAAGAGAAGAAAATGAAAAACTAGCTAAAGAGAATAATGTAGCTAAAGTTTGGACTATTACCACCACTAGTAATGTTAATGATTCACATGTTGCTGCACCTCCTATTATCAATAATAAAATAATTGGTGCTGGCAATGTTACTACTCCTAGTGCAAAGCCCGCAAAACTGCCTGAAACTGCTAAAACTGCTGAAACTGCCTGTGATAATACTGCTGAATTTTTTTCCAACATTGGGGATGATGATCCCATTGCTGTAGATCATAATGGTTTAGATTTTGATGATTGCCACATCTCTGAAGTCATAAAGTTCTTACAAAAGCTTGCTAAAAGTCCTAATGCTAGTGCTATAAACTTGGCTTTCACAAAACATATTACAAATGCTCTCATAAAAGCTAGAGAAGAGAAACTAAAACTTGAAACTTCTATTCCTAGAAAGCTAGAGGATGGTTGGGAGCCCATCATTAAGATGAAGGTCAATAACTTTGATTGTAATGCTTTATGTGATCTTGGTGCAAGTATTTCCGTTATGCCTAAGAAAATCTATAATATGCTTGACTTGCCACCATTGAAAAAATGTTATTTGGATGTTAATCTTGTTGATAATGCTATAAAGAAACCTTTGGGGAGAGTTGATAATGTTCGCATTACCGTTAACAATAACCTTGTCCCCGTTGATTTTGTTGTCTTGGATATTGAATGCAATGCATCTTGCCCCATTATATTGGGAAGACCTTTTCTTCGAACTCGTTGGTGCTACCATTGATATGAAGGAAGGTAATATTAAATATCAATTTCCTCTCAAGAAAGGTATGGAACACTTCCCTAGAAAGAGAATGAAGTTACCTTTTGATTCTATCATTAGAACAAATTATTATGTTGATACTTCGTCTCTTGATAACACTTGATACACACTTTCTGCGCCTAGCTGAAAGGCGTTAAAGAAAAGCGCTTATGGGAGACAACCCATGTTTTTACTACAGTATTTTTGTTTTGAATTTGAGTCTTGGAAGTTGTTTACTACTGTAGCAACCTCTCCTTATCTTAGTTTTGTGTTTTGTTGTGCCAGGTAAAGTCTTTGATAGTAAAGTGAATACTAGATTTGGATTACTGCGCAGTAACAGATTTCTTTGCTGTCACGAATTTCGACCTGCCCTCTGTAGGTAGCTCAGAAAAATATGCCAATTTACGTGCGTGATCCTCAGATATGTACGAAACTTTCATTCAATTTGGGCATTTTCATTTGAGCAAGTCTGGTGCCTCAATAAAATCCATCTTTACGGACTGTTCTGTTTTGACAGATTCTGCCTTTTATTTCGCATTGCCTCTTTTGCTATGTTGGATGAATTTCTTTGATCCATTAATGTCCAGTAGCTTTATTAAATGTCCAGAAGTGTTAAGAATGATTGTGTCACCTCTGAACATGTTAATTTTTATTGTACACTAACCCTCTAATGAGTTGTTTCGAGTTTGGTGTGGAGGAAGTTTTCAAGGATCAAGAGAGGAGAATGATGCAATATGATCAAGGAGAGTGAAAGCTCTAAGCTTGGGGATGCCCCGGTGGTTCACCCCTGCATATTTTAAGAAGACTCAAGCGTCTAAGCTTGGGGATGCCCAAGGCATCCCCTTCTTCATCGACAACATTATCGAGTCCTCCCTGAAACTATATTTTTATTCCATCACATTTTATGTACTTTGCTTGGAGCGTCGGTTTGTTTTTGTTTTTTGTTTTGTTTGAATAAAATGGATCCTAGCATTCATTGTGTGGGAGAGAGACACGCTCCGCTGTTGCATATGGACAAGTATGTCCTTAGGCTTTACTCATAGTATTCATGGCGAAGGTTGAATCTTCTTCGTTAAATTGTTATATGGTTGGAATCGGGAAATGCTACATGTAGTAACTCTAAAATGTCTTGAATAATTTGATACTTGGCAATTGTTGTGCTCATGTTTAAGCTCTTGCATCATATACTTTGCACCTATTAATGAAGAAACACCTAGAGCTTGCTAATTTGGTTTGCATATTTGGTCTCTCTAAAGTCTAGATAATTTCTAGTATTGAGTTTTGAACAACAAGGAAGACGGTGTAGAGTCTTATAATGTTTACAATATGTCTTTTATGTGAGTTTTGCTGCACCGGTTCATCCTTGTGTTTGTTTCAAATAACCTTGCTAGCCTAAACCTTGTATCGAGAGGGAATACTTCTCATGCATCCAAAATCCTTGAGCCAACCACTATGCCATTTGTGTCCACCATACCTACCTACTACATGGTATTTCTCCGCCATTCCAAAGTAAATTGGTTGAGTGCTACCTTTAAAATTTCCATTCCCTACCTTTGCAATATATAGCTCATGGGACAAATAGCTTAAAAACTATTGTGGTATTGAATATGTACTTATGCACTTTATCTCTTATTAAGTTGCTTGTTGTGCGATAACCATGTTTCTGGGGACGCCATCAACTATTCTTTGTTGAATATCATGTGAGTTGCTATGCATGTCCGTCTTGTCCGAAGTAAGAGAGATCTACCACCTTAATGGTTGGAGCATGCATATTGTTAGAGAAGAACATTGGGCCGCTAACTAAAGCCATGAATCATGGTGGAAGTTTCAGTTTTGGACAT
The DNA here is from genome assembly GCF_022539505.1 of Lolium rigidum. Classification (NCBI taxonomy): domain Eukaryota; kingdom Viridiplantae; phylum Streptophyta; class Magnoliopsida; order Poales; family Poaceae; genus Lolium; species Lolium rigidum. The sequence goes on from NC_061513.1 coordinate 295,432,150, forward strand.
ATATCCTCAATCTCATATGAGAACACTAATTGTTGCTACATGCTTATGCATTAAAGAGGAGTCCATTATCTATTGTCCATGTTGTCCCGGTATGGATGTCTAAGTTGAGAATAATCAAAAGCGAGAAATCCAAAATGCGAGCTTTCTCCTTAGACCTTTGTACGAGGCGGCATGGAGGTACCCCATTGTGACACTTGGTGAAAACATGTGTATTGCGATGATCCGGTAGTCCAAGCTAATTAGGACAAGGTGCGGGCACTATTAGTATACTATGCATGAGGCTTGCAACTTGTAAGATATAATTTACATGATACATGTGCTTTATTACTACCGTTGACAAAATTGTTTCATGTTTTCAAAATAAAAGCTCTAGCACAAATATAGCAATCGATGCTTTCCTCTTTGAAGGACCTTTCTTTTACTATTAATGTTGAGTCGAGTTCACCTATTTCTCTCCACCTCAAGAAGCAAACACTTGTGTGAACTGTGCATTGATTCCTACATACTTGCATATTGCACTTGTTATATTACTCTATGTTGACAATTATCCATGAGATATACATGTTATAAGTTGAAAGCAACCGCTGAAACTTAATCTTCTTTTGTGTTGCTTCAATACCTTTACTTTGATTTATTGCTTTATGAGTTAACTCTTATGCAAGACTTATTGATGCTTGTCTTGAAGTGCTATTCATGAAAAGTCTTTGCTTTATGATTCATTTGTTTACTCATGTCATTACCATTGTTTTGATCGCTGCATTCATTACATATGTTTACAATAGTATGATCAAGGTTATGATGGCATGTCACTCCAGAAATTATCTCGTGTTATCGTTTACCTGCTCGGGACGAGCAGAACTAAGCTTGGGGATGCTCGATACGTCTCCGACGTATCGATAATTTCTTATGTTCCATGCCACATTATTGATGATATCTACATGTTTTATACACATTATATGTCGTATTTATGCATTTTCCGGCACTAACCTACTAACGAGATGCCGAAGAGCCGCTTGCTATTTTCTGCTGTTTTTGGTTTCAGAAATCCTACAAAGGAAATATTCTCGGAATTGGACGAAATCAACGCCTGTGGTCCTATTTTTGCACGAAGCTTCCGGAAGACCGAGGGGAAAGGAAGTGGGGCCACGAGGCGCCGCCACAGCGAGGCGGCGCGGCCCGTGTCTTGGCCGCGCGGCCTCGGCGTGTGGGGCCCTCGTGTGGCCCCCGCGTTGCCCTTCCGCCTACTTAAAGCCTTCGTCGCGAAACCCCCAGCACCGAGAGCCACGATACGGAAAACCTTACCGAGACGCCGCCGCCGCCAATCCCATCTCGGGGGATTCGGAGATCACCTCCGGCACCCTGCCGGAGAGGGGATTCATCTCCCGGAGGACTCTTCACCGCCATGGTCGCCTCCGGAGTGATGAGTGAGTAGTTCACCCCCGGACTATGGGTCCATAGCAGTAGCTAGATGGTTGTCTTCTCCTCATGTGCTTCATTGTCGGATCTTGTGAGCTGCCTAACATGATCAAGATCATCTATTTGTAATTCTATATGTTGTGTTTGTCGGGATCCGATGGATAGAGAATACTATGTTATGTTGATTATCAATCTATTACCTATGTGTTGTTTATGATCTTGCATGCTCTCCGTTATTAGTAGAGGCTCTGGCCAAGTTTTTGCTCTTAACTCCAAGAGGGAGTATTTATACTCGATAGTGGGTTCATGCCTCCATTAAATCTGGGACAGTGACAGAAAGTTCTAAGGTTGTGGATGTGCTGTTGCCACTAGGGATAAAACATTGATGCTATGTCCGAGGATGTAGTTATTGATTACATTACGCACCATACTTAATGCAATTGTCTCGTTGCTTTGCAACTTAATACCGGAAGGGGTTCGGATGATAACTCTGAAGGTGGACTTTTTAGGCATAGATGCATGCTGGATAGCGGTCTATGTACTTTGTCGTAATGCCCAATTAAATCTCACAATATTCATCATGTCATGTATGTGCATTGTTATGCCCTCTCTATTTGTCAATTGCCCGACTGTAATTTGTTCACCCAACATGCTATCTTATGGGAGAGACACCTCTAGTGAACTGTGGACCCCGGTCCATTCTTTACATCTGAAATACAAATCTGCTACAATACTTGTTCTTTACTGTTCTTTGCAAACAATCATCATCCACACTATACATCTAATCCTTTGTTACAGCAAGCCGGTGAGATTGACAACCTCACTGTTTCGTTGGGGCAAAGTACTTTGGTTGTGTTGTGCAGGTTCCACGTGGGCGCCGGAATCCCTGGTGTTGCGCCGCACTACATCCCACCGCCATCAACCTTCAACGTGCTTCTTGGCTCCTCCTGGTTCGATAAACCTTGGTTTCTTTCTGAGGGAAAACTTGCTGTTGTGCGCATCATACCTTCCTCTTGGGGTTCCCAACGAACGTGTGAGTTACACGCCATCAATCCCCGGAACAATCCCTCTAGGGCTTAGTAAACCATACCTTACGCGCTACCGGATCGTTCAACCCGTTTGTAAGGCCTAACCATGCGGATATCAAACCAATCCTTGAAGTACAAGGAGCAACTATAACGGATAAGATCTACTGAACAAAGAATAAGCAAGATGCTGCCCTTACACCTAAGATAGGTGTAAGGGCAGCTAGATACTGAGGGGTAGCGTAGCTAAGCAAGTATATCATGAAAGTATCGACGTCAACCCCAAAACATCCACGATAAGGGTGTTGCTCGCCATCAAAAAGGCTTCAGCACGAGCAACACCAACAACGAATAAACTGATACTGCCTAGATCGCGAGATGCGATCTAGGCAGCATGTTGCTTACCCGGGAGAAACCCTCGAAACAAGGGGTGGCGATGCGCCTAGATTGGTTTGTTGTGAACGTGATCGTCCTCCTTTCTCAATAACCCTAGATACATATTTATAGTCCGTAGACTTTCTAACTTGGGAATAAACCCAACTGTGTACGAGCTAAACTCTATCTCTTAATTCTAACCAACACGTATCCTAGTATAATTTACAGATACACGGGCAATCTAGCCCAAACTTCCTATACAAGGCCGGTTCAGGAATATTTTCCGTGCATATTCTCTAAGGCCATTTAATCACGGCCCATCTCCAGACTTGGTCAAAATCTGGTGATATAGCCAAACGGTGTGCAGGTATCTGACCAGTACGACGTACCAGTCGCGTGCCGGAACAAACAGCTAATAGTGTAATAGAAGTGGGAGCCTCCGGCACGCGACGGGTAGTGGGTTACTAGTCGCGTGACGGGCACATGACTACTAGGTTAATACTAGTGCGTGAACCGGACACACGACAGGTAACAGACTTACTAGTCGCGTGTCCTGGTCCTCCGCGACTATTACGTCCTTACCACTGGCGAGGTACCAGTCGCGTGACGGGGCCCGTGACTGATAGTCCAATTTGGCACAAGACAGTCAAGCTTTTCCCTATTAGTGATGTAAACTTTTTTTGTAGTTCCTACAACCTGCTCAAAGGAAGTTCAGCGCCCCCCGCCCCCCTCGCCTTCACCCTTCGACCGGTATGATATCTCTTTTGCTTCCATCTTTGTGTCCAATTATTTAGCATGTCTGCATCCGACCCAATGGCATATGTATGAGGCCTTCTTTAATGGGAACACCACCGTGGAGGCCATGATCAACGAAGGGGGTGGAACCGAGATCCAACATGCAACCGAATTTAACACGCAAATAGCAGCGGTAGATATCGAAGGAAAGCCCTTGTTCGACGAGGACCTCGCTCGCCAAGCCAAACAAGGGTCAAAAAGATCCGGAGGATACATGAGCACATATTCTTTGCGAGGCTTTGAATGGAAATTGGACAAGATCCAATTTATGGTGGCCAACAAAAGGAGGCACATTTTTTGTTAAAGAGGGAAGTTTCATCAGTTACAATGGGATTAAAAATGTTTACCTATTCAAAAAAAATATTAACATGCTTCCGAAATTTTTCTATGGATTTAAATAAATATTCACTGGGTTGAAAAATATTTTCACGGTTGAAAGTGCATGGAGCCCCCATGTGTGGTTTTGGTAATTAATGACAATCCCTATGGACTAATGTTTGCATTGAGTTATATTTGTAGAAGTTGTCCATAGGCAATGCTTGAACTATATGTTGGCTTCAAGATTGCAATAAGAAGCAAATGAAGAAGATCAAGTGTCAAGTATGTCTTGAAGATGAAGATGAAGTGAGCCCTCAAGTTTAACTTCAAGACATCAACGATGAAGAATGAAGGAATGAAGTGCAAGTTCAAGACGAGCTATCTCGAAGAGATCATTTTCTTGAATCTTACCATCCATATGGTGATCATGGATATGTGAAGATGCGCCGAAGAATAAGCTCTCGCATAGTGGAGTATGGGGAACAATTCGTATGACTTCATCAAGCAAGCACAATCAAGAAAGGCATTCCATCTTGTTGCGGTCAAGAACGTAATCATCAAGCTCAAGTGGAATGCGCAAGGTTAAGGTTTGCTCTTGATAGGGTTTCTTTCTCACCGGTTTCATGGTGTAGTTGGAGACAGGTTTATAGTTTAGTTGTCGTACTATCAAGAGGGCTCTCGAGTGAGTAACTCGATCGTATCCTTCGGAGAGTTCAAACCTTTGCATCCTTGCATCATCTTTTTTGATTATTATTTGGATCTTATCCATGTGATGTTTTAGATCTTGTGCTTATTCTCATGACAAGCTCTAGTTCATCGAGAATGGTTTTTGCACGGGCAACTTGTTGCATTTTCGAGGTTGGAGGTTTTACCGGCATGTCTTTTTTAGATAGGTCAAACCTTTTATCTTTTATTTCTATCCTACCTTACTGGAATATGATGGTTGCCTATATGATCTAGTATACCTTGTTACTAGCTTCGAAACGAGCCCAAGATCATCAAAATCGGAGTCCGGATGCAAAAGTTATTCAAGTTTCCGTGAAGCAGTTTTTTGGCCGGAAGTTGGCCGGAAGTTCTGGTCCGCCCTACTTCCGATGAACTTCCGGAAATGCAGTTTCTGCACGTATTCCGGGGAGCATTCCGGGGATGCCATACTTCACCCAGAAGTTGACCGGTACTTCCGGGGGGGCGGAAGTTCCACCCCAAATCACCGGAAGTTCCGGTTTTGACGAGTTTTGTGCATAACGGGCAGATTTCTCTTGCCCTATTTAAGGGGGTCTTCTTCCCCAATGTTACCCATCCGTTAGAGCTTGTTTTTGCCCCCATTGTTGACCTTCTTTGAGCTTGCTATCTTCCTCTCCCTCCCATGAATCTTGCATCTATTTCAGAGAAAGATAGAGGAGATATAGATCTACATCTTCACCAATCAAATCCCTCTCTTTGTGAGGGGAATCCACTAGATCTAGATCTTGGAGAAATTTGGTGTTCCTCACTACTAGGTAAAAGCCTATAGGTGGAGGCAAGTGGTGCCGGCGCACCACCTTGGCCATGCGCCGGTGGAAAGGATTGCCGGCGCACCACATTTCAGACGCGCCGGCGATGAAGGACTACTGCCGGCGCACCTCGGGTAAAGGCTCGCCGGCGCTATTTCCTCGGCATGGCCCCGCCGATTCGGGCCAGGCCCAAGAATCATTGCCGGCGCACCGGCCCAGTGGTGCGCCGGTGGAGAATTTGCTATTGCCGGCGCACCCCCGGGCCGGTGCGCCGGCAATGATTCTTGGGCCCGGCCCGGGGGTGATATAGCCGAAAGGGGTATATGTTGCCGGCGCACCATGGTCTAGGTGCGCCGGCAATAACTCCGGGAGTTATTTCAGCCACCAACCAGCACACTCACTCACACACTCACTACACTCCACTTCTCCACACAAACCCGAGCCTTCTCCCAACCCAGCTCATTTTTGCCCATTTCTATCCCCAATTTCACCAATTTGACCAAACAAAATCATATTTTTTGAGCAAATCTTCCCTTCCTACATGCATCTCCCACATCCCCCTATGTAGATCTAGATCTACTATCCCGCATTGACCGCTCAATCTAGATCTAGATCTAGAAAGTCGGCTTCCATACGCCATTGTCGCGGCGCGTCGTCTCGATCTTATCGACGAATATATCAAACAAATAGGTGATTAATGAACAAATTAAGGAATGTAATCAATGTATGTTGGACATTTGAAGAAAAGCTCTCGTGTGTGGCATATATATATGTTGTGCTTGTGCTTGTGTGTGTGTTGGCGTTGAAAATGAGTTGCCAACGTTGCGCCGAAATGTTGATTCTTCAAGTTTCCGTTTCGGCACATTTCGGCGCTCCTATGTCCTACCGTGTAGGAAGGTCATGCCGAAATTTTCCGTGAAAACTACCGACGGATGCATGGTTCTAATGAATTATGTAATCTTACCATGCAGGCCATAATGGTTATCGAGATGAGTGAAAGCATCGTGATGAGATATCTGAAACACGCGATCATCGACATGTATGAAAATAACCGCATGGAGGTATTGTGTCCGTGCCGGAGATGCAAACGAGGGAAATGGTTTGACCCGTATTCAGCAAATTGCAGTGGGCACCCGCTCACTAATGGTTTCATGCATGGACACACTCAATGGATGAGTGATGATGGCGCGGAGGTCAATGGGGCGACGGCGGCAGTTGGTAAAAATGGCCAGCAAGAAGGAGGGCATCATGATACTGATGACGATGAAGAGTTTGTCGCACATGACGATAACCTTGACGACGACAATAACCTTGACGACGACAATAACCTTGACGACGACGAAGAGGTGCCGCTAGCTTCAGTCGTGCGGGACCCTCATCTTCAAGATCTCGCTTCTCGAAAAGACGAAAGGCGCCAAGCGGAAATCAAAGCTTGAGCAACTCGAGATAGACTCGAATACTCCGTTGTACGACTCAGGTCGCGGGTTGGGGGAGTCTCGCTTGAGAGTAGCTCTCGATGTGCTGCAGATGAAGGCGAAACACGGATGGACGGACACAAGCGTCGACGACATCCCGGAATACGTGAAAGATCTCCTTCCCCGCCGGAACACGTGTCCCGGTAGTCTAGCCGAGGCCAAGAGAATCACGTGCCCTCTCGACTTACCCCACGAAAAGTATCACGCCCGCATCAACGACCGTATCATGTATCGCAAGGAGCACATGGACAAGACCAAATGTCCCGTGTGTGAAGCTGAACGGTACAAGAAAGGGAAGAAGAAAGCTCCTCGGAAAGTTGTGTGGTACTTCCCGCCGCCCCCGGCTTCAACGGTTCTACGCGGACCGCAAGGAAGCAAAGCTCATGCGCCGGCACGCAGTAAAGAAAGGAGGCAGTGTTGAATGATAAAGAGCGGATTGAGCACCCGAAGGCCGACGCACCCTTCGGATGCAAGCCGTGGAAAGCATTAGACAATGAATTCGGAAGTTTTGGGGCAGATCCCGTAAACATCGTGTTGGGTGCGAGCACGGACGGATTCAATCCGTTCGGAAACCGCAGCAAGCACACATAGCACATGGCCCGTGTTTGTATGGATCTACAACCTCCCGCCCTGGCTGTGCATGAAGAGGAAGTACATACGTATGAGTATGCTAATTCAAGGGCCGACACAGCCAGGAAACGATATCAACATGTATCTCGAACTATTAAAGGAGGAGCTTGAAACGTTGTGGGCGGAGGAAGGGGTAGATACATGGGACGCCGTCGCGGAAGAATATTTCCCTTTGAGAGCCGCGTTGATCACGACGGTGCAGGACTACCTCGGATACGGTTACATTTCGTGCCAGGTGTGCCATGGACACAAGGCATGTGTCAGGTGCATGGAAGAGACGATGTTTTTGCAGCTTGGTAAGGATGGCTCTTCAAAAACAGCTTACATGGGGCATCGAAGGTGGCTACGTAAAACCGACCCGTGGAGAAAGCGTGGAGATCTGTTCGATGGTACAAATGAACCCCGAGGACCTCCACGTAAGAAGAGCGGCGAAGAGATCGATACATTACCGAAAGGTTGGAAGGAGTGCCCTGCGCCGGGAAAGATTCGTCAAAAGCCCGGAGAGAAGAAGAAGAAAAAGGAAACGACGCCGCTCATTGGTGTATGGAAAAGGAGGTCCGTGTTTTGGGACTTGCCGTACCGGAAAATTCTCGATACACCTCACCGCCTTGATGTCATGCATATTACAAAGAACGTGTGCGAGAGCTTGCTTGGCACTCTTCTCAACATGCCGGACCGGACCAAAGATGGGCCGAAAGCAAGACAGACCTGAAAGTTTTGGGCATCGGGGAAGAGCTTCGGATCCCGCCGGCCCAAGAGGGACAATCGGAGGAGGAGGCGGACGGCGGTCGAAGCGCAAAAGGATTAAGCAGCCGCACTATTACTCGTCCCCCTCCCCGCTTCACTTTTAGTCCGGCCGAGGTCGATCAATTTTTCAATTGCCTTGTAGGAGTCGAGTGCCCTTCGGCTACTCCGGGCTAATAAGCAGTATACACGGACCCCAAGAAACGAAACTTCAGCCGGCATGAAGTCTCATGACCGTCACGTGATGATGACGCAGATTCTTCCGGTTGCAATCCGAGGTATAATGGATGACCATGTCCGTGCAACGCTGGATCGGGCTCGTAACTTCTTCGACGTCATAACTCGGAAGTCGATAAGCGTGAAGAAACTCGCAAGGCTCCAGGAAGAGATCGTGGTGATCCTATGTGAGATGGAGATGTACTTCCCGCCTGCATTCTTTGACGTGATGGTCCATCTGTTGGTCCATATCATGGATGATATCGTCAGTCTAGGGCCGGCATTCTTACACAACATGATGTCGTTTGAAAGAATGAATGGGGTCATTAAAGGATACGTTCGTAACAGGTCACATCCAGATGGAAGCATCGCATGTGGCTGGCTCACCGAAGAGTGCATCTCTTTCTCGCACGAATTATCTAGACATCGAGGACCCCGTTGGTTTGCCTCAAAACAAGTACCTCTATAGGTTCGAGGGAGTAGGCCACAAAAATGGAAGGAAGGAACTCGCACGTGCACATGTCCGGGTCGGAGTTCCGACTTTGACAGGGCCAACTTAGTAGCGCTACAACTCATTGACTTGATCGATCCTTGGTTGAAAGAGCACAAAACCATGATAGAGAACAGTGGCAAGCCGATGATGATGGAAGCGTAAATATACAGAGAGCACAACTCCTCTTTCGCGCGCCGGTTCAAAGACCACATTGATGCTAATCCCCCACCAATGGATTCCGACAAGGATAAACTAGTATTGGCCTTGTCACATGGCCCCGCGCCCAACATCATGACTTACCAAGCGTACGATATCAACGGGTACACATTCTACACGGAAGAAAAGACAAGAACAAGTGTTTACCGTAACTCGTGGGTAACGATGGATTCCCGGACGGGTGACGTAAAGACTAGATACTACGGAAGAATCGAGGAAATCTGGGAGCTTAGCTACGCTGGGGAGAAAGTGCCGATGTTCCGTATCGATGGGCTAAGAGCGTCGAAAAGAAGACCGGTATTTCACCACCATGTTTCTACCCGAAGCCAACAAATCAAAGTCCACGAACGCCACCGCGCTGCATGAGCCATGGGTACCGGCAGAACACGTGCACCAATGCTTCTTCATAACCGACCCATCCAGGCCTAGCCGTGTTATCGTGAGGAGAGGCAAGAGGACCATCGTCGGAATGGATGGAGTCGCCAACGAGGAAGACTTCGAAGGACAAGTCGGAGACCCAATGATGGAAGAATCCGAGGATGAAGACACAACATACACCACAAGAAGAGGACCATGAGATGGAGGATGCCGCTGGGGGTAGTGCCGACGAGCCGAGCGGCAACGAGGCAAGCGCCGCCGCCGGGGGTAGTACCTACGAGCCTAGCGGCGATGAGGCAACCGGCGCCGCCGGGGGTGGCGGCAAGACAAGCGGCGACGATCCTAGCGGCGCCGCCGGGAGTAGTGGCACCGGGACAAGTGGAGCCAAGAGGCCGCGGAAGGCAAGGCGCCAAAACACGGTCGGCACCGGCAGAGACACAGTCACAGAGGTGGACCCCGCCAGTGGTTTGCCGGTGCAGCCTAAGGATGTTGCCAAGGGGTACGGCAACCAACTGGCATGTATCCTCCGAGAGGTCGTCAATCTCAACGAGACGGACCTCCGAGCTGAGAGCAAAGCGCCTTTGCGAGCCCAGCTCATTGCGAGGTTGCACGCACGATACAAGTTCCTAGGCGACTACGCCTCCAGCCATCAAACCAACAACATTGTGAACTCACAAGCCCTCCTGAAGTTCACCAAACACCTCAGCAGCTATAAGTACATGGTGCGGAAGCTGATTGCCGAGGGCAAAGGTTTCGAAGAGGTCCACTCCGCCTTTCCGCATGTCACCCGAGCGGACTTTGATGCTTTTGTGGCCAATGAAGAGCTACAAGCAACCAAGAATCGCAAGTTGTGGGGGAAGGAAATGCGGGAGCTTAACATCGGCAACCACAACCTTGGGAGCCGTGGGTACGAGGGAAAGGAGCCCTATTGGGCGAAGGAGGACGAGGCGTATGTAAATGCCGGCATTGAGAACCCTCGGCTCAAGTACAAGGACCCACTTGAAAGAAGATTCATCAGGTCCCGGTACCACAAGAAGAAACTAACCGGGGAACTTGTCACGGACCCGAAGGTCGTAACCGACATAATTTGGTTCACGAACGACCGGAAGGTCCCGGCGTTGGAGAAAAAACTGGTAAGCAATTTACCGGTTTTATTAGATCAAGTATCGTTCATATAATAGTAGCAACATTTCTAAATGGTTCGCGTTTGTTCCGCAGGAAGAAGAAAGACAAAGACTTTCTCAAGCCTCCCAAGGTGACGAAGGCTCCTCGTCCCAGTGCGTCGACGGGCAGGGTAGCTCGGGACAAGCCTCTCGTACGGGCGCTAAACATCGTTAATGAGCATTCACCGACGAGAAGGCCGCATAGAGGCCGTGTGGCTGGCGCCGGTACAGGCTACAAGCATGGTCACTATGGCTTGTCGTCTGCGGCCGATAAAAATGCGTGTAATGAGAGGAAGCAGCGGGAGGCGGAGCAAATGAGGGAGTCAATCCTAGCCCAAGTCCAAGCTGGTTTGGTACCGCAACTGGTACCGCAACTCAAAGCTACACTCGTACCTGAAGTCAAAGCTGAAGTCGCCGCTGGAGTCCAAGCAGATTTCAACGCTCTGCAAGCGTGGTATGAGGGTGGCAAACAAGGCCCCCCCCCCGAAAATGCAAGTGGATAGCTTCAACGGCAGCAACTCGATGGTGCCGCCGTCCGCCGGCAATGACAATGTTATAATGGAGACTCCTCCGGCCGCCGGCAATGTCGCTGGTGCTAGGGATTCACCGTCCATGCCGGGTAGCAGCCCCTCCGTCACTTGCACGCCCGCCGCCGCATGTGTTGGCCCGTCGACATTAGTCGAGCTCAACGCCCTCACGGTAATTAAATAATGTGTACATCAAGTTAATATATTAGTTTCGTCATCCTTGCCCTCTCTCTAACGCCATACACATGTTCTCGCAGGCGCTCTCGACGCCATGCACCTTTTTGATGAGAGTAAACGACGAACTCAAAGACGTCGCGAGGGGGTCCATCATTCGGCCCCCGGATAAGAAGTGGCACACACGAGATATGGCGGATGACGTTTACCGGGTTGAAGTGGATCGGGCGTTACCGGGCTATGAGGATTTGTTTCCTCCTAATCAACCGCATGGTGCCGATGACGATAGCCCGTTGAATCTGGCCTCACCGAAGGGTTGGGTACTGCTATGGCCGAAGACCCTAATTCGGATCAACACCTACTCGGGGTCGACGGCAAGCAAAGACAAGCACCTTGCGGCGCCACATGTCAGCGTCCCTCCACGACAGCCAGCGGCGCCCGTGGTCATCGCCCCACCAGAACGGCCAGCTGCGCTACAGGTCAGCGCCCCACCACAACAGCCAGCTGCGCTAGAGGCCGAGGAATATGAACGTGACAACTTCCAATGGGATATTCCTACGTCTTCACAAGTAGTCCATGAGGATGCGCCGGGCTTGAAATATGTGTGCTCCAAGAAGCTGTTCGATTCTCAAGAAACGGCCGATGAGGAGGAAAATCCCGAGGAGGTCGCCACCGCCGCCGTCAAAAATATGTTGAGCCCAAACACACTCCGTGCTACGGCCACTACGGCGATGGATGGTCCAGCACTACAACCCAAGAAGAGGAAGAGGGCAAATAAGAAGGACGCCCAAGACAAGGCGGCGGCGGCCAAATCCAAGGACAAGGTCCCACTCCTTGACAAATTGGCAAACAATTGGCGACCTCTGCATCACTTGGGTCAACCGATGCTGCCGGAGCATGTCGTGAAGAAACTCACCCCGGATATGAGGAGCTTGCATGAGACTGTCTTGCATGTGGAGAACCTTCTTCTCAAATCAAAAGATCCTGGTTACCCTCTCTTGGTGGCGAAGGTGCCAACTGGCATGAACTTCGCCGAGAAGTACCCCGCGGACTTGTGCTTCATCCGGTTCAATGACATCTTCAGCATCTATCGCATGCAAGCGCTCCACTTTAGTGTGGTTCGCCTAGTTGCTCTTAGCATGTCTTCCTGCATTGTTAAGGAGGGGACGCCGACCATCGCGATCATGGACCCCTTCTATATGCGGGAGAGCATCATCTCGCAACCCCGGGGATCGCGCGATTGCCACCCAGCAGGTCGAGGATTTCATGCTCGGCGAACATTAAGAAGGGCGCCATTCTCATCCCTTACTTCCCCGAGTAAGTAATCACTCGCTAGTCCCCCATCACCATTCTATCCTATATCTCCATTTGCATTTCCAAAGGTTAATCCGTGTGTTTTCCGCAGAGACAAGTTCCGCACCCTCATCGTCGTGCACCCGCAACACTCGCATGCGCCTATCTCGACTCGGGTAGGGACCGCAAGAAAGACTACTCCCACATCGGGGCCCTTCTCAATGATGCTCTCACCGGCTTCGCCAACAAGGCAGGCCCCTCAAAGTAGAGAGGAAATCCCGAGGAGGCTTCGTCTTAACCCACACAACCAACTTCCCCGCCTCGGCGACCGACGCCCGACAATGGGATGGACGCGTGGTACGCCATCCTTCGGATGCAGGAGTACATAAAGTACGCAGATGACATGTTGCTGCCGGATAATCTCGAAACAGGTTTGCAAACATGGCGGATGTCCCCGATAGAGAGATTAGAAAGAACCGGGGTCGCATCCAGCGAGTTCATTTGCACGATAATCCCGCAGGATGTCAACAATAGGTCCGGCGAGTTCTTCTACGGCTATGGTCTACCACCTAATGACGAGATAGACCTCCGCTTGGAGATGTCGCGTGATGAGAGGCCGTTCAACTCGCTTGAGGGCTGCCGTCCATTCCCCCTAGGCGTACAACCCGATCCTACGACGGGAACACTTGCTAAAGCTTGAACGATATGTCCTTGAACTTCCGTACCGTAATAATTGCTATATATTCCCATAGAATCGACTAGTTGCTTTTATTTAGTTGTATGAATGTGCATGTGAACATGTGTCTCGTAGTTTCATTTACTTTGCTATATATTTCAAGATTATGGCGTACATAGCTTAATAATTATTTGCATTTACTCGCCCACTACTTGCCTCGTATTTGGAGTTCGCCGATGATTAGAATGTTCGGTCAATCGTACACTCGGGGTGGAGCCAGTGAGCCTTGGTGCGACGGCCACAAGTATCAATCTATTGTGCATCCTACCTAGCCTCACCGACTCCATCCCCGGATGTTAATATTTGTTTCGACCGACAAAGTATGAGGCACGCTATTTAATTCGTACTACTTGTCTTCTATTTGAGTTCGCACTTCTTAATTGCATTGGCCGATGATTAAAATGTTCGGTCACTTGTACACTCCGGGGTGGGGCCGATGAGGCTTGGTGTGATGGCCACAAATATCAATCTATTGTGCATCCTACCTAGCCTCACCGACCCCATCCCCGTATGTTATTATTTATTTCGACCAACAAAGTATGAGGCACATGCTATTTAGTTCATACTACTTGTCTCTTATTTGAGTTGGCACTTGTTCATTGCATTGGTACTAACGTTTTACTTGTCTTGTGAATGGAGATGCCGACGACATATGTCGTGTACAAGGGGAGGGTTCCTGGAGTCTACGACGACCGGGAGGACTGTCGGAGACAGGTGCACCGTTTCAGCGGCAACAGCTACAAGGGATACCCCACTAGGGTGGAGGCGGAAGGAAGATACGCCCGTTATCTAGCGGGAGAGATGAGGGACATGAGGAGGAACCGGATGAAGACCATGGCCTTCGTGATGATGGTCATGACCATGTTGGTCATGTTCTATGTGATTCTAGTTTAGGTTAGGACCTACATTGTGAGGTGTATGACGATACTTGTGACGACTATGTACCAAGACTTCTAACTTTGTGAAACTTCGTCGTTCGGTGTTGCATATGCACATGTGTTGTATGAATCAACACATTCCGAAACGAGACTTGCGTATTTGTGTACCGATACCGAAATGAAACTTGGCTCTCTATGTGCTTCTCATATTGCATGTAATACTCGTATAAATATGAACTGCGTTGTAAATATATACTGCTGTCAAATATGTATTGTAATATGCTGGAAAAAAGCTGGAAAAAAGAATTTTCGAATTAATTGCCGGCGCACCTAAATGACACATTGCCGGCGCACGTGGCATGCGCCAGTGCTGGAAGCACTATCGCCGGCGCACCTGATAGTGCGCCGGTGGAATATGTCTTTGCCGGCGAAGCTTGGTGGTGCGCCGGCAGTAGCTGACATATCGCCGGCGCACTACCTGGTGCGCCGGCAGTGTCCATTTATCACCGGCGCGTTCGCACCGGCGGGCTCGTGGTGCGCCGGCAACGGGCGTTTTAGGTGCGCCGGCAATGGGCCTTTCCCTAGTAGTGCCTCCTCCTATTTGTTATTCCTCTCTTATTCCCCCAATAGCTTTTGTAGCTTTGTTGGAATTTGTGAGAGAAGTACTTGAGCATCCTTGTGGTGTTCTTGCCATTGCATTTGTGCATTGGTTTGAGTTCTCCACGGTGATTCGTGGAAGTGAAAGCAAGAAAGTTGTTACTCTTGGGTTCTTGGAACCCTAGACGGATTTGAGTCCTTTGTGGATATTTCTTGGGAGCCTCCAATTAAGTTGTGGATGCGTGCCCCAAGCTTTGTGTAAGGCCCGGTTTCCGCCTCGAAGGAAATCCCTTAGTGGAACCGTGGCCTAGGCCTTTGTGGCGAGGGTCACCGGAGAATAAGGTGAGGCGCCTTCGTGGCGCTCGGTGTGTGGTGTGACTACCCCATCTTGGGGTGAGGCCTTTGTGGCGTTGGTGTGCATCGAGCAACCACACCTCAAGGTGAGGCCTCCACTAGTAGGAAAAGCCTCATCAGTGGCGCACCAAAAATGGATTCTGTGGTGCATGGGAGGTGCGCCACAGAAACTTCGCCACAAAAATAAGGTTTCTGTGGCGCACCGGCCCATGCGCCACAGAATTAAGGTTTCTGTGGCGCACTTGTGCTTAGGTGCGCCACAGAAACGCATGCGCCACATAATTGGTTTTCAGTGCGCCACAGAATTTGCTTGTATTATACACGATTTTGTGCTGCCTGCTATACACATGCAGTTTATAGACATCAGTTTATAGACAGCAATATACAGGTTATATACATCAACATTCAGATATAATATAACATGTACATTGCACAGATATAACATAGACATCATCATCACATTACTTAGAGCCCGATCGAGATACATATATAGTGGCAAGTGTCAAATGTTTTGCATACAACTCTTAATTCATACAAAATTCACAATTTCGAGATACAAAGTAGTCTTCATCCGGTTCCTCCTTTGCTCCCCCATCTCTACCCACCAGGCTCGCTTGCATCGGGGTCTTCATCCAGTTCCTACTATGATGAAAATGGAAGAAAGTGAGACCAACAAGTCCGATGCACAAGAGAAATGGAATAAATGCCTCATACATTGTTGGTCAACACAAATATTAACATTCAGGGATGGTGTAAGTGAGGCCAGGTAGGATGCACAAGAGATTGATATTTGTGCTATCTTACCAGGCTCACTTACGCCACCCCCGAGTGTACGGTGACCAAACATTTTAATCATCGGCATTTTGAAAATCTCAAAGCAAATGGAATGACAAAATGGAATAAGTGCCTCATACATTGTTGGTCAACACAAATACTATGGTCAGAAACCATAGTTGCAGTATACACCGCTGTATACTTTGCAGAAGGGCCCCCTTTCCCCGGCCGGCGTTCCGTGAACGGGTGCTTGACGACACAACAACGCCGATCTGCATCTCCGGCGCAGAACCACGGCAGTCCCTCGCTGTCCAGCTGAACGAGTCCTTGATGCAAAGACCGTGCCGGCCTGCCCAGCATTATGCCGGGCCGTGTTGCCGCGCTTCAAGCCGTGTGTCCGCGCTCCGCATTCGCCTTGCTTGCCCGGTGAACCAATAGGCTGATCGTTGGAATAAGGAAACCGATGACGGCCGGTCGCAAGATTAAATTGCGATCGGCCGTCATCGGCTTCCTTATTCCAACGATTAGTCTATTCGTTCACCGGGCAAAAAGGCGAAGAGTGCAGGGCGCGTGAGACACGGCCTGAAGCGCGGCAACAGGGTCGGTATGATGCTAGGGAGGCTGGCACCGTCTTGGCATTAAGGACTCGTTCACGTACTGGACGGCGAGAGAAGAAAAGTGGTGCTGCGCCGGAGAGGCAGGTCGGCGTTGTTGTCTCGTCAAGGACTCGTTCACGGAACGGCGGCCAGGGAAAGGGGGGCCCGTCTACAAATTATATTGCGGCGTATAGGTGACCAAACATTCTAATCATTGGCACTAAAATTGAAGAAAGAGCCAAGTGGTATCTCAACTAGATATCATATGCCTCATACTTTGTTGGTCGAAACAAATATTAACATCCAGGGATGGAGTAAGTGAGGCCAGGTAGGATGCACAAGTTGATATTTGTGCCATCACACCAAGCCTCACTTGCTCCACCCCCGAGTGTACGAGTGATCGACCAACCATCTAATCATCGGCAAGTACAAAAACACCAACAAACCAACAACCATGGTGACATAAGTCAAGATGCTCAAACACACATAGCATGCATGGAGCAGATGCTCCAAAGGGATTATTCATCACTTGGTATATAGACCAAGTGATGTCGGCAAAAGAGAGGCCAATCAAGAACCAGTAGAATCCAAGTAAGTGATAGATATGCCTAAACAAGCAACAACACATAGCATATCCCAGCTAACCAGTATGAGACAAGTCTTGGTAGCCAACTGAATCACCTAGCACCACCTAGCCTTTTAAAACCATCGTAAACAGTCCATTTTCTTCAAAGGATACCACAGTGGCATTCATTTACATGATCCCCTACTGTGGATATCTCTATTTTCATCAAAGCCAACAAGAAATACAAATTTATCATTACTCAGCTTGAGTTCAAAACAAAGCTAGGGTACCATAAGGGATTATTCATCACTTGGTAGTAACCAAGTGATGCTGGCAAGAGAGAGGCCAAGCCTGAGCTAGTCAATCCAATAGAGATGGATATGCATAAGTAAGCAAGAACACATAGCCTATCCAAGTTAACCAGATAAAACCAACCTTGACAGCCAACTTAATAACCTAGCATCACCTAGTCTTTTAAACCATCGGAAACTTCCCATTTTCTTCAAAGGATACCACAGTGGCATTCATTTACATGATTCCCTACTGTGAATATCTCTATTTTCACCAAAACGAACCAATTATCCAACTATGAGATGCAACCAGTGGCACTAGCAAGAGCTAATGAGGTCACAACACAGACATAAGCAATCCACACCCAGTAAACAAGTCCTCATCTCCTTATACAGGTTCAGACTTTGGATTTGTTTCCAACAAAGGTTGGAAAACAAATCAAATCCATTTAGTACCAAGCATAGCACCAATTAATCAAGCAATATAGCAAGCATCAAGAATAAGCATAGCACCAATTAATCAAGCAATATAGCAAGCATCGAGTAACAAACATAGCACCAATTAATCAACCGTAGCTCCATCAGTAACAAGCATAGCACCAATTAATCAAGCAATAGCAAGCATGACTCGCACATGACACTTCACTAAAGCCAAAGCTTCAGTAAAGCACTTAATCAAGGCTTTCATGCAGTGCTTGACAGGCAACAACTGCAAGCAATGGGATCATAATTCAATCCATGTGCACATACCAGATAAATGGCATCAATTAACAGCAACTTCTCCCCCTCTCTGTAATTAGCACAGCAGCATTTCATCGAGCACAACAGCAGCACAAAATCACAGCAGCATTTCATCGAGCACTTTGTGCTCGCGCGGGAGAGGAAGAGGGAGGGGAGGGGAGGGAGCTCACTGACGATGACTGCAGGTGTGGAGGAGCTCACCGACGATGACGGTAGGGGTGGAGGTCGCGGCGGCTCCACCACCTTGACGCGGCGGTGGGTCCTCCACCTTGACGCCGCGCCGGCCCCTCCTCCTCCACGCCGCAGCGGCTTGTGCTGCTGGTGGCGGGGATAGGTGGAGCGTGGCGGCATGCGGCCGTCGCGGAGGAAGGCGGCGGCGACGACGACGGCAGCGCTCGCCATGGAAGGCGGCGGCGCGGGGAGAGGGGAGAGGGGGATCGAGAGAGTGGTATACGGGCGAGGGAGGGGTACGGCCATGATATAGGACACAGTATTTCTGTGGCGCACCGAGGCAAGTGCGCCACAGAACACGTTATTTATGTGGCGCACCAAGGCCAGTGCGCCACAGAATACGTTATTTTTGTGGCGCACCAAGTGCAGTGCGCCGTAGAAAAAGTGAAACCAATGATTGGGCGTGACAGGGTGTGGGCCCCACCAAGTTTTTGTGGCGCAGTGTTCCGTGGTGCGCCACAAAATTAAGCTATTTCTGTGGCGCACCTTGCCTGGTGCGCCACAAAATAAATTTCTGTGGCGCATTTTTGATGGTGCGCCACAGAACTAAGCTCCGCCTATAAGGGTTTTCCTACTAGTGCTCTTGTGGCGTTCGGGAGCACTAAGCCACCACACCTCTCCAACGGAGATTAGCACTCGCAAGAGTGTGAACTTCGGAATAAATCATCGTCTCCCGCGTGCCTCAGTTATCTCTATACCCGAGCTCTTTACTTATGCACTTTACTTTGTGATAGCCATCGTGCTTGAAGTTATATATCGTAGTATCACCTAGTTGCTTATATTTCTTAGCATAAGTTGTTGGTGCACATAGGTGAACCATAGTATATAGGCTTTGGGCTTGACAAAGTAAATGCTAGTTTTATTCTGCATTTGTTAAGCCCATCTCATAAAATATTTAAATCGCCTATTCACCCCCCTCTAGGCGACATCCGTGTCCTTTCAATTGGTAACAGAGCAAGGTCTCTCATTCTTAGGCTTCACCGCCTTGAGAGTAAAGATGTCGGTTAGGGGATTAGCGCACAATGACTTGTTTATATTTGATGGCACAAATTATGATCTATGGAAATTTTATGTGCTTAATATTTTGCGGGGTATTTCCCCGGACATGGAGCAAATTCTTGACATGGGTTTTTCTTCTCCTAAGGATCCCCAAAATTTATCTTATGACGAGAAGAAAAATTCTTGCCTCGATGCTCTTGCTTCTCATGTGTTTTCCATTATTGTGAGCAATGTAGTTACTCATCAATCATGCCTTTTGGGAGCGCCCATGAATTATGGACAAAGCTTCAAGGTAAATATGATGAGTCCAATATTATTGAGGATGATTGTATTGCTTCCTCTTCCGTCCGTGATGCGTTCTCATCTTCATCCACTTCACCAATGTGTGGCAAGACACAAGGTAATGATATGGTGAGTGGTGATGGAAATTGCAATGTTGGTATTGAGCTTACTATTGATGATCCTTCATATATATCTCATTGCAATGGTTTATCTTTGGACTTAAACACATCTAGCACTAGAAATGATTTACATGATTGTGTTGATAGTCCTTGCATATCATGTGTATGTTGCTTGAATAAATCTAATGATGATATGCCTTCTTTGTCTTGTGGGCATGATAAAAAATGCTTCTATTTCCTCTTGCTGTTGTGTGACTAACAATGTAGAGGAAACCAAAGATTCTATTGGTCAAGACAAGATCTTGAAAGGAGCCTCAAGTAACTCCTCATCTTTATCTCACGGTTCTCATATATGCCTTATGGCCAAGGGTTCCACGGTATCTCCCACCATGGAACCTAATATCTCTCATGGTGATAAGGA
This sequence comes from Lolium rigidum, assembly GCF_022539505.1. NCBI lineage: Eukaryota > Viridiplantae > Streptophyta > Magnoliopsida > Poales > Poaceae > Lolium > Lolium rigidum. The sequence goes on from NC_061513.1 coordinate 295,452,464, forward strand.
TGAGGATGAGTATGAAGAAGAGGATTGGGTTGTCTCTCTACGCGATAAGGGTAAGAGTGTATTCAAGGCTCTTTGCAAAGATAAAATTACTAGCTCTCACTTCTTTGAAATCTTGACTACCGCTATTGAGAGCCAAAAAATTATTTGGATGCATGAGAACACCATTGATAAAATGGGTGCTCTTGAACGAGAGTATGCCAATGATGTATCATCCCTAAATAATGATCTTGCAGAAGAACAAGATACCATAGCCTCTCTTGAGGAGCAACTTGAAACCCTTGAGCTGTCTCAAAATGAAATATTTTCTAAACTCACTAAGGAAGAGACCATGCTAAAGCTCAATTAAAAATGCTTAAAAATTAAAAGTCCAAAGTTGGTGTTGGTCATGATAAACTTTTTAAGGATCTATATGATCTAGACAAGGCCCACAAGGCCTTGGAGAGCGAACACTCTATCCTCACCAAGTCACATGAGCAACTACAAGCTTCATATTTAAAAGAGCATGCTATGTTACCATCTCTTCTTGATATGTCTTGTGATGATGCTTGTGCTACTAACTCTACTTCTTGTGAAGCATCTATCTTGAAGGAGAATGTTGAGCTAAGGGCTCAACTTGAATTGCTAACTAACAATTATGGGAAATTGGAAGAAAATCATGGAAAGCTTTCTAGGTCCCATGAGGATCTTCTAGCCTCGCATGATAGGCTAAAGTTAGCTCATGGGCTATCATATCAAAGGCAACACCTTGTGAGCCTCATGTGAATACTAGCACTACTACTCAAAATGTTATATTGCCCTGTGATGAATTATCTTCCTTGCCTTGTCGCTCTAACAATGAAGGTTCTACTTCCTCTAGTACTTGTGTTGTTACTAACCATGTAGAGGAAATCAAAGAGCTCAAGGCCCAAGTCACTTCTTTGAAGAACGACTTGGTAAAGAGTCATGAAGGGAAATGCAAACTTGACACGATGTTGAGTGTGACAAGAGTGGACTTGGATTCAAATCCAACAACAAGAACAAGTACAAGAAAACACGAAGAAGGGCCAAGTACAAGTCAAAGACCTGGCCAAGATTGTTTGCTTCAAGTGCAATATTGAAGGGCACCATCTTAGATCTTGCCCTTTGAAGAAGAAGCAAAAAATAGAAGCGGCCTCAAGCTCCAACTCATATTCAACCTCAAGTTGAAGAAATTCCACTTCCCAAGAAGAATCAAGCCAATGCTCCCATTGTGGAGAAATCTAGTGAGAAGAAGGAGAAGAGAAGAACGTGCTACATATGCCGCGAGAAGGGCCACATCTCCTCATTGTGCACTATTGGTACCTCATCCAACCCTAGCATCATTAATGATGTCAATTCTCTTCGTAAGGATGAGGGTGGCAATGTGTTTGCCAAATATGTTGGTGCTCAAAGTGGTGTCAAGAAAAGAACCATTTGGGTTGCCAAGCCTATTGTGACTAACCTCTTAGGACCCAACTTAGTTGGGGACCAACAATCCAAAACTTGATAAATAGGTGTTTGTTGGAGGGCATTGGAGACTTGGCTACATCATGAAGAATTAAGGGATCTTCATCATTTATATTATCTCAAGCCAAGTCTTTTGGTTATCTTGCTTCTATCATATATCCAATGTTCCTCCTTGCGGTAACATGTTCTCAACTCATTTATATTGAAAGTTAATTGCCCCTTTGCATGTGTTTGTTTTGTTCTTAGCATGTGTTTGTATATGTTGTGCTCCCTACTTGCTTTCTTGAGAAATCAAGTCTATGTATGTTGGGTTGCACACCATGTATTTGTGTTTGTGTTGGAGCCTCTTTGCATCTTTTTGTATCTTATATGGCTCTTATGAGCTATTAATGGACTATCCCATTTTTGGGGAGTGATATTCCTTTGGGAATTTTCACAATCCTAACAATGTGTGTACATGAGGAATATCACTTAGAATTGATATTGCAAGATTATCTAGTCTCTATGTGGTATGACATCTTCATGAGAAATTCAAATTCTAATGTCCATTAATATCTCTAGTTGGATCTTATTTGCCTCTTGTGAAAATAAATTCCTTATCACATAATGGGGGAGTAATAAGCCTTGTGCATATTACAAGCCTAGAAAATGTGAACATTTGAGGTTGTGTCACATAGAATTGATATTGTAAATTATCTCTCTCCTATGTGGCATGTTTGCTCAAACAAGTTCCAATTTGCTTAAATGGCTTCATTGCTAATATATTTGTGGATCTTATTTGTGAAAGTTTTTCTTGGCATGGTTTTTCACAACATGTCCCTCAATATATTTTTAGAAAACTATGTGCTTCAAGTCATACTATTAATTGCTTTGCATGTTGGTATGAATACTATTAATTGCTTTGCATGTTGGTATTGTTATCACCAGAATTTGACCGGATCAGAGGTGGGCCGCGATTGGAGATGGGCTTGAAGAATATACATAGAAGAAATACATGAATCGGCCTTCTATACCAAGTTTGGGCTAGTTTGCCCGTGTATCTGTAACATAGTAGGATACGTGTCGTTTAGAAGTTAGAGTTCAACCCGTGCACGGTTAGGTGCACGCCTGGATTAGAAAGTCCCCGGACTATAAATATGTATCTAGGGTTTATGAAATAAACAACAACCAACGTTCACCACAAACCAATCTCGGCGCATCGCCAACTCCCCGTCTCGAGGGTTTCTTCCGGGTAAGCACCATGCTGCCTAGATCGCATCTTGCGATCTAGGCAGCACACGTTTATTCATCTTCCATGCGTTGCTCGTGCTGAAGCCTTTTTGATGGCGAGCAACGTAGTTATCATAGATGTTTTAGGGTTAGCATTGTTCTTCATATCATATGCTATCGTCGTGCAACCCTTAGACATCTAGCCGCCCTTACACCTATCTTGGGTGTAAGGGCGGCACCCCGCTTGATCATTGTTTAGTAGATCCGATCTGTTATGATTGCTACTTGTTCTTCAAGGATTAGTTTAATATTTGCATTGTTAGGCCTTACAAACGGGTCGAAGGATCCAGTGGCGCGTAGGGTGTAGTTTGCTAGCCCTAGACAGGATGTTCCGAGGATCAACTTCGTGTTGGTTTTTAGGCCTTGTCTAGGGTCGGTTTACGATCACCGTGCGTGGCCGCGAGGCTCGATCACGAGTAGGATGTTCCGATTATGCGGTGAAAACCCTAAATCGTAGTAGGTCGTTTTAGCTTTATCTTGATCAAGCAGGACCACCATCCGATCGTACACCTCGTACGCATCATGGGTGGATCGGCTCTTTGAGCCGATTCACGAGACAACCTCGAGAGCCGATCGAGGCTCGTATTTAACGTTTACGTGTATGCCATGCAGGAAACTAAGCGAGGCATTCTCCAACACCTTCCCGACCGGGTATAGGTCAGGTGGCACGCCCTTGCATCAGCATCGGACGTGCGTGCCGAAGGCTTTGCGGGCCGTCGCTCGGAGGGACCAGGGCCAGCCGCAGTCCTGGGAGATTCCCGGCTCTACGGTGTTGCTCGTCGCTGCCCGCCGATGGGTTTCTGACCGCAACAGGTATGAATAATTGAAGCTATCAAGAAACTCTCTTTGCATGATGGTTAAATCTTATCTTTTACCATATGCTTTATTTGTTGTAAATATGATCTTACGTATACTTACAAACTACCACCGGGAAATAATTCCTAATACCTTTTGTCCTAGGACAATTGACAATCTATTATGAGGTAGATATTTATTGATCATATTTACATTGGCTCTTGTGTTTAATTGCCTTATTTATTGCCATGAATTTGTTGTGCTTTCACTCCCATGTGTCTTCCTTGCATCTTATGGATCTAATTTGTGTATTTAAACTTTCTTAGCGTTTTTAGTAGATATAGGTAGTGTGATGATCCTAGTTTTGTGCATTTTGTATTCATATGCAAAATCCTAGATAATGCACTAATCTTGGGGGAGCTGTCCTATATTTGTTAGAATGCGTAACATCACTTGATCATTATCAAGAATTTGGTTTTAGGAGACAAACTTTTTTTGGGGTACTTTGTGCCATCATAAAAAGTGTTGTGGGTTTGGTTTATTTGTTGGAACCTTGCTCTCTTGGGAGTTGGTTATCTCATTCCTTTGTTTTGGATTTAATTAGCTTCTTATAATGAGATAAGTCTTTGGAGTCAATCTTGTGTTGATTTGATTCTTTGATATAATTTGGACAACCATTGTCTCTTGATTTATTTGGTGTTTTTTCCAAATTGTATCTTCCTTTGGTTCTTGAAATTTTGTGCATGCATATTTAATATATGTATATCTTATGGCATGTGTTACTTTCTTTGATTCAATATATAGGGTAAACTCCATCAAATCCTAATTTGATTAAGATGTGCATAAAATTCAATTTCATATATATATGCACATAGGTTTGTGGAGTTTGTCCTATATGTTGTAGTGTGCCTAACTACTTCAGACCCAATTAGTTTGAGGATCATTTTGTACTTACCTTTGTGTTAGGTACAATAGATATGCATTGGATGCTTGTCTCACTCTTGGGAAGAAGTGGTGACTCAATGGTAACTTGAGGCAAGCTAGGATGGTCAACGAACACATATCTACTACATCCACACCAACGCTATCTCGGTAACAAGTATCTTCTCATGCATATTTTTCTAGCATCCAACCATGTGGTTGCATCTTGGCATGAATCTCTTGATTTGCAAATATTATGCTTCTTGCAAATATTTAATGAAACCTCTTTATTGAAAATGTGAGTAAATTGAGATGAGCACATATGTTGGCAAGTATATAAAATCATGCTCATGATTCATCCATCCCAACTATGCCTATCTAGCAATTTTATTGCATATCAATTCCTCAAGCCTCTCACATGTGCAATATCGATGAAAGTGCAAATTGAGTTATTTATTTTGGTATCTTCATTTGTGATACTTGTTTCCTTTCTCAAAGCATCCCAACTATCTTCTATCTCTTGTTGCTATTTGTGATGTATTTTGTGTGTTTATGGTTGAAGTTCATGAATGTACAATAAGATAAAATTGAGCCTTTGGCCATGCTATTAAGCAAAAATTCTTATTGGTATATTGCATGACCTCGTCTTGGATATCATGCTATATTTATTGTGTATATATTTTGTGTGTGCATGTTTCTTTGTGAATAAATATCTTCGTAATATTGCCCACTTAGAGAAACTTATACACATAAGAGATGATACATATCCATTTGATATCTTATTTATTTGTTGCGTGATGATTGGTCATGCTAATAAATATAATTCATTGAAGACTATGATGATGCTATTTTCTCATCCTTGTAATAGTCTTATAATATGCTTTGTCTTGTCTTTCTCATATCCTTTTGGTTGAGCCCTTTATTATGGTGCCTCTTACTTGTTGCTCAACTATTTTATCGTTGCAAGTGTTAATCTTAATTTTCTATCTATGATCTATTGCAAATGTTTGTGCTTTTAAATGTTAATGAGGGAGTAAGGATTCCATGTTATGCATATTGTATTCAAATTCAACATTTTAATTTATGCATGTACCTTGGGGAGCTTCCTAATTTGATTTAAAGCATAATTTTGTGGTGATCATTAGAGTTTAATTCACTTGATATCTTTTGTTTTGAATGATATTATGGGAGTGATGATTCCATGTTTGTGCACTTTATACTCCAATGCAAATTGTCTATTTTTGTGCATAAACCTTGGGGAACTTCCTCATATTATTTAGAGCAATCTTCTTGATCTTATCATAATATCTATCTTTAGTTTGGTATCTTCCTTGTGGTTCATTTGGTTGCTTGCTTCATTTGTTGAAGCTTCTTAACTTTGTTATCTTTTTGCAATCTTTGATCCTCTCTATAGTGTTATTTCTTCCGAATATTCGTCATTGGATACGTGCATTTGATTCCACTCAAATTATGAGAAATGCACACGGTATGGAGAAATCTCACTATATTGGCCTTCTAAATTTTTCACCAATTTCGGCAATTGGTGCCAATGGGGGAGAAGTTTGGAGGGTTTAAGGGAATTTGGTTATGTCTTTGATTTGTGCTTAAGCATGTGCCTTTCTTGCATTGCATCTTGTTGTTTTGCATAGTTCAAAATTTAGAGGAAACTCCACTAGGCTTTGAATGCCAATGTATGCAATGAAAGTCAAGTTCATTCACACATGCATATATTATGGGGGAGTTTGCTCTAAATATTCAACTTGTTTGTTACTTAAATTCCTTATATAAACCCTCTCAAAAAGATTGTCATCAATTACCAAAATGGGGGAGATTGAAAGTGCATGGAGCCCCCATGTGTGGCTTTGGTAATTAATGACAATCCCTATGGACTAATGTTTGCATTGAGTTATATTTGTAGAAGTTGTCCATAGGCAATGCTTGAACTATATGTTGGCTTCAAGATTTCAATAAGAAGCAAATAAAGAAGATCAAGTGTCAAGTATGTCTTGAAGATGAAGATGAAGTGAGCCCTCAAGTTTAACTTCAAGACATCAACGATGAAGAATGAAGAAATGAAGTGCTAGTTCAAGACGAGCTATCTCGAAGAGATCATTTGCTTGAATCTTACCATCCATATGGTGATCATGGATATGTGAAGATGTGCCGAAGAAGAAGCTCTCCCATAGTGGAGTGTGGGGGAGCAATTCGCATGACTTCATCAAGCAAGCACAATCAAGAAAGGCATTCCATCTTGTTGCGGTCAAGAACGTCATCATCAAGCTCAAGTGGAATGCGCAAGGTTAAGGTTTGCTCTTGATAGGGTTTCTTTCTCACCGGTTTCATGGTGTAGTTGGAGACCGGTTTATAGTTTAGTTGCCGTACTATCAAGAGGGTTCTCGAGTGAGTAACTCCATCGTATCCTTCGGAGAGTTCAAACCTTTGCATCCTTGCATCATCTTTCTTGATTGTTATTTGGATCTTATCCATCTGATGTTTTAGATCTCGTGCTTATTCTCATGGCAAGCTCTAGTTCACCGAGAATGGTTTTTGCACGGGCAACTTGTTGCATTTTTGAGGTTGGAGGTTTTACCGGCATGTCTTTTTTAGATAGGTCAAACCTTTTATCTTTTATTTCTATCCTACCTTACTGGACTATGATGGTTCCCTGCATGATCTTGTAGAGCTTGTTACTAGCTTCAAAACGAGCCCAAGATCATCAAAATCGGAGTTCGGATGCAAAAGTTATTCAAGTTTCCGTGAAGCAGTTTTTTGGCCGGAAGTTCCGCCCTACTTCCAGTGAACTTCCGGAAATGCTGATTATGCACGCAGAAATCATACCGGGAGCGTTCCGGGAACGCCCTATTTCACCCGGAAGTTGGCCGGTACTTCCGCGGGGGGGGGGGGGAGTTCCGCCCCAAATGACCGGAAGTTCCGGTTTTGACGAGTTTTGTGCATAACGGGTAGATTTCTCTTGCCCTATTTAAGGGGGTCTTCTTCCCCAATGTTACCCATCCGTTAGAGCTTGTTTTTGCCCCCATTGTTGACCTTCTTTGAGCTTGCTATCTCCCTCTCCCTGCCATGAATCTTGCATCTATTTGAGAGAAAGATAGATAAGATATAGATCTACATCTTCACCAATCAAATCCCTCTCTTTGTGAGGGGAATCCACTAGATCTAGATCTTGGAGAAATTTGGTGTTCCTCCTCCTATTTGTTCTTCCTCTCTTATTCCCCCAATAGCTTTTGTAGCTTTGTTGGAATTTGAGAGAGAAGTACTTGAGCATCCTTGTGGTGTTCTTGCAATTGCATTTGGTGCATCGGTTTGAGTTCTCTACGGTGATTCGTGGAAGTGAAAGCAAGAAAGTTGTTACTCTTGGGTTCTTGGAACCTTGGAGGATTTGAGTCCTTTGTGGAGATTTCTTGGGAGCCTCCAATTAAGTTGTGGATGCGTGCACCAAGCTTTGTGTAAGGCCCGGTTTCCGCCTCGAAGGAAATCCCTTAGTGGAACCGTGACCTAGGCCTTTGTGGCGAGGGTCACCGGAGAATAAGGTGAGGCGCCTTCGTGGCGCTCGGTGTGTGGTGTGACTACCGCATCTTGGGGTGAGACCTTTGTGGCGTTGGTGTGCATCGAGCAACCACACCTCAAGGTGAGGCCTCTTGTGGCGTTCGGGAGCACTAAGCCACCGCACCTCTCCAACGGAGATTAGCACTCGCAAGAGTGTGAACTTCGGGATAAATCATCGTCTCCCGCGTGCCTCGGTTATCTCTATACCCGAGCTCTTTACTTATGCACTTTACTTTGTGATAGCCATCGTGCTTGAAGTTATATATCGTGCTATCACCTAGTTGCTTATATTGCTTAGCATAAGTTGTTGGTGTGAACCATAGTATATAGGCTTTGGGCTTGACAAAGGAAACGCTAGTTTTATTCCGCATCTGTTAAGCCCATCTCGTAAAAGTTTTAAATCGCCTATTCACCCCCCTCTAGGCGACATCCGTGTCCTTTCAACGGTGTCCAAAAAAATCTTCATGATTTTAATAAAAAAATCATGCTACAAAAAATATTCAAGAGGTTAATATGCTTTCACGGGATTCGGAAAAATGATCACCGATTCTAAAAATGTTCACGGGTTAACATATAATTTGCGGATTAGGTTCAACGTTTGAAAAAAATTCATTGGATTTCTATAAATGTTCATGGTTCTTAAAAAAAGGTTTCATGTTTTTCTATATGTTGTTCATGATCGAAAACAATATTTTCACGGGTTCACAAAATTGTTCACCTGTTTGAATTTTTTTTGTTTGGTTTCTAAAGATATTTGAGGGGGTTAGGAAGAAAAAAAATTGTAGTGTCACAATTTTTTTTTCGGTCACTTGAAATAAAATAGTTGAGTAATTTTGACATTATTTTCCTATTTTTGTTGCCCATGATTACTTTTTTTTTCCAACTGTACCATATCTGTTACGAGTATTGTGTATAGCACCTTCCAGCTAGACGACAGGCACGAGTGGTGCCGAGCGCGCGAGGATAGGAAGGAAGCCAAAAGAGAAATACAGTATGGTATTTCCACCGGTGAAGAACTAACGTTGAACTAGTACGCGTTATCCTTCCCTCCAGTGTGTCGTCCAAAGAGAAGTCACTCGCCTTTACTGCTGGTCAGTAGACCGACCTGCCGCCGTGTGCTTCTCTCCGGTGAATTTCTCCCAACCTCGTCCCTCTCCTCTCCTCCCTGCCATAGGATTTCTTAGTCGCCGGCTCGCCGCCACCGTCCGTCAGCCTTGTACGGAACCCACACCGTGTCGCCCTTCAGGGAGGTCAGAACCAGCGACTACATAATCCTATCTTTCTTCTCTTTGCAGTTTTCAGTTATGTATTCATTTCTCATGTTTATAGGTTCCAGCTTTATAAATAGCTAACGACTTTTCATTTTCTCATCGTCAAACTTATGGAGGAAATGAAAATTTTAAATTGACTATATTGTATACCTGCCTATATTTTCCATTCGGTGTTGTTTCCATATTTTTGACAGCGTCTACATAATCGCCGACAACTGAGCCACACTATTTGTCTTGCAGTGCCTCTTCTTGAGTTAAAATGCAAGCTGTCGCTCCTTGAGTCCATTCTACAATCATTTTGCAAAACATGCATTGTATTGTTTCACGGCTGGCTCAAACGTGAGGGACCACAAGATAGAAACTGAGGCTTTGAAAGAAAAACAGGCAGGCATCCAACAGAAGCTTCGGGATGATGAGCATACGTTGGAAGCTGTTCCAACAGACCAGGCAAAATTATGGCTAGAATCAGTTAATAGAGCTATATCTGAAGAACAGGCAAACCACCTGTTGTACGAACAGAGGTGCCGATTATGCGGGTGCTGCTACCCAAATTTCTTGGAAAACTATAAGATCAGTAAGCGAGCGGATGAGCATCAGAAACAGGTAAAATCAATAATGAGTAATGTACCAGGCGATAATAATATCACACGTGCGCCAGATCCATGTTCGGTAGAGAGTATGCTCGTAGATTCTGCTCCTATGCCGAGAAGCAGAGAGGTTATTCTTGAGGATGCTCTCCTATTCATCGTGAGCGATGATCCCAAAGACGGGATAGTTGGAATGTGGGGTACAGACAAAGATGATAACACAAATCTCCTGAAGCATATCAATAATTCATTTCTTGAAAAGAGTCTTTTCGATTTTATTATCTTTGTTTCAAGCCCCAACGATTGCTCGGTAACAAATATTCAATCTGAGATCATAAGAAGGCTCGGTATTAAGAAGGATGGTAATGAGGCAACCCGAGCCACCAGGATACATGAGCAACTCGCATGCAAAAATTTCCTGGTGATTGTGGACGACATTCGTCAGAATCTGGACCTTCGAGCGGTCGGCATTCCATATCCTCTTGGATTCGTGGGAAAGAAGAAAAGGAAAGTGTTAATCATGTCACTGTCAGGATACAGATTCGTTGGTAATCTGATGGGTGTGAACAAAAATATTGAACTGCCTATTTTGCAAGAGGGGGAAGCACGCGAGCTATTTAGACAATCAACAAGTTATCCAGGGGATCTTTATTCTGATGCCAACATCGGGCAACATGCTACTGATCTAGTACATGCAATAAATGGTCTGCCATCAGAGCTGGCACGTTATGGGAAGTCAATGCATCGAATAATGGATGCAAGGTCCTGGAAAGTTGCTATAGATGATGCAGCAAGTAAATTTTCTAGGTCGCGTTCCGTAAGTGTTGATTTGTGTAAAAACTCAAATTTTCTAGGAATCTATAGATGGTCATAAACATGTTTACTGAGTACTAACCTAGGTCTGTTTTTTATGCCTTGAAGATAGAAGACACTCTCCGTCTCATTGAGGATGATCCCATATTGGGTGTAATTGGAATATGGGGTCCAGGTGGAGTGGGAAAACACATCTTCTGAAAAAAATTCATATCTCATTCAGAGGAAGGATTAATGTTATTTGGGTGACAGCCTCCAGCCAGTGTTCAGTGTCGAAGGTCCAAACTCATATTTTAGACAAGCTCAAACTGAAAGGTGATGGTAATGTGGGGAACCAAAGTGGTATAATCCGTGACTTCCTGGAGAATAAAAGCTTTTTGTTGCTCGTTAGATGACCTTTGGGAAAGAATTGATCTAGAAGCAGTTGGCTTACCACTTCCCCTTGGAATTGAACCTTTGAGCAAACTCAAGAGAAAAGTTGTGCTCACAACACGATTTACATCCGTTTGTGGTGGCATGGAGGTGAAAAAACAGATTCAAGTTCCATATCTGCAGGAAATTGAGGCATGGGAGCTATTCAGAGAGAAGGTCGGAGACCAAACTCTATTTTCTCCTTCTATTGAAAATCGTGCAAGAATACTTGTGACTGAAATGAAGGGCTTGCCTTTAGCTTTGGTAACTGTGGGAAGGGCAATGTATGGAAAATTTCGTCTGGATCAATGGGATTCGGCCATCCAACATATGCAAAAGTCATGCTGCATTGACACAAATGAAGACCCCCTGAAGATGGAGGAAGAAGTTTTCAGAAAAATCAAGTTTAGCTATGATAACCTGAAAAGCGAGAGGCTGAAGAGCTGTTTCTTGACATGTGCACTGTGGCCAGAGGATTGTGAGATTTACAGGCAAGAGCTCGCTCAATGCTGGATTGGCTTAGGTCTAGTGGATGTGGGAGACATACAAAGTCCCTATACAAAAGCTTATAGTCTGATGAGCGACCTTACAGGTGCATGTTTGTTAGAGGGCTATGGAGAATCGAATGATCGTGTCAAACTACATGATGTGATTCGTGATATGTCTTTATGGATGTCTTGTGGCTACGGTAAGAACAATGGCAACTCGGTTTGTCCGTGCAGGAGTTGGGCCGAGATGAAAATTTTGGCATCCCTTGGAGCAAGTGCGGAATACATTTCATTAATGTACAACCACATGAAGAAACTTCCTTCTGTTGGTGATCCGCTGAAACTGAGGGTGTTATGCCTTCAAATGAATCATTTGGATGAAACAATAATAGGTGGAGTACTTGTGAATTCCGCTAAACCGACATATCCGGATTTGAGCAGTAATGAACTCAAGGGTATACCTGAAAGCTTATGTCACCTGACAGAATTGATACATCTCAATTTGTCAAATAATTATGATATAGAGAAAGTGCCTCATAGCTTTGGAAACCTCATTAAGCTCAAGAGCCTGTACCTGGAGGGCACTAGCATAAAAGTAGTACCAAAGGAGGTCATATCTAGACTTGTAGCATTGGAAATAATACATGTGGATGTTATATTGGTGTCTGATTCTATCAGATCTAATGTGTATAGAGAGTTGGGCACACTGAATCACTTGAAAGTTGTTGTTACATCAGTAGGACTTTTGGATGCATGGACATCACTTTCTGATGCGGCTGACCTACCCATTCCGTGTTTACGTCTGGTAAAATCTATTGAAAAGAAGGAATTCCATCTCTATGATATTTTATCATTGGACTTCGCACAAACATCCTTGTATGAACTGTATATTTCAGACGACCAGGATGTGACAGATATAACATTAATACAGAGGCCTAAACAGCAACCCTACAGTTTTAGTGTTCTCAGTGTCCTGACCATCCGTATTTTGCCAGCATTGACAACAGTAAGATGGATGGGGACATCTCCAAAATCTGTATTTCCATGGCTCACTTGTTTGAGTGTGTCAGGCTGCACCAAGCTAGAGCACCTGTCTTGGGTGATATATCTGCCTTGCCTTGAAAAACTCGATGTACAATTCAATGATAGCATGCGGAAGGCTTTTACAAGGTATCATGTTGACAACGTGTGGAGTGGACAAGAGAGTTCCCAGACATTTCCTTGCCTCAAGCACCTTTGTCTTAGTTCCTGCATATCGCTGGTCACTATTGTGGATCCTGATGTGACATTCCCATCCCTAGAGGTGCTGAAGATTGAACTTTGTCCAGAGCTGAATAAGCTTCATTTTGACATGTCCAGCTTACCACGAAGTCTGAAGGTTCTAATGATGTATCCTGCTGAATCCTGGGAGCAATTGGAACTGGAGGAAGGTGTCAAATCTTTCCTTCAACCGAAGCTTCAATATTATTTTGTTTAATAACATGAGCAATCTGTCCATTCCTTTCCATGTTTCTACCTGCACTCAAACAAGGATAGGCAAAGGTATCATCACCTCGTCTGGGAGTGTTATCAGGCATGTTTATACAGCGTGCACGGAAATGCTTCTTTCGGCTCCAGAGTTGTGTTCTGTCTTTGCTCTGCATTTTCCTTTCCCTCTATTTGCTGTTTAGTTTCGTTAGGTCCTATGTTGTGAGCTGGACCAAAGTATTGCCAGAGACGTGATGTGTTCTTGAATGCAAATAGCAAAGCTTTGTGTCTCCACTGTGTCTCAACTGAACTAGTTTTCTGAGCTTCTAATCCAATTGACTATCTTTGCTTGTGGGACTTGTGTGAAGGCAATGCATTTAATTCACGCCAGCAGCGATATCGGCAATCTCAACAAAACGGAATAGGTACCAGCGGGCAAAGTCCGTGATGCTCGCGGAGATGGAGGCGCACAGCACAGATGGTTTGTATACGAACAGCGATAGGAGTACCCGCTAAGTGATGCACGTTGGAAATGGACCAGACTGTTGTATTTATGGAGGAGACACTCATGAGTCATGACGGCTGCAGACTTGAAGCAGGGACAGCATGCTGCGGATTGATTTTGCCAGCATCATTGCCATGATGCCCCCTGTGGCTTCAGTCACCAGCAGCTTCAGTGACGTTCTTTTGCAGATGATGTAACATATGTTATGTGTACCGCATCAGTAGTGTATTGTAATGTGAGGTGGTTGTGGTGGTTGTAGCAGTATTACGAGGCCTTGCTTCTTCTCTGGGGCTTTTGCTCCAGGATCCTTGTGTTAGTTTTAGCCTAGGCACAGGTAACCTGGCTCCCTGAGGCGGGGGTTGTGTTGGCAATATCTCCCTTGGGTGTTGCAGGATGATGTAAAAATAAAATGGAACTTGAGCTTCTGTTTAGTATATGCAGCTGTGCAGCATGTCAATGGGCCTGGAGTCTACATGGACCCGTTGTATGTGTTATGAACACACTCGGCTGATACAAGGTGAAAGGGGATTGAAGAGGGAATTAGGGGATTTGGGAGTTGACAGAAGCACGGGAGGCTAGGGATTTCAGAATTCCGTTTCAGTGTTCTCTCCTTCGTCGCCTCGACTGAGGACTTTACGGGAGTATTTATCCTTTCCCTATTACAGCGATGCACCACCATAGTGGGCTGAACACGTCCATTAGATCAAGTCAGATGTATGGTACATATTTGTTTGTACTAATCTCTGCTGTTTTGATCCATCTCCTTCATCCAGGAATTCGACATTCGTGCATGTAACATTGACACTTGCACAGGAGAAGTGTATAGCTAGCTGGCATTAATCAGTTATAATCCACCATGTGAACCACAGCTCAGTCGGGATAATAAAGCATCACACATCGCAGAGAATAGCAGACACGAAATAATCACCACATTTAGACATCCACGATGAAAATTTGTAGATAAGCAAACACGCTTGGTCTACAGCAGCTGCAATCCCCCATAGGTATTCAGGTCAGCATGTATATATGCAAGATATCTGTAGGGAAGTTTTATTAAAATCACGAAAAATGATGCTTACATGAAGTTACATAACGTGATTGGCCCCACCAAGTGATCGTGAGCTACACTGAACTGAGAAGATGCATGGAAACAATCTAGTGACAAATTATTAACCTCCTGTCACGACTTTGTTGTTCCCATATACAACATGGTTGCTCCCAGATACAATATTGTTGTTCCCATATACGGAATTGTTTCTCCCAGATACCGTATTGTGGTTCCCGGATACGGTACTGTGGCTCCCAGATACGATCTGGTGGTTCCCGGATACGGTATTTTGGGTTCCAGATACAGTGTTGTGGTCCCCGGATATGGCATTTCTGTCGTCAGTTACGACATGGTGGTTCCCAGATACGACATGGTTGCTACCACTTACGACATTGTCACCCCCAAATTCGACAGTGTTGTGGCTCCCAGACACAACGTTGTTGTTCCCGGATATGACAGTGTTATCGTTCCCAGAAACAACATTGTTGATCCTAGATCTGACAGTATTGTTGCTCCTAGTTATTATATTTTGTTCTTCGTCGAGTGTTCCTTGGTTACGCTTCACATGTAATGGCATGTTAGTGAAAGGCTTACACTACAGGAATCCGGCAATATGCCGACGGCCTACGGCCCTCGGCGTAGCACCTACTGGCCCTCGGCGTACACTACGCCGACGGGGCCCCTCGGCGTAGCTCCTCGGGGAAGGTGGGCCTCGGCACATGCCACGTGGCCCTCGGCGTAGCGCCGCCCGTCGGCGTAGACGGAGTGGGCCGACGGCTGGCCCCACCCGTCGGCGTAGTGGCCGTTGGCGCAGGTCGCTAACCGGCACCGTCAAGGTGACGGCCGTTACGGCTACGCCGAGGGCCACACCTTCGGCGTTCGTGGACGCGTGGCGCCACCTGGGCGACCCTGGCGCTCGATACGCCGAGGGCCGGCCCGTCGGCGTACGTGGACGCGTGGCGCGACCTGGGTGACCCTGGCGCTCGGTACGCCGAGGGGCTCACTGTCGGCGTAGCGGTGTGCCTTTTGGTCCATTTTGGACGCGTGGCGCGACCTGGGCGAGCGCACGGTACGCCGAGGGGCTAACCGTCGGCGTAGTGATGTGCATTTTGTCCGTTTTGGACGCGTGGCGCGCCCTGGGCATACCTGGCGTAGCATGTCGACGCTACCCCGAGGGGGAAGCCGTCGGCGTAGCATGTGCCATTTGGTGCAATTGCTCGATTTCCTGCTGTTTCGCAAATTTTCCAGATTTGGCAGGATACACAAGCACATGTAATTCACATGAAATTCATAGGCATGAAGTGCAAATACATATAACATCAAGTGCATACATAGTGTCATAGTGCCATAGGTTGCATACATAGTGTCATAGTGACATAGGATGCATACATAGTGCCATAGTGTGCATACATGCATGGTGCCATAGTGTGCATAAGATACATGGGACAACTAGAGGAGCTCGTCCCCGCTAAACACCGGCCCGGGCCGATACCTTCCAGTAGAAGCTGCGGAAGAACCACCGGGAGAAGGACCGGGAGAAGTACCGGGAGAAGTACCGGGAGTAGCACCGGGAGAAGGACCACCATGATGAACCGGTGTGATCTCCCTCCCACCACCCTGATTTCCGGAACATCCCGTTCCCTACACACATGTTCCCGAGATGTTAGCAATTTGCGAGGCAAAGGAAAGCCGTAGTATTCGGTTTGGCGAAGAACTTACCGTTGTTCTCCCATAGTACTCCGCAGCAAAATTTTCCTTCGATGGCATGTTTGGCACCGGCCCCGGAAAGGGAGGCATCGGCCCTAAATCCACTGTCTGTCCAGTTTGATTGGCCACCATCGACGCCTGCAAGATAGTTTACATGTCGATCTTTGCAGAAATGAAGCATCAAACTAGGGGAAAGTGGGACTTGTCATCATTTGCGAAAACAAAGGTTGGAACTTACATGTATATATGCCATGTACTCCATGAACTGCTGCTGGTGCTGGTTGAAGGCCACCCGATATTCTTGATGAGCGGCCACGTAGGCCGCCTCGAAGTCGAGCTACAATTTCACAAATTCATGTCTCGTTAGCACTTAGCAATGTATGAACGAAAGTCGGAAAGAGGATGGAAATGAGGGAAACTTACGTCGTATGCGGGTTGTTGCCGAGCCCGGCGACGAGGCGGGAGAGGGGGCTGTCCTTGGTGAGTCCCGCCTTGAGACGCGTGAAGGTCGTGGTGAGGGTATGCTTGACGGCCTTGTTCAGCATGGCGAGACGGCCATGCGGCAACCCTCCGGACGATAGGACCAACGACTCCTCGTCGACCTCCGCGCTCATGGGGTCATCCACCTCCGGGTGACGATGCCTCACCATCGCGCAGTAGTTCTCGACGTCCTCGGCGTAGGTGCTGAAGTACTCAGGGAGCGAGGGCTGAGGCTGCGAGAGATCGGGCTTCTTAAGCCGCATCTTGTTGTATATCTCGAGGTCAGACATCTCCTCCTCGGGTCCTAACGCCGCCCTCTGCATCGCGAAAGGAAATGTTGTGAGTACCAACTTTGAACATGACGGAAAATAAAATGTATACATACCGTCTTCTCCTTGTAGCGCTCGTAGCTGAGGTTTCCCCCACAGTGTGTGCCACCGTCGCCTCGGTTCTCCGCGTTCCGCCTCGCCACGGCTGCAAAGTCCTCGTCCATCTTGAGCCACCTCGTCCTAACCATCTCCTCCCATGCCTCGGCATGCGGCTCGGCCCAATCGGGGATAACCTGAAAATGCAATACTCAACTCAATCTAATGCAATTGCAACTTAGTAGTAATGTAGAATCTCATTGACATTTTACTCA
Source organism: Lolium rigidum (assembly GCF_022539505.1). Taxonomy (NCBI): domain Eukaryota; kingdom Viridiplantae; phylum Streptophyta; class Magnoliopsida; order Poales; family Poaceae; genus Lolium; species Lolium rigidum. Next base: position 295,469,894 of record NC_061513.1, read on the forward strand.
CCGACATGTAGTCCTCCACCGTCATCTCGTACTCGGCCTTAGCATTCTTACCGACAATGTCCGGCTTATGGACCCTCTCGCCTCTCTCTGCCCAGAAGTGACCCGCGGACGTGATCCTTTGGTTGTACCACACCTGCGGTGTCAACCTCTCACAAGTCGCCCGCAAAGTCCTGTTCGCGGCCGTCTCCTCAACCTCGGGTGCCACACGATAAAAACACTTCAATCATGCAAAAAACAATTGTGAGATTCATGAGTTAGAACATTGGGGTCATCAAATATGAACGAAGCTCGAGAAAATATGTCTTACCCAAAACTTTCTCATCACGACCTCAGCAGCCGTCGGGAAGCCTACGCCAGGGGCACTCTCGTAGTCCGTCCAAGTAGTGGCTAGCTTCTTCTCGCCGAGCTGGGACGATGCTCGAGGGATAGTACTTGCCCGGCCAGAACTTCCTAAGCAAAGCTCCAATCATGCTTGCTAGGCGGGCGCCCCTTGACCCCGGAGGAAATGTCCAATTGCTGCACATGAAAATCAAACATTAGCACATGAAAATCAAACATTAGTACATGAAAATCGAAATTGCCAAATTAGTACACTTACTCGGGGCCAGCGGGAATAATAAGGGTCTTCGCCTCATGGGTCTTAGGCTCCTTCCTCTCGTCGGGGACTCTCGCTTCCCCACGAATCTTCGGTGGCTTCGGCCGCCCATCCTCCTCCGGAGTCTCAAACCCGCGGCTAGAGTCCTCCTCGGCTCTAGACTCCGTCTCCGCCTCCCTCTCTAGACGGCCCCTCCAAAAAGAACCCGGAAGCAACGTCGCCTGAAGCCGAGGGTGGTGGCTCAAAGTCCGGTACTCCCCAGCCACCTCCACCTCCACCTCCACCTCCTCCCAAGCCACCTCCAGCTCTACCACCTCGTCCACGTCCTCGTCCTCCTCCTCCTCCCGCGCCGTCCTCGTAACGCGGATTGCGACGCGGTGCCCTCTCACTCCTTCTAACATTGTTCTTGCGTTGTTGCATCTTCTTAAGCAAGCTCGACGAGTCCTCCTTGCCGCCGCTCATATTGTTCAATCACCTGCATTGAGAAAGAGAAAACAATTAAGAAGCATGTTGAAAAATATATAAATAGTAAGCATAAAGACACTAAACAATTAAGAAGCATGTTCAAAAATATATAAATACTAAGCATAAAGATACTAAACAATAAAGAAGCATGTTGAAAAAAATATAAATACTAAGCATAAAGATACTAAACAAATAAGAAGCATGTTGAAATATAAACACATAAAAGACCCTCACCAGCCGTCATCAATCTCATCGTCAATCTCATTTTGTTTCTCCTTGCCACTATCACTATCACTATCACTATCTTTTGAGTAGTAAGTTGGATCTTGATAGACAGGTGGAGGCTCATCATCGCTATCATCTTCCACTTGTAACTTCTCGAGCATATCTATGTCCTTTAGATCCACCACCGACTCACCACGAGTTTTCGCATCGTTCCCGAGGTCCTCTTCAAGAACACATTCTAACTCAAAGTGCCCGAAGTCCTCTTCCTCTTGATAGAAAATTCCCTCGTATGTTACGGGGTCAATGTTGTTGTAATCGTCCTCGGAGGGAATCGGTAGGTTACCATGTGGCGATACCTGGAACACGACTTCCCGGACGTTGAGGGCCGCTTTCTGGCATGGGTACGGCAAATAATAAACTTGCTTGGCTTGGTGAGCAACAATATAGACATCGGCTCCGGTATAGGTGGTGGAAGGCTTAACTTCAACTAACCCAATGGACTTGGTAATTCTCTGTCCACCTCTTGGGTCGAACCAATGACACTTGAACACAACGAGATTGAGTTGTTTGTTTGTACGATTGAAGGTCAGCTCGTATACATTCTCTAACCTCCCGTAGTAATCAAAGGTATCGGATCCTTTAGTGAAGACACCGGTATTTATCGTTTTTGGATTCGCCGGCCCTTCTGGTGTGTCTCTGTATGGAATCGAAACCCATTCACGTCATACTTCTCATACTTCATGACGTCACGGTTACAACCTTGGGAAACACATCTCAACTCATCTGTCATCTCAACGTTTGCATCAGCTCCCTACAAGCACGGTTCAAATTTGTTGTGTGCATTAGTTACGTGGAATAACGGGGACAAGTCACATATTGGTAGGTAAGAGGGACAGACTTAGACATTACTTTTTTCATGAACCAAGACACAAAGTTTATTTTTACTTCGGGAGCACCCTCTTTCGGTAGAGTGTCCAACTCCGCGCCCGTGGGATCGCGCGGAAGCCACCACTTGTTCATCCGTGAATTCGCTGAAAGGATACAATAAGCATTAGACCGAGTTGAGTGTAGGTGATCGAAACTAGATACAATAAGCATTACACCATGTTACCTAATGAAATCGTGACCGCCATCGTCGTCGTCCCCCTCCCCCCCCACCACTTCCTTCATGTTCATAAGCACATAGAGCATTATGCAATCCTTCTCTTCCCTCTCCAATCTATATTTTTGTCCTTTACCAGCCTTGCCACCGGGACATTGGAATAGTTGAAGCTTGGGGTCATTCATGGGCACGTCGACATTGTAACGAGAGACCGGGTTATGCGAGTGGGAACTTCATCAGGATAGTACGTTGTTGCGGCATCTGCCATCTCCCGAAGGCACGTTGCCTCAGCTATGCATGCTTCAATCTTGGCTTTGTTTCCAGTTATCTTCCGATTATACTTGAACTCTCTCTCAATACAAAACTGCCACCGAAACTGCACTAGGCCACCCAAGAGTGCCTCGTTTGCGAGGTGCACAATGAGATGTGCCATCGGAGTAAAGAAGCCTGGCGGAAAGATCATCTCCAAATTGCATAGCAACTCCGGCACTTGAACTTGCAGCTTCTCAATAACCTTAGGACATATCTGCTTAGCACAGAGCATGCGGAAGAAATGGCTCAACTCCGCGAGCACTCGCCAGGGGAGATACCCTCGAAGCATCACCGGCATCAGCCGCTCAATCCATATATGATAGTCGTGACTCTTGAGCCCGGTGACTTTTCCCATCGAAAGATTGACTCCCTTGCTCATATTCGAACAATAACCATCAGGGAACATCACAACGTATTTTAGCCACTTGAATGCCTCCTTCTTTTGGATGGAATCAAGGCAGAAGTCGGCGTGCGGCTTGAACCAATTCTTTCGACGGCCGGTAGGACGTTGCATGTGTAATTTCTTCCTATCACGAGCTTCTCAACATCGACTCTAGCCTTGAAATTATCCTTTGACTTCCCGGGAATGTTTAGGCACGTGTGAAATAAGGACTCCGCGACATTCTTTACGGTGTGCATCACATCGATGTTATGGGGAAGTTCGAGGTCCTTGTAATACTCGAGCTTCGTTAAGGCTGCCTCGTGAGTCCGGTTGTGCGTTACACCATATCCCTCAAATTGATGGCCAGCTTCCGATGCCGCTGGCACGAGAGCACGTAGCTCGGCATCAACGGCTATACCATCGAACTTTGGCACCTCTCGTTACTTCATGCACAACTTTGCCTTTCTTGAAGTTCTTTTTGTCTTCTACGAACGGATGCCTCCGTTTGAGGTACTTGCCGATTCGTGTCAAACGCAACATACTTGCGAACCTTATTTAGCCAAAGGAACTCAAGTCGATGCTCGCACACCGGGCATGGCCATTTACCAGCTGTACACCATCCGCATGTTAGGGCGTACCCGGGCATGTCATGCATGGTATCATCGCAGCCAAACTTTCATGCAGAAGTTTGTCTTCGATGCTCGGTCGTACATCAACGTCCCGTGGTGCCAAGAGTGGTTCAAATCATCCACAATCGGCTGCATGTAGACACTCAAGTTCTTCCCCGGGTAATGGGGCCCTGGAATGATCAACGACAGAAACATGGTCTTCCTCGTCATTAGGACTCCGGGAGGGAGATTGAGCGGAATTACAAACACGGGCCAACAACTGTAAGTGGCAGTCGACATACCATATGTATTGAAGCCATCACGTAGCTATCGCAATTCGACATTCCGAGCATTTGCTGCCCTATGGGGGTATTTTCTATCAAAGTTCTTCCATGCATTGCCATCGGATGGATGTCCCATCTTCGTCCGCCCTCGATTGTCCTTTATTCGAGTCCCCATCTTGTGCCACGTCATCCGTTTGGCGGTCTCCTCGGTCAAGTAAAGCCGCTGGATTCTTTTTATGAATGGGAGATACCGAAGAATCGACTTTGCGATCTTTGATCGCCTCACCCGACCATCCTTTCCCGTTACCTCTTCATACCTAGAGGCCTTACAAATGGGACGAGTACTTGTCCTCCGCAAAGCTTGTTTCCAGAAGAGAACACGGCCTTTTTCACAACAGTCTATCCTTTGATAATCCATGTTGAGCGCCGACATGAGTTGCCTCGTCTCGTGCGGGCTTTTAGGCGAGACAATGCCCTTTGAGCAACATGTTACCGGTTGTTTTCAGACTTGCTTCGAAGCCGTCACGGGTGGTGTTGTACCGGGTCTTGTCGGCTAGACATTGGGAGATGGCATCGAGCGAGAAATCTCGGCGCCATCGTACGGAGGCGTCTTAGCGGCGGCTATCATATCATAGAAGGCCTTCGCGGCTGGCTCTGGTTCCTCCGGTTACGGAGGTTCCTCCGGTTACGGCGGTTCCTCCCGTGAAGGTGGCGACTGCGGCATGTGGGCATCGACAAGATCATCTAGAAAGTCCCTAACCCCATCGTACTCATTGCCATTGAGCCGCTGCCGCATCACCTCACCTGCTGTCACGTTCGTGCTCATCAAAGTCGATCTGCGTGACGTAACGAGGCATATACCCATATTGCGGAAGGTGTTTAAACATGTCATCCTTTCCACGACGGTGATGCTTCAAGCAACGATTGCACGGGCAAAGTGGCTGAACCTTACGTTTTGTACCACGCGCCAACTCCTTCACTAAATGCCAAGTCTTCCTTATCCACTCATCTCGTTTTATTAGTCGCACTAACACGGCCGGTGTACATCCATCCATTATCGGCCATCCTCTGCTCTATTGGAAGCCAAACGACAAGCATAGCATTTATATCAAATAGGAAAATGCATCATATTTTAATTTTTTTAACGAGGCAAAACGAATGCATCAACCTACATCTCTACTAGGTGGGCTCCTAGCAGCCGCCGGATCCGTAGATTGAGTACGTTCTCCATGCTTTACCCGGTACGAGTCAAAATTTCGGCGGCACCTCCCCGCTGCTCTCCCGATACACGTCTCGCCAAAAAGACAAGAGGATGTGCATCCGGAGAACAACGGTGAGGCGCTGCCGAAATCCTGACTCGGACCGGAGCAGCATGGAGAACGTACCCAACTACGGATCCGCCGACTGTCTCGTAAATGCCGCAAGCGTTACGGTTGAAAATATGCCGACCACTAATGCATATTTATCCGCGTAACGCTTGAGGACGGGAAGTGACACCTAGGTGACGCAACTTGACTTGGAAAATGAATCTAGTGACATAAATAAAATGCGGAGAAGAAGTTGGAAATTTTGCTCACCCTCGGCTGTAGAGGAAGTAGTCGAACAACCGACCGTCGATGTCGGCGACCGTCGAGAGCGCGTCACGCCGGGGTGCTCACGACGAGGCGGTCACGGCATAGCCTATTACAAATCCGCATTCGGGGTCAGCGTTAGTGGAATAGAAACATAGAATCTACATACCAAAAGATGACAAATTCACAAACTAGCAACTGAACAAATAAACTACAAACAGCGGCGCATCATATCCCGATAATTTGACAGCAATTGGACAATATTTGTGTCTTAGAGCAAGTCCAGTAATTGGAGTTTGGAGAAAACCTCACTTAATTTCCCAAACAATTGGACTTCATCCACAAATTAATTGGATAGAAAAGCAGTACCAAATAACAAACAGTAGCAAGCACTAGCAAAATAAACAGAGAACTTATGCAATAGGTTTCAAATTCAGTAATAAACACTCAAGCTGCAGAATTTGGAGGCTGCTACTGCGCTGCATATGTGGGCAGTCTAAGTACTATTCGACTTTGGAGAAGACAAAAGTGTACCCAATCAGATCTAAACCACCAAGTTATTGCAGCCATGCAGTCAATGTAGCTAGTACTGCTCTACAAACAGCGTCAAATTTCTAATACAACAATTAAAGCATAACAAAAATGAAAAAAAAAACAGGGGCTAACCTAGCTTACCATGTGCAGGCCGGGTACTGGGCAGGGGTGCGAGGTGGAGGAGGGCGGCGCGAGGAGGAGGCCGGCGACGGGAGGAGGGCCGGGCCGGGGCAAGGAGGTGGGCGGCGCCGGGAGGAGGGCACGGGGCGAGGTTGGGGACGAGAGGAGGGCGCGGGGCTCGGGTCGAAACGAGGAGGAGGGCGCGGGGCTCGGGCGGCGGCTCGGGTGAGGAGGAGAGGGCGGCGGCGCGGGGCTCAGGTGAGGAGGAGGAGGGCGGCGGCGGCAGCTCGGGGGGGGGGGGCGGCGGCGGCGGGCGGCGCGAGCGGTAGGTGGCGGCGTCGGCGCGAGCGGCAGGTGGCAGCGGCGTCGGCGCGAGCGGCAGGTGGCGGCGGCGTCGGGCAGGAGGCGGCGGCGTCGGGCAGGAGGCGGCGGCGGCGGGACTTGGGCGCGAGCGGGAGTGGGAAGAACCTGAGCGGGAGTGGGAAAACGCGTGCTAGAGGTGGCCGACCAGGTGTGTTTTTCCCAGATCCCGATCCCTAGCTATGCCGAGGGCCAGGCTATGCCGACGGCTGCCCTCGGCATATCCACATTTTTTTTTCAATTTTTCATTTTTTCTACTCTCAATTATTATTATAATATAGTATATTAATTGAATAAGTAGTACCAATATAGTATAATATAGTATAATATATTGGTACTACATTTTTTAGGTCATAGGACATGTCTATCGGGCGCGCGGGTGGTCTCGCGCAAAACGGGGCCGCCGGGACATGCGGTATGGCCGTACCGGGCGCGCGCGTGCACCCGTCCGCCAACGCGCGAAACAGAAAACATTTAGCACATAAAATGACGCGTCCTAAACCTAAAAACATTTTTCCCTCCATTTATTGAGCGAAGGAAAGTGTCGCCCCAGTTCAAATCCGGTCAGTTTCCAACGGATTCGGCGGGGCACCGCAGGAAGCGGGTGGGATTCCCAGATGGCTTCCGCGCGCATATGGCATGTGATAGGTGGTGCGTAGGAGGTATCCTACCGCTGCGCGGAGGTCCCGCGCGATACTGAAATGCGCACCATGTAGGCCGCTTCACAAAAAAAAGCCCTTCCGGCACCCCGAAAATGGAAAAACCGTCGCCGTGGTTCGGATTGGAAATCCGCGACCGGGGCCTTGCTTCCCATCCTAAGGCCCACGCACGTGCCAAATATGGCCTCGTTCGACAAACTAAGTGGTGAAACGGGCCGTTTCCTACTCATTTCCCCTAAAAGCCATAGAACTCCGGACGAGATAGCCCTGTTCGTGAAGGGTTCTCCAAGATAATTGCCGTATCCCAGTTCCGTCTTTTGCAATGGTTACTAGGACACATAAAATGACGCCACGCGGCTCCGCTCGATTTTTTGGCTCCGTTTGCTTTGCCAACTGCGCAAAAACGGGGCCGCCGGGACATGCGGTATGGCCGTACCGGGCGCGCGCGTGCACCCGTCCGCCAACGCGCGAAACGGAAAACATTTAGCACATAAAATGACGCGTCCTAGACCTAAAAACATTTTTCCCTCCATTTATTGAGCGAAGGAAAGTGTCGCCCCAGTTCAAATCCGGTCAGTTTCCAGCGGATTCGGCGGGGCACCGTAGGAAGCGGGTGGGATTCCCCGATGGCTTCCGCGCGCATATGGCATGTGATAGGTGGTGCGTAGGAGGTATCCTACCGCTGCGCGGAGGTCCCGCGCGATACTGAAATGCGCACCATGTAGCTGCTTCACAAAAAAAAGCCCTTCCGGCACCCGAAAATGGAAAAACCGTCGCCCGTGGTTCGGATTGGAAATCCGCGACCGGGGCCTTGCTTCCCCATCCTAAGGCCCACGCACGTGCCAAATATGGCCTCGTTCGACAAACTATGTGGTGAAACGGGCCGTTTCCTACTCATTTCTCCTAAAAGCCATAGAACTCCGGACGAGATAGCCACTGTTCGTGAAGGGTTTTCCAAGATAATTGCCGTATCCCGGTTCCGTCTTTTGCAGTGGTTACCAGGACACATAAAATGACGCCACGCGGCCCCGCTCGATTGTTTGGCTCCGTTTGCTTTGCCAACTGCGCAAAACGGGGCCGCGGGACATGCGGTATGGCCGTCCGGGCGCGCGCGTGCACCCGTCCGCCAACGCACGAAACGGAAAACATTTAGCACATAAAATGACGCGTCCTAGACCTAAAAACATTTTTCCCTCCATTTATTGAGCGAAGGAAAGTGTCGCCCCAGTTCAAATCCGGTTAGTTTCCAGCGGATTCGGCGGGGCACCGCAGGAAGCGGGTGGGATTCCCAGAGGGCTTCCGCGCGCATATGGCATGTGATAGGTGGTGCGTAGGAGGTATCCTACCGCTGCGCGGAGGTCCCGCGCGATACTGAAATGCGCACCATGTAGCCGCTTCACAAAAAAAGCCCTTCCGGCACCCCGAAAATGGAAAAACCGTCGCCCGTGGTTTGGATTGGAAATCCGCGACCGGGGCCTTGCTTCCCATACTAAGGCCCACGCACGTGCCAAATATGGCCTCGTTCCGACAAACTATATGGTGAAACGGGCCGTTTCCTACTCATTTCCCCTAAAAGCCATAGAACTCCGGACGAGATAGCCCTGTTCGTGAAGGGTTTTCCAAGATAATTGCCGTATCCCAGTTCCGTCTTTTGCGGTGGTTACTAGGACACATAAAATGACGCCACGCGGCTCCGCTCGATTTTTGGCTCCGTTTGCTTTGCCAACTGCGCAAAACGGGGCCGCCGGGACATGCGGTATGGCCGTACCGGGCGCGCGCGTGCACCCGTCCGCCAACGCGCGAAACGGAAAAAATTTAGCACATAAAATGACGCGTCCTAGACCTAAAAACATTTTTCCCTCCATTTATTGAGCGAAGGAAAGTGTCGCCCCGGTTCAAATCCGGTCGGTTTCCGGCGGATTCGGCGGGGCACCGCGGGAGCGGGTGGGATTCCCGGATGGCTTCCGCGCGCATATGGCATGTGATAGGTGGTGCGTAGGAGGTATCCTACCGCTGCGCGGAGGTCCCGCGCGATACTGAAATGCGCACCATGTAGCCGCTTCACAAAAAAAAGCCCTTCCAGACACCCCGAAAATGGAAAAACCGTCGGCCGTGGTTCGGATTGGAAATCCGCGACCGGGGCCTTGCTTCCCATCCTAAGGCCCACGCACGTGCCAAATATGGCCTCGTTCCGAGCAAACTATGTGGTGAAACGGGCCGTTTCCTACTCATTTCCCCTAAAAGCCATAGAACTCCGGACGAGATAGCCACCGTTCGTGAAGGGTTCTCCAAGATAATTGCCGTATCCCGGTTCCGTCTTTTGCGGTGGTTACTAGGACACATAAAATGACGCCACGTGGCTCCGCTCGATTTTTTGGCTCCGTTTGCTTTGCCAACCGCGCAAAACGGGGCCGCCGGGACATGCGGTATGGCCGTACCGGGCGCGCGCGTGCACCCGTCCGCCAACGCGCGAAACGGAAAACATTTAGCACATAAAATGACGCGTCCTAGACCTAAAAACATTTTTCCCTCCATTTATTGAGCGAAGGAAAGTGTCGCCCCAGTTCAAATCCGGTCAGTTTCCAGCGGATTTGGCGGGGCACCGCAGGAAGCGGGTGGGATTCCCAGATGGCTTCCACGCGCATATGGCATGTGATAGGTGGTGCGTAGGAGGTATCCTACCGCTGCGCGGAGGTCCCGCGCGATACTGAAATGCGCACCATGTAGCTGCTTCATAAAAAAAAGCCCTTCCGGCACCCCGAAAATGGAAAAACCATCGCCCGTGGTTCGGATTGGAAATCCGCGACCGGGGCCTTGCTTCCCATCCTAAGGCCCACGCACGTGCCAAATATGGCCTCGTTCCGACAAACTATGTGGTGACACGGGCCGTTTCCTACTCATTTCCCCTAAAAGCCATAGAACTCCGGACGAGATAGCCCTGTTCGTGAAGGGTTTTCCAAGATAATTGCCGTATCCCAGTTCCGTCTTTTGAAGTGGTTACTAGGACACATAAAATGACGCCACGCGGCTCCGCTCGATTTTTTGGCTCCGTTTGCTTTGCCAAGCTGCGCAAAACGGGGCCGCCGGGACATGCGGTATGGCCGTACCGGGCGCGCGCATGCACCCGTCCGCCAACGCGCGAAACGGAAAACATTTAGCACATAAAATGACGCGTCCTAGACCTAAAAACATTTTTCCCACCATTTATTGAGCGAAGGAAAGTGTCGCCCCAGTTCAAATCCGGTCAGTTTTCAGCGGATTCGGCGGGCACCGCAGGAAGCGGGTGGGATTCCCCAGATGGCTTCCGCGCGCATATGGCATGTGATAGGTGGTGCGTAGGAGGTATCCTACCGCTGCGCGGAGGTCCCGCGCGATACTGAAATGCGCACCATGTAGTTGCTTCACAAAAAAAAGCCCTTCCGGCACCCCAAAAATGGAAAAACCGTCGCCCGTGGTTCGGATTGGAAATCCGCGACCAGGGCCTTGCTTCCCATCCTAAGGCCCACGCACGTGCCAAATATGGCCTCGTTCCGACAAACTATGTGGTGAAACGGGCCGTTTCCTACTCATTTCCCCTAAAAGCCATAGAACTCCGGACGAGATAGCCCCGTTCGTGAAGGGTTCTCCAAGATAATTGCCGTATCCCGGTTCCGTCTTTTGCGGTGGTTACTAGGACACATAAAATGACGCCACGCGGCTCCGCTCGATTTTTTGGCTCCGTTTGCTTTGCCAAGCTGCGCAAAACGGGGCCGCCGGGACATGCGGTATGGCCGTACCGGGCGCGCGCGTGCACCCGTCCGCCAACGCGCGAAACGGAAAACATTTAGCACATAAAATGACGCGTCCTAGACCTAAAAACATTTTTCCCTCCATTTATTGAGCGAAGGAAAGTGTCGCCCCAGTTCAAATCCGGTCAGTTTCCAGCGGATTCGGCGGGGCACCGTAGGAAGCGGGTGGGATTCCCTGATGGCTTCCACGCGCATATGGCATGTGATAGGTGGTGCGTAGGAGGTATCCTACCGCTGCGTGGAGGTCCCGCGCGATACTGAAATGCGCACCATGTAGCTGCTTCATAAAAAAAAGCCCTTCCGGCACCCCGAAAATGGAAAAACCGTCGCCCGTGGTTCGGATTGGAAATCCGCGACCGGGGCCTTGCTTCCCATCCTATGGCCCACGCACGTGCCAAATATGGCCTCGTTCCGACAAACTATGTGGTGACACGGGCCGTTTCCTACTCATTTCCCCTAAAAGCCATAGAACTCCGGACGAGATAGCCATCGTTCGTGAAGGGTTTTCCAAGATAATTGCCGTATCCCGGTTCCGTCTTTTGAAGTGGTTACTAGGACACATAAAATGACGCCACGCGGCTCCGCTCGATTTTTGGCTCCGTTTGCTTTGCCAAGCTGCGCAAAACGGGGCCGCCGGGACATGCGGTATGGCCGTACGGGCGCGCGCGTGCACCCGTCCGCCAACGCGCGAAACGGAAAACATTTAGCACATAAAATGACGCGTCCTAGACCTAAAAACATTTTTCCCACCATTTATTGAGCGAAGGAAAGTGTCGCCCCAGTTCAAATCCGGTCAGTTTTCAGCGGATTCGGCGGGCACCGCAGGAAGCGGGTGGGATTCCCAGATGGCTTCCGCGCGCATATGGCATGTGATAGGTGGTGCGTAGGAGGTATCCTACCGCTGCGCGGAGGTCCCGCGCGATACTGAAATGCGCACCATGTAGGCCGCTTCACAAAAAAAAGCCCTTCGGCACCCCAAAAATGGAAAAACCGTCGCCGTGGTTCGGATTGGAAATCCGCGACCGGGGCCTTGCTTCCCATCCTAAGGCCCACGCACGTGCCAAATATGGCCTCGTTCCGACAAACTATGTGGTGAAACGGGCCGTTTCCTACTCATTTCCCCTAAAAGCCATAGAACTCCGGACGAGATAGCACTGTTCGTGAAGGGTTCTCCAAGATAATTGCCGTATCCCAGTTCCGTCTTTTGCAGTGGTTACCAGGACACATAAAATGACGCCACGCGGCTCCGCTCGATTTTTTGGCTCCGTTTGCTTTGCCAACTGCGCAAAACGGGGCCGCGGGACATGCGGTATGGCCGTACCGGGCGCGCGCGTGCACCCGTCCGCCAACGCGCGAAACGGAAAACATTTAGCACATAAAATGACGCGTCCTAGACCTAAAAACATTTTTCCCTCCATTTATTGAGCGAAGGAAAGTGTCGCCCCGGTTCAAATCCGGTCGGTTTCCGGCGGATTCGGCGGGGCACCGCGAGAAGCGGGTGGGATTCCCGGATGGCTTCCGCGCGCATATGGCATGTGATAGGTGGTGCATAGGAGGTATCCTACCGCTGCGCGGAGGTCCCGCGCGATACTCGAAATGCGCACCATGTAGCCGCTTCCACAAAAAAAGCCCTTCCGGCACCCCGAAAATGGAAAAACCGTCGCCCGTGGTTCGGATTGGAAATCCGCGACCGGGGCCTTGCTTCCCATCCTAAGGCCCACGCACGTGCCAAATATGGCCTCGTTCCGACAAACTATGTGGTGAAACGGGCCGTTTCCTACTCATTTCCCCTAAAAGCCATAGAACTCCGGACGAGATAGCCCCGTTCGTGAAGGGTTTTCCAAGATAATTGCCGTATCCCGAGTTCCGTCTTTTGCGGTGGTTACTAGGACTCATAAAATGACGCCACGCGGCTCCGCTCGAATTTTTGGCTCCGTTTGCTTTGCCAATTGTGCAAAACGGGGCCGCCGGGACATGCGGTATGGCCGTACCGGGCGCGCGCGTGCACCCGTCCGCCAACGCGCGAAACGGTAAACATTTAGCACATAAAATGACGCGTCACACTTGTACATATATGTTAGCCAAACCTTACATCACACTTGTACACATATTTTATGGGCATATGCAAGTTTTCCGGCGATTCCGACGATCCGATGGTCTGTATCTTGAAAAACCCTAGGGCGGGGACCCCGCAGATCTACCCCTATAGCTTTCTCCGTGTGAGGGTTTACCAATGGACTTTTTTACTTGCTTTGGTTTGTTTAGGACATATGTACATGGAAACCATAGGTTGGGCATACTTTACCATAAAATAGGCTCTGTTTGAGCCGTGGCGGGAGTTTCCACATACAGATCCTGCATTTCACCAAGTGCTAGCCCATGTATGCGGAAATCGTCAACGCCGGGTACATGCAAGGTTAGCCAAACCTTACATCACACTTGTACATATATGTTAGGGGCAGATGCAAGTTTTCCAACAATTCCGACGCTCCGATGATCTGTATCTTGGGAAACCCTAGGGCGGGGACCCCGCAGATCTACCCCTAGGGTTAGGGTTAGGGTTAGAGTTAGGGTTAGCAATGTATGTGGAAACCCTAGGGTTAGGGTTAGGGTTAGAGTTAGGGTTAGGGTTAGAGCTAGGGTTAGAGTTAGGGTTAGGGAAACCGTAGGGCGGGGACCCCGCACATCTACCCATATGTACATCAATAGCAAATGTTGGGCCTAGTGGCTCCGGTTGACCCGTCTGCGAAGAGCGTCACTCGTGGGACCTACATATGCCATCTACCAATTCTTAAAAAATAGAACCATTTTTTACATAATTCATACTAGTACATAAATAATACAAACATAATATAAAGTAATATAAGAGAGGAAAAAATAAAAAATAAACCCTACGGCGGGGACCATGCAAATCTACCCCTAGGGTTAGGGTTAGGGTTAGCAATGGACTTTTTCCTTTTTGGTGATGCACTATGCGGGAGACAAACGACGGGAAAAACTTGGCAGAAGAGAAAAGGGCGGGAGAGAAAGAGTGGGAAAGTTTGGCAGGAAATCGGGCGGGAAAAAGAAAAACAGCGCGGTTATGCCGACGGTGGCCCTCGGCATAGACTTCGAGTGTGACATCATCCGGCAGGGAGGAGAAGAAAAAAAAATGGACATGCGCTACACCGACGGTGGCCCTCGGCGTAGGCTTGACGTCGTTAGAGGGACGTTAGGGCACGGTTGGGCTGGGCTGTCTACGCGGGGATACGCCGAGGGGCAGGCATACGCCGAGTGCCACCGTCGGCGTATGCCTGGCTACGCCGACGGCTTCACTACGCCGAGGGGTGAGCCGAGGAGCTGGGCTGGCCGGCCCGTACGCCGACGGCCCCGATGTTTGGCCGTCGGCGTATGACACGGCCGTCGGCACCTCGTGCGATTCCTGTAGTGTTACCCAGTGAACGACCAATGGTGGTGAGCCCTTTGAGCAATATGTGCAAACTCTTGGGTAACTCGCCAATCCATGAAGTATGTGAGAGATTTTTTTTGTGTGAATAGAACCCTGGCATTAAGAGAAACATCGAACAGTACAAAACACCCCAACAAAAACAACAAAAACGAAAGTTACAACGATATTCTTGAGACCCCCTTCGTCTTCAACCTCCAAATCGTGTCGACGGCACGCCGCCGCTGCCGCTCCTCTCTGAGTCGGCCTAACGTTGTTGGTTGCGGATGGGAAGTCGCCGAACGGGTCAATAAGACCACATCCGTCCCGGAGACAAAGAAGAAAGAATAACCGACGATGAAGCTCCATGGAGATCCAGAGATCCCCCAGCCAGAAGAAGTGCTCGAGAACCACACCACTCCCACAAGCTTCTCGACGTTACCGTCGAGATGGGGCTGAAGACGGGGAGACTTTATTGGAGAAGACGCCGCCATCACCACCTGAGCGCCGCCACACCAAACCTTGACCCTAAAACCAAAAAACGAAGCCCTGCCGCTGACGCGGACCGAGATCCACCCCGTCTCCATGACCCGAAGGACATAGAATTGGGGCAGGCCGGCGGCACCGATGGGAGGCTGCCGGAAAAATGAATCGCCTCCTTATCGCCTCAAGAGACGTACCGGAGTTCTCGTGCAAGTATGTGAGAGATCTAAGTGGCAAAGGTGGCCAAGTTCACTAATCCATGATGGGATGGTGCCGAACAAGATGTTGTTGGCAAGGTTAAGCGACTTGAGCTGCGTGAGGCCGGCCAAGGATGCTCCTATGATGAGGCCCACGAGGCCACGACTGGGGAGCCACAACATCGTGACGCGGCTGCTTGCGCGGTCGCAGCCCACACCATCCTAGCCGCAACACAAGGCGCCCGACCAAGCAGCGCGGAGGAGGACACCACCTCCTCTAAGGTTGCCGGCAAACTCCGGCGTGGAGGTCACCAGGGTGGCACGATGCCACGGTCGCCGCCAGCAAGAGGATGCCAAGAAGAGCAGCATAAATTAGGGGTAAAAAAATGCAACAAAGGAAACATTTATCGTTCAGAGAGGATGGTATGCGGGACCCATGAGCCAGCAGTATAAACGGCTCGATCGGAGAATGTGAACGAGAGGGCGCGATAAAAAAAATAGCGCTAGAGACGCTGCCATCTAGGCCCTACAGTCCGCGGGGGTGCGTTTTGTGTTGACTTGGCCAGCGCACCCAAGAATTAGTCATGCACCATGTCTCGGACCACTATGCGCGACGTTTCCCTATTCCGTGGTGCTAGATGGCGTCAAAAACAAGAAAAAAAGTTTTGAGATGCACCATGGAAAGAGCAAAAATCGTCGGAGATGGTGCATCAACAACCATGGTCGGATCTCAAATTGGTCACCCATGCACTAGTAGAAAAAAAACTATAGGGGCACATAGCGGACTGCATCCAGCTCACAGGACTGCTCTTTTTAGCAGCGGGAGGGAAAAGGCACGCGAGTGATACACTCTTACTGGCAGCGCGTAGCAGATTGTTTAGCGATATTTGGCAGTGGTTGAACGACATTGGCATGCGACTGATTACCAATGTTCGTCGCCCCTCAATTAAGAACACATGCAGGTTGGTGATGAGCGGAAAAATGACGTTTGATTCACAACACACACAACGTCAACCAGTTTTAAATTGTGTCACAAGTTTAAATTAGCAGCAGTACTTGGTAACATAAAGAAGAGTTAGGGAAAGTATATTCGATGGAACCAAGAGCGTGTGCCATCTGCCATCTTCGTCGTCTTGACAAGTGATGCTCCAGTGCTACCTCACATGAAATTTAAAATGTACGTGCATTAATAATAATACAAAATATTATACTTGTTACCATTTACGGTTTTGTACACCTCTAAACACATCAGCGGTTCAGATCGCTCCATACCCTTTCATAATTTAGATAATTATATTGGAATCTGTATTTCTTATTGGGATACGCACTCTAACATGGTATGGCCATGTATTTACGAATCAGCATGTTCTTGGTAGCCTATCCGTACACGACCATACTATCCTTTGCAGGCAGTCTCCAGTGCCGCCACATGTCGAGCCCACAGCGATCTGAGATCTTCCTGGAGGTCGACCTCTAGGGAGTGGTATCTTTATAATTGTTTAACAAAATGTGTCCTAACGTTTATCGGGGATATTAATCCCCATTCATTGCATAACTAGACCCAAACACCGGATGTGGCACATGGTATAATAATACCATGGAAATTCCTAGCGTCCATATATACCCATGTTTTTGTCTACGCTTTCATCCCACAAATCCAAACAACATTCTGTGCAAAGTCCACCAACTCATATGCAAGCTATATGGAGTCCAAAAACAAGATTTCTTCTTCCATTCTTCATGATAAACCAATAGAAAATAGCCCCCTTATCAGAATCTCAAGAAAATGCCAAATGGAACTATGTTTCATAGGATTAGGATGCATGAGGAAATCGGCAAAATCATCCCTTCATTGTACCTCTGGATTGTGAATCTGTCGTGGTAGAAGAATAATGTTTGCCGAGCCGACAATGTTCTGCCCCGTTAGCCGAAAATGGCTACTCCACACTTGCTCTCTTGGTTTATCTGCTACGAGTAGGACTACTAGCTATCACTTCTGATTTGGTCTAGATAAATCCTTATTCTTTTTTGGTAATTGAAGGCATGGTAGTTATTAGCTAACTATTAAGTTAAAGAATTGTCCTACTGAGAGAACCAACATGATGTTGGGTGGTTAGGAGGATGGTTATACCCCAGCCCACCAAAGTTCAAACCTCAGGTTTAACATCTGTGTGTCTTATAAAGACGGAATATTCATTCAAAGGGAGACAACGTTCCCGTCGATGGCGAGACGCCTATGGTGACTTTGTCCATTTTAAGATCCGATCCGCCGTCTCAGTCTTTTAAAGGTGCTCATAGGGTAGCGTGTGCATGTGTGCGTTCATAGGGGTGAGTGTATACGTGTGTATGTAAGCGTCTGTGTTTGTACTGTGTTTCTCAAAAAAAAAATCCTACTCAATCCCGTATGGTCTAATGGGAGGGTGCTCCTATATGTCGCTTTAAGCGATGCGATTGGGACCCCATCGCCTGAAGGAAACACAACCTGGGCCGGGCCCATTTAACTCATCTAGAATCGCTATATTCGGGTCAGCACACGCGAAGCTACACCAGCGAGTGAATCCTTGGATCGTATCGTGTTATCTTCCCGTTTACTAGTGATTTTTATTTTGAAACTATTCAGATTTTGAATAAATATTTAAATTTAAAAACTATTCAAATTTGGAAAAATGCTAAAATTATGAAAATGTTTAAACTAGAAAATACTAAGATTTGAAACTAGTTAAATTTTGAAAATTTCAGTTCTAGAAACTGTTTAAATTTTTTAAAAAAAATGGATTTGAAAAAAATGTTCAGATTTAAACAGTTTTCAAACCCGAAAAGTTTTCAAATCCGAACATATTTCAAATCTAAATCATTTTTTTCAGATTTGAATGATTTTCAAATCCGAGCATGTTTTTTTTGTCTAAACCTTTTGTCTAGATCCGAACAATTTTCAAATCTATTTTTTCAGATCTAAACAATTTTCAAATCTAGAACAATTTTTTTCCAAATTTGAATGATTTTCAATTCAAACATTTTTTTAATCTAAACATATTTTAGAAATCCAAACAATTATCAAATCTAAATATTTGTTTTCAGATTTGAACGACTTTCAAATCCGAACATTTTTTAATCAAAACATTTTTTTTAGATCTAAACAATTTTGAAATCTAAATACTTTTTTTTCAAAACCGAACATTTTTCAAACCTTTTTTTTCAGATTTGAGCGATTTTTAAATCCGAACACTTTTTTAATCTAAACATTTTTTCAGATCTGAAGAATCTTCAAATCTACACAATTTGTTTCTCAAATCCAGATGGAAAAAACCGAAGCAGAAAAAACCTGCATTGCACTGTTATAATTCGGCAAGACCTAACAAGTTGCTCATTTTCATGTCAGTATATCATTGGTGTGATTGATGGCACTAATGTCACTACAAGAGTGCCAAGAAACGAGTCGCACACATACATGAGGAGGAAACACTATACAAGCCAAAAATATGCTGGTAGGTGTTGACTTTGATATGAGGTTCTAATATATACTAGTAGGATGGGAAGTATCAACCCATGATGCAACGATTCTGGTAAACAACTTGGAGAAATCTAATGGCCTAAAAGTCCCAGAGGGTAAGATCTACCTTGCTGATGTCGGTTATGCTTGACGCTCTGGTTTTCTTTCACCCATCAAATCAACGACGTATCGTCTCAATGAGATCTCTGCAAGGCACTACCCAAAAATGCTAAAGAATTGTTTTATCTTAGACACTTCAGCCTGCGAGTGACAACCGAGAGGGGTTTCATTGCTCTGAAGATAATGTTTACACTAGTGGAAAACAGGGCTTTCGTGGGAGCCTTTTGTCGCGGGCGCGACTGCACCCGCGACAAATGGCGTGGCCACGTCGCCCCGAAACCATTCGGAGCGAGTCGAGCCTTTTGTCGCGCCCTTTTGTCCCGGGCCGTATCACAACCCGCGACAAAAGGGGTCTGAGCTCTGGCGCCTCCTGCCGGCACCCCTTTTGTCACGGGTCTAAAACGGCCCACGACAAAAGGGCCATGCCTATATATACACACAGCCAGCCCCCCCCCCCCCCCCCACCACCACCCTACATTTTTTTCCTTGGTGGTGTCGACACGTCGTCAGACGACGAGTCCGATGACGACTTTCTCACGGGGCTGCACTGATCATCCACGAGCACAATGTATCGCAGATCCCTGTGCACCACAAATTTCGTGATCTAGATATACACAACCAGCTCCAGGCTGATTCGGTCGAGCATGTTGGCAATAATGCTGCAAACAACAATGAAGGAAATCCCGAAGAAAATAATGCCTAGGGCATTTGTATCATTTTATATTTTATTTAAAGAATACTTTGTCATTAAATATGTGAACAATAAACTTATGTAATAAATGTTGAGCATTTAAACTTATTTATATATTTTTATAATTTTTTATGCTTTTATAGTGAATTTAGAGGTAAATAGCAACTTCTATGGCCGCGACCCAAATCTGACCGCGTTGGGCACAGCGCGCGACCCAAACGGACACGCGAATGCGGAGCTCCATCCACATGTTCGCGCGGCCACTCAAACGGTCCAAAACGAACGACCCAGCGCGTCTGTTTGGGTCGCAGCGTTGGAGATGCCCTTAGACTCCTAGATCTGGTGATCGACGTGAACTCTGGGACAGGGACGGACACCGGAGAGGTCATCAGGGTGGGTCGTTCCTCTCCATCCTCTAGAAAAAGGGGAACAAATTCCAATTAATGACCAATTAAATGCATGCTAATAACTTGCTAAAATTGCTAGTTTTATCATTATTCTAAACACATTCCATCCCATACACCTTATACTCCTCAACCAAACCAGAAGTTGGATGGTCACATCCCATCCAAAAAAAACAAGGATGGTTCATCCCATTCGTATGAAGCCATCAACCGAACACACATTTAGAGAGTTCGAGCAAAAGAGTATCATGCAAAACAGGTGACAAACCATCCAAGATAAAATTCAAACATCGTATTAGGTCAGTACATAGCACTAGCCTCATTTGGCTCCTTATTTTGCAAAGCCACAAAGGTCTGGTCGCATTCAAAGGGACCAAGGGAGGTCTTGTGCTCTAGTTCTATCGGCAGACCATGCAGAGGGACCGGCAAGGGGGTCCTGATGAATGTGTTCTCCTTGCAGCAGAGCTTCCATGTGAAGTTTCGCACCAGGTAGTGCATTGTCACCAATGTTTCAACCTTGGCAAACTCTATCCCGGGGCATATTCTGCGGCCGCTACCAAATGCAACGAAAGAGCATGGTGGCCTCGACGATGACTGGCTCTCGAACCGGGAGGGGTCGAACTTAGCCGGCTCGTGGAAGATACTAGGGTCCATTTGCGTCAGGCTGGCTGCCCAAAGCACCTGAACAGGCAATCGGAGCATGCATTAGCCTACTCGCTGCAAATTGGTGCTGCTTAGCTAGTTTCAAGAAATATTTACTACATTGATGTGAACTGGGAACATGAGTAAAAATTAGCAAGGACCTGCCATCCTTTTGGGATGCAGTAGCCGTTGAACTTGATGTCCTCGATTGCTATTCTGAAGCTGCCAAAGACTGGAGGGACGATGCGAAGTGTCTCCTGCGCAACTCGCCATGTGAGCTTCATCTTCGACAGGTCTTCCCATGCCAGAGCCTCCCCGTCAGCCTTGTTCTTTGCAATCTCTTCATGCTCTGTTTCGTAAAACACACATCGTGAGGCTTTCTGAAAACTCACAACATGCATGGCAATTGGCAGTTCAGTTTTACTCTATATCTAAAGTATCAGGATGGTGTGGTTTATTCGTTGATCTGGGCACTTACCTTGCACCATAGCGGAGAGGGTGGCCGGATCATTGGCGAGTTGCCGGACCATGAAAGTCATGAGTGTGGACGTGGTGTCATGGCCGGAAATGAGGGTGCCCACGCTGCTGTCGACGATCTCCTCATTGGTCAACAGCTGCTCGCCATAGTCGTCTGTCATGCTGAGCAGTTGGCTAATGAGGTCGTTGTTCGGCGAGGCCCCCAGCTTAGCCTTGTTCTCTCGCGTGATCCGGTGGAGCAGCTGTCGACACCTTCGCCCGGCGCCGAGGCTTCGCCTGAACGCCGTAAACGGCATGTTCACCGGGATCGCAAGCATGCCGTCGAACATGCGCTCCAGTTCATCCGAGAGGGCGTCCCGCACGGTGCCCGTCTCAAGGCCGAAGAGTAGAGCGCAGAGGATGTCGAACGTCAGCCGCTTCATCAGTGGCAGCACCGTGACGGTCGTGCGGCCGCCGGACCAGTTCTCATCTAGGTGCCGCGCGCCTCACGATGGCGTCGATCCTCCCAACGTACATCTTGAGAATGTCTGGCTCTAGGAACTCCGATAGCGCCCCACGGATGCGCACCTGATTGTCGCCGTGGTGGCTGACGACGTTCCTCTCCCCGACAATACGCTGCACGGACCGGGGCAGCATCGGCATCAAGCTGCTGAAGAAGACCAACTTGTTGGCCGCCGGGCCCGCCAGAAGAACTGTCGGCGTGCCGAACAGCGACGCCTTGGAAACCGGCCCGTATCGGTTGATCCGGTCCCGGATCCACTCCTCAACGCTGTTGGCGCGAATGGCGCAGAGGAAGCCGAAGGTCTGTCCAATCACCGGCAGACCAAGGGAGCCCGGGGGCAACTCGGCCGGACATGGTTTCTTTGCTCTGGTTACGAGGTGGATGCACATGGACGACGCCGTGACAAGCAGCAGTGCTACGGCTGTGAGCAAATAATCCATTCAGGAGTGAGCTAGTAGTGTTCAGATGATATTGGCTACTTCATTGACGCTGGAATTGCAAATCAGACTCATACACAACACATATATATATGATGAATTATATTGTACATCAATGAGAGCATCGGCAGAGAGCTTAGTTGGCTTCTGGAGTATTGTTTTTCCATCTTTCTTCTTGTGTTGATACTATTTCAACCAATTGGGCATGCCAAACATTCAAGTTACTTTATGTCAAATAAATGCTTCTCAGATCAAGGAAAAAACTAACAATATCAAATAAATATTACTTTATGTCCCTACTAACTAAATTTATGTTTACTTATTTTCTTAAACTACGTGTCAACCAAATAAAGTGATGCGGTGGGAGTAATAAACATACCAGAATCCACAAATTAGGGAATATATAGTTCATATAGATTACAATATGTATGATACTCCCTCCATTCTTAAATAAGTGGACATTTAGGCTCAAACTTTGTCCATCAAAGAGTATACTTCTATGTTTCCAATGCACTTTAAAGTAGCAAAAATTATTTCTCTCACACAGAAATCAAACCCAGTAATATTCAACACATGTTATCTTTATTTTCTATATGCATGCTCTTAGCTTATTGGAGGTGAAAAATAGAAAAGAGAGAGATATTGATTTGCATGTTCCCCGTGCAATTGTCTCTTCCACCAGATAAATTCTCTTGAAAAAACCCGCACGTCCACTTATTTGTGGACGGAGGGAGTAGATGATGAGACTTGAGAATTCACATGACACGGTATCCTAAAGCATATCTTAAGTCAACCCTTGGTGGAGTACTATAGTAATTCTATGGTTTATTAGGCCAACATGTAGCTAAAGAAAAAAGTTCGATCATAAATTTGATCAACAAAATATAAATTAGTATGTCATAAAATTTATACCATTGGAAACATCTTTGAAGTGTGAATGCAGTGATATAATTTTTATGACATATAATTCATGTTTTGTTGACCAAATTTCTGATTGATTATTTTCTTAAACTACATGTCGGCCTAATAAAATGATACGGTGGGATTAATAAACATACCAACATCTACAAATTAGGAAATATATAGTTTATACTACGATAGATGATTGGACTTGAGAATTCACATGGCACGGTATCCTAAAGCAGATCTTAAGTCAACTCTTGGTGAAGTATTATAGTAATTCTATGGTTTTTAATACAGTCGTGTTGTCCATATGCTTTTACTAGTATTAATAATGAATTATACAACCGAATAATTATCATCTCCGCTTTCAGAGATCAAGAAACAGCTAACCATATCACTTTATTTCACTACTTCGATAGCTTGGAGATACGGTGGAGAATACGAAACATATTTATTAACATGAAGTCCACTTCTAAAATATATTTGAATTTAATTAGAGAGATGTATGCTTGACAATGATGCTAAATGTGGAATACCAGTGATGTTATGGCTATCAGGATACAGCAGGGCTGAGGCAGCTGGTAGTAGCAATATGGACCACATGAGATAAACACCCTCGATCGAGTAAACGGGAGCAACCTCTCAACAGACAGAGTATCAATGATAGTTCCCTTCGAGATAAATTTATTTTTATTAACTCTTGATGATACAAGCACATAGTTACCCGGGATCCCCATACATTTCATAAGGAAATATTGCCAAACACTAGTACAGAATGGGTCTTTAAAATCTCGCGTGGCACACGGAAGACTTTATTCACATGCGTTGCTGAAGAACCCTGACGCCAAAAAAATGATCGTCTGCAGGTCCTTCATCCGTCCGTGTCGCCGCATACGTTCTAGTTGTTCGAGTGTGAGGTACAGTTCGCACACTCTTAACTTTTCCCAAATCGTGTGCCAAATGGTCTCTTTGCACACAGTTGAATCTTGATGTATATTATTTTTCATTTGTGATGTTCTAATAAATTGCAAACAATTTATTTTGTACAAATTGTTTGCGATTAGTTCAATCGTTAATAGTTGCGGTCCCAACCGTTTACTACAATTTATACATCATCATTTCACTCATATGGCAGCTTGCAGCAGCGGCGTTTTGAGGTGCCACAACTTGGTGAGGTCATGCTTGAGGCTATTGCTATGCCGAGAGCTAGAAGGTGGCTTGTACTGTGCCGAGTAGTAATTGAGTAGTTTGGGGGATATGGCAGTGTATTTTTTCTGTTAATTGAGTAGTAATTGCAACGTATAGTAGTGGTATATGGACCCCATGGGTAATTAATTTCTGCCCTGCGCGTGACCCTCATCCTCTCCCACCTACCTCTCTCACCGCTCGCCCATGGAACTCTGGACTGGCACACCTTTGGTCAGTACAGGCCTGGGGCAGCCACGAAGCGCTGGTCGGCCGCCTCCGCGCCGCCTTCGAGGAGCACGGTGGGAGGCCCGAGGCCATCCCCGTTCGGCGCGCGCGAGCTCGGGCTGGGGCTGTGCCGGCGGTGGTGTCCGCCCGTTGGGGATGAACATCGGCGGGCCTCGCGCCCGTGCGGGAGGAGCAGCGGCGCGCGTCGTGCGGCTTTATCTCCGCGAGGTCCGCGACCCCCAGGCCAAGGTCGGCTGCGTCCCGCCCACCGTCCAGCTTCGCCTTGCTGCTCCCGCTCTATCCAAGGTGTTGTTCTGCTCGAGCTTTGCGGCAGTGCGACCGTCCGTACCTCCGCCGGTTCTTTCTAAACGAGACCCTCCTCTTCGACGAGACAACCGGCAACCTCACCGAGTCACCGCTCTGGACTCTAGAGTAGCACGTCATCAACATCAACCACATCACCGGCAGAGGCCCCGCCTCCATCCCTGTGGTCTGCTGTGCTTCTTGAGTCTTCATGTCAGAGCTCAATGACCTCTACGCCCGAGTTCTTTTCAAGATCAGCGAATGGGCCAGCCTATATTTCTCTGGCTGGCACAGAGCAACCTCGCCGGGATGCCATGTGGAGAGAAATCAGAATGCACCGGCGTGACAAAATTTGGATTCCGCTCGATACAATACTCGAGGGTTTGGCGTGTATTTATATCAGTAAGCCGAGGCCTCAAGCCATCGACGTTTACAAGGATTGATCGGTCCAACATACCGTATAGGATAGGAATACAAGGACTACACAGTTTGGCTAAACCAATACCGTAACTATATATATCTCTAACACCCTACCTTAATCACAACTTTTTAAGTTGAGATTATGTTTGAATTTTTCAAATACACGAGTAGGCAAAGGCTTTGTGAACCCGTCTGCAATTTGATCCTTTGAAGGAACAAACCGAATCTCCAATTGCTTGTTAAGAACTCTCTCTCTAACAAAGTGGAAATCTATCTCGATATGTTTGGCTCTTGCATGAAATACTGGATTTGCTGACAAATATGTTGCTCCCAAGTTATCACACCACAAACATGGTATCAGTGTTCTTGTAATTCCAAGTTCCACAAGTAGGGACTGTATCCATATTACTTCAGCTGTAGTATTTGCAACAGACTTATACTCTGCTTCTGTACTAGAACGAGAAACTGTAGCTTGCTTCTTTGCACTCCAAGATATAAGATTTGACCCAAAAAAGATAGCAAAATCTCCAGTTGATCTGCGATCATCTAGGCAACCAGCCCAATCAGCATCTGAGAAAGCACTAATCAAAGTGGACTTGCACCTCATGAAAGTTAGTCCAACACTAGGAGTGTACTTAATATATCGCAAAATCCTTTTGGCGGCAGTCCAATGCACTGTAGTGGGAGCATGTAAATACTGACAAACTTTATTAACTGCATAGCAAATATCAGGTCTGGTAAGGGTTAAATACTGCAAAGCACCAACCATACTTCTGTATTTGGTGCTATCATCTGGCCCAAGCAGCTCGCCTTCATGTGCAGTAATCTTTTCTGAAGATGACAAGGGAGTAGATGCGCCTTTACAATTTGACATACCCACACGAGCAAGAACATCTCTAGCATACTTTGCCTGATTTAACACAAGCCCTTCATTTACCTTCTTTACTTCAATGCCCAAAAAGAAGTGAAGTTCACCAAGATCCTTTAAGGCAAATTCTTTGCTCAAATCTTTAAGCAAAGCATCGGTCGCATCCTCAGAAGAACTGACAACTATAATATCATCAACATAAATAAGCATATAAATTGTGACACTCGACTTGTGATAGATGAATAGTGAAGCATCAGATTTTGAAGCAACAAACCCAAGACCTGTCAGCTGAGAACTCAAGCGAGAATACCATGCTCTAGGAGCTTGCTTCAAACCATATAGCGCCTTGTCTAGTTTACATATGAAGTGTGGCTTGCTTTTTCTTTCATACCCTGGTGGTTGTCTCATGTAGACCTCCTCTTCCAGAACACCGTGTAAAAACGCGTTTTTAACATCCACCTGTCGCAAACTCCATTCTCTAGAAACTGCAATGACCAAGACAAGTCGAACCGTAGCAATTTTAACAACTGGACTGAAAGTATCTTCGTAGTCTATACCATAACGTTGTTTAAAACCTTTGGCTACTAGCCTTGCTTTGTATCTATCAATAGAACCATCTGCTCTTTTCTTAATTCTGTAAACCCAGCGACAATCAATAATATTTGCACCACATCTCTCGGGAACCAAGTGCCATGTTTTATTTCTCATAAGAGCATCATACTCTTCATCCATAGCTTGCTTCCACTCTGTATTTGCAAGAGCATCTTGAAGTGTTACTGGTGCATCAGAAGTAGCGGAAAGCAACCATCTAAATGTACCGTCTTTGTACTCTTTGGGCTGGACAACACCACGAGATGCACGTGTTACAGGGCGAGTGGAAGAAGTAGGAGCACTAGATGCTACTATTGGGTTTCTCGGTGCAGAGGATCCTGAAGAAGTGTTGCTACTGCTGTCACGTGCACTGTCATTGCTGGTGCTGCTTTGTCGTGAAGAATTATTGCTGCTGCTCTCACGTGCACTTTCATTGCTGCTGCTGCTTCGTCGTGAAGATGCACCCGCACTTGATCCAGCAGATACTTCAGACGAGCCACTAGCTCTACGTCCGCCTATTGCACCCGCAGAAGATCGTGGGGAATCTCCTCCACCACCACCCGCGTCAGACAGACCAGGCGAGTCAGAGACAGACGCCGATGACACTTGATCCGAGGAAGATGTTTGGAGAGATCCCAAAACAGAATCAGGAGTATCACCATTGCTTTCTGCGCCCGTTTCTTCTTCTTCCGCTATTGTTTGATGTGTGTTGTGTGGCACCAAATCTTCACCGTTTTGTGCAATTCTTATTCCTGGCTGTGTGAAAAACTCAGTAGAAGTAGAATTAGTAGGATTAGCCAATATTGGATCATTAATAATTTCGTCCCCATGTTCAATATTGCGGAGAGATTGATCAAGCATGAGAAATTCTTTGCGTAACAAAGCACCGGCATTCGGGTGAAGCTCTTTGAAGGGAAAAACAGATTCATCAAAGACAACATCGCGAGAGATATATACACGCCCGGAGGAAACTTCAAGACATTTAACTCCCTTATGCATAGGGCTATAGCCTAAGAAAACACAACGCGTAGAACGAAAGGCAAGCTTGCGTTTATTGTAAGGGCGAAGATTAGGCCAGCAAGCACATCCAAAAACACGAAGGGAGGAATAATTTGGAGAAGTTCCTAGCAGGCGATGAATAGGTGTGTCATTGTTGATAACTTTACTTGGAAGCATGTTTATGAGATATGTGGCTGTAAGAAAAGCTTCGTTCCAAAATTTTAGTGGCATGGAAGCATGAGCAAGAAGTGAGAGACCAACCTCTACGATGTGGCGATGTTTTCTTTCAGCATCACCTTTTTGCTGATGTGCATGTGGACAAGAGACATGATGAGCAATTCCTTGTGTTTGGAAGAAAGAGTTGAGCTTAACATATTCTCCTCCCCAATCAGATTGTACCGTAAGGATTTTCTTATTGAATTTGCGTTCAACAAGTTTTTGAAAATTGATAAAGGCAGCAAACACATCAGACTTTTTTCTTAAGAAGATAGATCCATGTAAATTTATTATAATCATCAATAAAGCTTACATAGTAGTTGTGACGACCAACTGAAGTTGGTGCAGGACCCCAAATATCAGAAAAGATAATCTGGAGAGGGAAAGTGGATACACTAGTAGACACGGGATATGGTAGCTGATGACTCTTAGCTTTTTGACATGGATCACAAATATACTCCGAACTAAAATCTCTAACAAAGGGTAATTTGTACTTCCTGAGGATTTTCATAACTACTCTAAACGAAGGATGACCGAGACGACTATGCCACCTTGCTTGTGACGGCTTGGAAGCAAGAAAAGCATTCTTCTGATGAGGCAATTTGACCAAGGATGAAATAAGAGGATATAGGCCGCCAACACACCGCCCTTTATACAGAATTTTTCTCCTCGTAACCCGATCCTTGATAAAAAAGAAGTATGGGTGAAATTCAAGGAAGACATGATTATCAAGAGCAAAGCGATGAACCGATAAGAGATTTTTTGAAGCATTGGGTACATGTAGAATATTGCGAAGTTTGAATGATTGAACAGGATTACGAATTATTGAATTACCAATATGACAAATATCCATACCTTCTCCGCTGGCGGTGTTCACCTGGTCGCGACCTTGATATGTATCACGAACTGAGAGATTATTTAGTTCACCGGTGATGTGATGGGTGGCTCCAGTATCTGAGTACCAATTTGTATCTATGCCATATGCATGAGCTTCTTCATCATCATTGTTCTGGAACCGATACCAACAATCTTTGGCAGGATGGCCCTCTCTCTGGCAGCTGACAAGTGACATCAACCCATGGGGTATTGCGACGGCGACCACGTCCACGTCCACGACCTCCACCGGTAGGTGCTCGACCACCACGGCCACCCCCTTGACTTGAGTTGTTAAAACGGGAACGATCATCTTGGCGCCTCTCATCCTGACGTCTGTCGCCACGGCGGTCATCCTGGCGTCTGTCGTCATAACGCCTGTCTTCATAGCGTCGATCTTCATAGCGCCGGTCTTCTCGGCCATCAAAGTTCCGCGGACGGTAGCCACCACCACCGCCGCGAGATCGCATCCTTGCTGCGTCATTAGCTGAGGACTCAAATCCTCCATCATTACTAGCGGCAAGCATCTCCTGGCGTTGATCAAAGGACTGCACTTGGGAATATAATTCAGCAACTGAGAGAGGTGTTTTGACAATCCCGAACGCAGCGACCAGGGAGTCATAGCGACCTCCAAGTCCGGCCAGAAGAAACGAGACCAGTTCGCTATCATCAAGCGGTTTTTCAGCAGCCGCTAATTCATCGGCGAAGCCTTGCATCTTTGCAAAAAACGCCGAGATCGAGAGACTGTTCTTCTTAGTGTTCGCCAATGCAACCCTGAGGTTCGTGACCTTGGATACGCTTTGTGAGACGAACATCTCCTCTACTGTCTTCCATACATCAGCAGCATGCTCCAACCTGAGAACGTGCATCAAGATTTCTTTGGAGAGAGATCGAAGAAGATATCCCAGTACCTTCTGATCCCGAGCTAACCAGGACGTGTACGCTGGATTTGTTACTGTGATTGTTTCCTTTTCCTTATCTGGATCCGGCACGACCATCGTCTTTGATGGTTCAGCATATGTGCCATCAAGGAATCCTGTGAGCTGGGCGCCGCGTATCTCAGGCATAACCTGGGCGCGCCATAGGCTGTAGTTGCTTCGCGTCAGAAGTTCAGTCGGCGGAGCACCAAGATTGATCTCGGCGGAGGTTGAAGACGAAGACGCCATATCCGCCGATCTTGGTTGGTGTTTGATCGATGGAGTAGTCGGATTTCTTCAGGGAAGAGGTGGCTCTGATACCATGACAAAGTTTGGATTCCGCTCGATACAATACTCGAGGGTTTGGCGTGTATTTATATCAGTAAGCCGAGGCCTCAAGCCATCGACGTTTACAGGGATTGATCGGTCCAACATACCGTATAGGATAGGAATACAAGGACTACACGGTTTGGCTAAACCAATACCGTAACTATCTATATCTCTAACAGAACGAGCACCGTCGCCTTCATCCCTTGTTTAGCTCAGGCCACCGCCGTACGCAGTACGCTGCTGGTTCAGAACGAGTTCGTGTGCTGTAGAGAGAGAGGGGGTTAGATGCTTTAATTCTTGGTCCCCCACGGCTGTATTCATAGTCGTATTTCCCATATGTTAGAAAACGACAATTGCTGTTGTGGTCCCAATCTCAAAAGCTGAGGCCAATGAAAGTTTTCCATCTGCCCAGTTCATATGCCGTCCGGTGCAACTGAGAGTTTTCCAGTGAAGTCGTAATTTAAAGATAGCTGGTATGAACCCTTGTATGTCTAGATGAATTGAGAATGGATCGCCGCAACCTCGGTAGTTTGAGGAGAGAAGTTCTCATACATGTGAAGATGAATAAGTGCGTTCCTTGGGATATCATAACTGAGATCAATGGACAACTTGTTTCACCGAGGCTTCATGGATGGATGGATACAATTGTTGGCCTAAACACGACAAAGTAATTACGGTCCCTAAAGAGGGATGCAATGTAGGTGTGGTAATGAGATAATGAGATGGAAGGCGATGAGAGTGAGATGAGATGCTAGTCCTTCGAGAAGATGAAGAATTTGATGCTAATGGCGTTGACGATATGGCCAACCTGCGTGGCTCTCGTAAGCTTGTTAGGTGAGAGAGGATGTGAGTTTTGTTTTGAAAATAAGAAAACCAAAACAACTGACTCTTAATTTGAACAGAGCAGTGACACGAGCCTAGATGGCCCGTGGACGAGCTTGTGTGCAGGCGCTCGCCCGGTACATGGTCCATCCTGTGTGCCGCGGGATAAGCCCGCTGATTGATGCCCAGTTTCCCAGCATATATCGTGGGATAAGCCCACTTCATCCGTACCATCGCTTGCTAAACATTGATACCCAACTCTTGTGAATCAAGATTTCACCTAGGAATCCTAAGAGCATCACCAGTCGCATCCCCTAAACGACGTCCGGTAAAAACGTCGGATTGGTCGTTTGGGGGATGCCGCTGCATGGTGCCGCTTTGGGGGCTCCCGTTTCTAGCCGCGTCCCCCAATCGTGACCTCCAAACAAAAAATAAGTGTAAAAGTCATGTTTGGCGTCTCTGATAAAGCCTCTATACACAGGGGATGGGCTAGGGATGCCGAACAATTTTTGGAACACGTCCGGACCGAAGCGGCATTTGAAGCGCGACTGAGAGAAGTTAAGTGTACGATGTCCCTCAAATCCCTTTAGGGGACGCGGTTGGAGATACTCTAAGCTCTTATCTTTCACTTAACTTATTGGTCTCGATCCCGTGTTTGGCTCGTAGCTTAGGCGAGAGTGTGAGAGTTCTGTTTTTCAGAAACTAGTTAATGTGCACGTGCAACGCACGTCTTCATAAGTAGCAGAAATGTAAGATAATCAGTCTACAGAATTTGTCACAAAGATTGAAAGTGGCGGTGTAAACGCTGGACATGAAACGGAAATTCAATTCGGCTCCAGGGTGCGTATGCTCCCTCTACCAAAAAAATCATATTTTGAAATATCGAAAAATTTGGACAAAAAATTCCGCATGTACATCTCCATAATATATGAATGTTTGCCAAGTTTCACGAAAAACTAATATTTTTTGTGATCTATGTAAAAAGGAGAAAGATTATCTTGTGGAAAGCATTATTTTTAGCACTGAATTTTGTCTTTTGTTACATACGTCACATGATAAGTCGATTTTTTATGAAACAACTTTGTAAGCGCGTAGCACGTAAAGATGTACGTGCGGATTTTTTGTTTCAATTTTAAAAAAATTTAAAACATGTGTAAGTTGTATTTCAAAATATAGGGAGCATATGCACCCATGTTCCAAAACACCACTCCCGACATGAAAGACTTAAAAACATGCGCAGACAAAACTTGGCTCAATACACCTGGTGAATGAGATGGGGACGATCAGTTCACTTGCCTAGTACATTTTTAATCTGAGATGAGATCCCCCGGCGAACTGTCCTAAGTAATTGTGAAATTGTAGGCTAGTTAATTACTATACAAATAAACAATTGATGTAAGCAATAATATATTCCAAATGATAAATAATTTCTAAGTGTTGTCATCTTTGCTAGCAGACAAACCATTTATCTCCATGTATCCTGACGCAAATGGATTAAACCAGAAAAAATATATCTTTGAAAGATAAACCAGAAGACACACATGTTTTGGATGAATGCCTTTTAAATAAAGCCTCAAACTAATATTGATTAGGTTTGTTATTTATTGAAGCTAAATTTACACCCTTATTTAAAACTATTTTCTCCAGAGTATCACCTCATATCCTATCGCCATTATGCAAGTAAATGTGCATGTGCAAACACAAGAAGTCTACAGAGTCATAAAAATAAAATATATTAAGTTCCAAAATATTACAGCAAACACAAGAAGTCTACATTCATGCTCCGCCGTCAACACCGGCGATCTTGGCCACTGCTTCAACATAGAACCAAGACATAACCTTATTAGCACCAGCAACCCAACTGCAGCAAAACCACTGGACGCCCTCCAAACTGCAAATAAACTTTTACAAGTTAGTACAAGAGAGGCATAAGGTATACAGAACTCTTCCAAGGAAATCTGAATTGATTGAAACAGAATTGGCGTCCTTCTAGAGTTTTTCTCCCAGTAGTTCAGGAAGGTCTCTACATAAGGAAAAAAAAAGGACAAGAGTTCTTGAAGCACCGAATAACCTAGTGAATGAATTAATGATATCAATTCACTTGCCTAGTGCGCGTATTTAATAATTAATACAATATCAGTTCCCCTACGAACTCTCCTTTGAAAAATGTTAAGGAAATTGTAGTCCGGTTACTGCAAATAAATGCAAGTGACAAATTTATGAAATGATAAATAATTCATAAGTGATGGCATCTAGTTAGACTAATCCATTTATCATTTCCACGTATCATGATGCATATGGATGAAAATGGGTCTTGAAAATATGAACATGAAAAGTAGAACACTTAACTTCCATGTTGGAAATCTGTATGTGTATCCGGATCAGCAGCTGCTCCAGTTGTACTTGTACCCCCATTTGCATTAGAATCACCAATTAATCCCGATGGGTAGGACCTGAACTGTTGGAAAGCTGGTTGTGACACATAATGCTTTTCCAGTTATCATGCCAAACAAGGTCACTATACGAACATGTGACCAACATCACAACAGAAATTACATGGATTGCCTGACAAAAGTTGATGGTTTCAAATTTGATTTGTTCGTTGATAAACTGGAAGCAAAATAAAGCTCACACGGCACAAAATATGTCATGTGCCATTTATAGAGTAAAAGAACTCTTTAGAAATGAAAGGTAAACACAACATAATAAAATATGATATAGAGAAAGTATGTTCAGTTATTATTTCCCTGCCAAAAAACATATTTTTCTACTTTCAAATCAAAAGATCGTATGTGAAAACTAACTCTGAAAATCTTACAGTCTATCACTTTACAAGCTGCTTAATCTGTTCAGCGATCTGCAGTAAGATAAATTGAATTACTTGATGCATATCTTCAACATACGGAATAGTAAGAACTAATACTTCCATACATTAATTTGAGTTTCACGCCAGCTGCCAAAATCCGTTTAAATTGCTCATACCTCCGTATATGTTGTAGGATCAAGTTCATTCAGTGGTTGATGATCTGCTCCTGATCTCTCCCTCAGCATTTGGCTTATTCTCCACAATATGTTTATGGATACAAATAAAGTATTTCATTAGAGATCGCTTGTAGTATCAAGTTCATTCAGTGGTTGATGCTCCGAGTCAGCTTCTGATCTCTCCCTCAGCATTTGGCTTATTCTGACATAAAAAGTAGCCACAATACGTGTATGGATACAAATAAAATTAGAGATCGCTGTGCAGCATCATGCCTGATTGACTTACGAACAGAAGCAGATTATTTTTACAGGGAACATAAAGCAGAACTTCGAGTGGAATGATAACATGATCTCCTGATCTGAACTTTTGAGCTCTAGAATAAAAGGAAACAGCCTGAAACAGAGCCATATCAAGTGTTGTAAAAAAAAAAAATCAATAGACACATGAATCAAATTTCCAAAGTTCCTTACTTTCCAAAAAAACTACCCACCAACAGTATCGGCAGACCAACTCTGATCCATATAGCAATTCCTGTCGGATTGGACTAAAATTTGCATCTCTGAAAATTGATTCATGAAGATGAGGAACACTTGAAATTCGATCTAGGTGTCGCCCTTCCTCGTCAGAGTACAGGGACGTCGCGGGCACAGAGCGGGTGCAGGCAGCGTCATTGCCTGGTGGGGAGGCGGCATCAGTACGTGGAAGCAATGGCGGCTAGGTGGGGTAGCCGCTCAGGAGAAGGGCATCAGCAGGAACCACGGTGGGATTGCAGCATTACAGGGTGAGGCAGAAAGATATCAGGCGCGGTGGCATGGCGCGGCATCGTGGCCTTGTGGGTCAGGCGGCGGCGCGTGGAGTGGCGGTGTCGAGGGGAGAGGAGGCGGCGGCTGTTGGGGCAAGGGGTGATCAGCGATCTGATTGTGCGGAGTCGGTTTCTCTTGTTCTCTCAAGACGGGCGCGTGAATCTTGGGTGGGGAGAATGGATGGATGTAGGCCGTATGATAAGTGTTGATAGACGGTTAAGATTTAATTTTCCTACGGCACTTCATGCCTTTATAAGTAGTAGTAGATAAGCAACGTTCTAAAAACGTGTCAAGATATAACTAACCAAAACAATCGACACTTACTTTGAACAGAAGTGGTAATCGTGATTCGTGAGTAGTAGTAGTGACGGCCCGTGGACGAGGCTGCGTGCAAGGCGCTCGCCCGTACATGGCCCAGCCCGTGTCCCGCGGGATAAGCCTGCTGATTGATTGATGCCTAGTTGCCCAGCATATATCGCGGGATTCCCCTGACGGATGTTGTATTTCCCTATCTGAATCTATACCTATCTTCTTTACTATTAAACTAGTAAAAGTGCCCGTGCGATGCACCGGGTCACCAAATACTCAAACGCTCTAGCAAACCATCTATGCTGATACTTCTCCTCTTTATCATCATCATCGACGGTGATCCCATTTTCTACTATTCATAACAATATTGGATTGTAAGCCTCTCGCTGCACCGACTTGTAATACCACAAACTTATAATGATGGTGGGTGCCTTAAATTTCAGTAAGATATGGATTCAAACAAATATACAGTTAGTGCACACATAATATTCACCAACAGTTCAAAATTTTAGTAAAAATAATGGCTGGTTCAGTAAAAATAATTATACTATGTTTAGTAAAAATTTAATGATAAAATTATCAAGATTATAGCGGAATTTACACAATACAATGTGTTAAAATAAGTGTAGTATGTATTGGGCGTGTATTTTAACATGTATGTGTGTGTAACATGTACTGATTATTATATACTGTATAAAAAAGAGACGTGGTGACACATACCCTAAACTTAAACTTGGTACTCATGCTGCATTCCAGAAAGTAGTACATGCTAATATTTGCTGAACGCTAGTATTTTTGTATTCTGATAAATTGCAATTAATAATTCCCATAAAAGATTTTTGTGAATCCACCGACTAAGAGTAAATCATACTGCACCAGATTATCCAAAAGAGATGCCACATGACCATCGATGCCAGATGAAATGCTCGATTGCCTCCAGCAAGTTTTATCTGTTGAGAAAATCCCTACTATACCTCCAAACCAGATCACATGAACGGGGTCGTGTTCCAACATGATCGCCCTTCCCTCCTCCAGCTCCTTTTTGCATGCTGGTGTGTGACGCCGAGTTGTGGAGTGCTCAGGCTCCTGAGGCTGCCCGCGGAGCTGTGATCACGTGGGGCGCGCGCTTTTGCTAGATGTTTTGGCATGTTCTCTCTCACTGGTCGCCTACCTTCTCTCCGTCTGTCTCATATACCTCTGCTGTAAATAATTTGCTTTTGAGCCTTTTTTCAAATGCAATAGATTCAGGTGGAGAATCTCTCCAAAAATCTCCAGAAACCCATACATGTCAAGTAGTAAGTGAGTTTTTAGAAGGAGTCGAAATCCACTTGCAACTCCAGCTCTATATTTTCCAATCAAGGAGGATACAATTGCTGCAGCCGGAGCCGAGCATCCGCGAAGCCAAGCTGATCACATGTACTGATTATTGTAAGTGAGTTTTTATCGTCCATTGAGCTATACATGATACATGGCATGACATAAACTCACCAGCCCTTGTGCAACACTCATGTCTCGGTTATGTCACCATGGAAGTTATATAACATAATACTAAAAAGTTAGCAAAGGTGTTTCAGTGCACCTTCTCTCATCCATACGGAACGGGTGATCTATTTAGATCAATTGGCCAGAGTACAAAGATTATGAACTAAAAGTTGCACTCTATAATATAGACAGTATGATTGTATTATTAGCATAGTATATGACCGCTCGTTTGTCTAGTCAATCCGCGCCAGAGAATATAGATTAAGTTGTTACATGGCGGTGAAGAGATGCATGAGTTTATATTTGTTGTACAATGAATCTGCCAATGCTAACTCAGCTCGGAACAGAATTTTTTTTCAGACCAACTTCCTCAGTGAATTTCTCTGAAATTAAGTGTGTTACATCATCTTCTATTAGTGGTTCATAATTCTGGAGAGTGAGATCTGAAGAACACTGAAAGTAGCAACACTTGAGTACAGTTACAAATTTAGCAATAATTTTCACATCTTAGCAATGCAACCCGTGACAGATGCATCTACTATTTAGGAATCATATGGCGCAAATGTCTTCTGGCATTTACCCTTTTAGTAATATGTTGTATCCCCTGACAGATGAAAAATCCAACAGCTTCTCGTTCATGGTTTGATTTGATTCGTCTAGTCCAATCAGACAGCGAGAAGTTGAGCATCTCCCAGATGAGATCGGGGCCAGCAGACGACATCTTCTCCAAACCAGTATCCCTGAAACGTGATTACCTGGATTGAATTACTCCCTCTCCTTAGAAAGTCAAGGCCTTCGTCATCTATACTTGGGAAACCAGCTATGTCCAACTCCTCTAGGGGCAGGGCCTCTGCATCGGCGTACACGACCTGACCGATCGGCTCCAGCTAGTGCCTCTACAAGGCAGACATGAAGCACTGGCTCTTCTGCAAGAATAAGGGGTCCAGGACCAGGAGCCATATCGGCCCATAGTAGGAATCCATCTCCTCCACACCGCGGCTGCCGGACGGTCGAGGCAGGACCTCAAATCGCAGCAGACCCTTCAACCCTACGGAGTACTTCCGAAGCTCATTGCGCCGACGACGGTTGGCGGTAGCTCGAACCTCGAATCGTAGAGGTCCCTTCAGCCCTTCTTCCGACTTCCGAAGCGCACGGCACCGACGACCGAGATGGCGGAGGCTAGGGATAGGTCAGTGCTTCGCGGAGACGACTTCTCGTCTGGTAAGGAAAGGGATCGCCGAGTAGCAGGCACGACTCAATCGATCGAGGAAACGCTACGACTGGACTTTTATAAGCACAAGATTACTTTCTTTGTCGTGCTGGAAGCGGAGTTTCCATCGGATCCACCTATCTCTTTCCAGATTGTGACAAAGTCAGGTCTCCGGCTGTGAGCCAGTTAGCAGGGTCGAGTTTGTACCAAACACGTTTTTTTTTTTATCAAACACGTTATTGGTTGTACGATACGATGAATCGTGGGACGGACCAAGGCGTTCACAACGACGGACGAAAATATTGTGACGGACCGAACCAAGGAAACCTTATTTTCTTTATTATCTTTATTACTACTAGTAAAATACCCGCGCGTTGCAGCGGATTCTAAATAGTAGTAAAACTTTTTAACTCATCTCCAAAATCTTTCTGCATGGTCTTGTTTCTAAGATGTCGTCTTCTCTAATGTTGTATTTTACCTTTATACTAATTTGAGATAAATATATCACTTATTGTTATGCGCCGTACGCCAATACTTCCGATGCTTGGAGAGATGGTCAGATGGAAACAAAAAGATATTATCGCCAAAAAAACCATTTTAAGAGCTCAAAAAAATCAAGAAAAAACTTTTTTCGTAAACTCATTTTGACATTTGTCTATCACCTGCGGCCAAAAAAATGATTAATCTCATACGTCTAGCTAAACCAATTTGTAGGATACACATCCCAGGGCAATTATCTCTGGTCAGCCCACTGCTTTCTAACTCTAAGCCACTACTGTATCGCATCACGATTGTACAGTACCCCCTGGTTACGCACCTCCAGGCCGCTCGTCCGCCCGTCACCTGCCGGCGCGCGCCTCCCAGCTGAAGCCGCGGCAGCCGCTTGATGCCCGTATGCGCCTCCCGGCGAAATCGTCGCGCAAGTGTGGCCGGTGAACCTGGCCAAGCGGGCGGCTATGGCACCTCCGTCCAATCGACGCCCGTCGAGCCCCACCTCTCTCAAGCGATCCGACTCTCCACCGCTCCGGTCAACGGCTCAACGCTCGTCGGAGACACAACGAATAGCCGGCGGAAGTCTCCTTTGCGAGAGGATTTTGCACTCGGGAGTCGACAGCCGGAAATCCCCATCCGCTAGAGATCCGGAAGAAGCCATCCATCATGCCTCACCGCGGCGGTCGATGACGAGAGGCTGATGTCGATGGTCGACACGCTTGTGGACGGTAGGCCGCTCTTGCTTCCGATTTTGGTCGGGGAATGCTCCGGCTTCTCCCCATGCTGCTCCCAATCAAGGTGGTTTCCTCCGCTCGCCCGCTTGCCCGTCCAACCGGAGCGGAGAGAGAGGAGGGGATTTCTCGATGGATTGGTCTCTTTTTCGTTTGGAGGGTGGGCCGAACCGTTTTCTGCTCAAGCGGTGGCAGGATGCGTAATTTCCATCGAAAAGTAAGGGTAAGAAGAAAACGGACGAAAAAACTGGGGAGAAACCTTCCTTCCTTTATTAGTAGGTAAAGATTAAACGGCTATGGGTGGTGTCCGTACGTAAATAAATCAGAATCGTACGTCAAAAAAATCGAGTTAGATTCGTTCCACTGCGAGGAAAACCTGCTCCCACGAGAGGAAAACCACGAAAAACCAGGAAAACCGGTGGAGGAAGGAAATCAGGGAAGGAACCGTTCGTACGTGGTGTTCCCGCGAGCGATCCTCTCGTTGTGTTAGCGAGGTGGTACTATTCTGCCACGTCTCTTTGGTGGATCTTTTCCCGGATTGATCGGTGTTTGGGGCCATTGTAAGATCACTTTAATTTTTCCCATGTATAGATCCCTGGGTTGCGCCGGCCCAGCAAAGAAACGTGCTGATCGGCTGATCGCACACGACACGGCCACATAGGTCACACGTCAGAACACAAATTGCAACAGGTTATACGCAGCTGACCGCCTGACCGTGTCGTCAAAAAAAAAAAATTCGCCGACAAAAGCCGGATCGGGGAGCACGGTCCTATGATAATAGAGAGAGTTCAGATTGGATTGAAGACCACCGTTCTGTGCTGGTAGACAATGTCCATATCCTCCACGTGAATTAGCCCAGCTCTAAAATTAATTGTTTCTTTCTAAAGCGTTGTTACAATGTATAAATAAATTTGGGATGCCTTTTGTTGTAATGAAGGACTTCATTAACAAAATAGAGAAATAAAATGCAGCAAATGTGGAGCTAAGGCTGCAATACTACGATCTTCTTCTTTTTGTACGCAAACATATGCCGCCTATAATTTTTGGTAATCTAGAAGGGAATAACATTAATCATGCTACAATCAAAAAATAAAATTGTACAAAGTGGACTCATCATTAGATGGGGATAATAGGAAAACTAAGAAGAACAACAAAAGTAAAGGACCCTTCTCTTGTTGCTAGGACAGCTTGGTTTGGTGAGGTCAATCACCAGAATTGTTGGGTTTTCAGATATATGTATTCTTAAATAACTAAATTCAATAAAATGTCGTAGCAAAGAGTAACTTACTAGGAACACATCGCATCAACACGATGAACAAACAACAAAAATAAATGAACAAACATAAGTTTACATCAATTTCTAATTTTATTTCACATAAAGGTCTACACACTATCCGAGTTCAATTAAGTACAATACAATGGCTTTCCAGAAAATAAAATAATGATTTACATGCAAACTTATTAAAGAAGACAACCGCATCGACGCATCTAGAGCAAAAAAAAAAATTCACAGTGCCCCGGTAAAGAACGACATCTCTTTGCAAGCAACTGAAAAGTCATCAAATATCAAGGTATTGGTACCAAGTTCAGCTATGGTTATGGAGAGCAAACAAAACCATTTGCAATTTTTTTTTTGAAGATAGAAAACAAACAACATGTGAAGTGCTAGAGGTCCATGAAATAGCTTGATATGAACATATTTGAAATTGGAAGGATAAGAAAGACATGTCTTCATTGATCATTTGTTTTCAATAACAACTAATTGATTTGCTTAATGCATGGGCTAAAAACATGATATACCCGTAGCAACGCACGGGTATTGTGCTAGTATATATATATTAGGTATAGATTGCTTGAGGTGGTGTCCGTACGTCAATAAACCAGGAAAAACCGTCGTCCGTCAAAAAAGCCACCGTTCGCACTTGGAAAAAAACCGCTGACAGGATATCCTTTCCGCAGGCACGCGTGATTCCTCCACCTCCACCGCCCCCACCCACCCCCGATCCAACTCCAAACTCCGGCCTCCAGCGCGAGCTCTCCCCCTGACGCCCCAGTATCCCTCCTCTGTCCGTGATCCAACCAAGGGTCAGCCGAGGTTCCTGGGTGGCCGGTCTCTGCAGCACATCGTGTTTTGCGCTGCGGGTTCATGTCTTCGTGAGCCTCTCTCCATCCTCCGCTGCCCAGCTCGATTTCTCTACGCGGCGTACGCCCTCACATGGATTTGGTGGAATCTGGCCAAGAACTAATTGGTGGAGGAGGAGGAGAAAAGGACAGAGGGGATGGGGGCGGAACAAAGGGAGGAGCCCGAGGCGGCGCGTGCCATGGGCATATGGAGCTGAATTTGTTTCATGCTCTTTCTCGTGCGAGTAGCTACGGCACTGGCACGGACTGCCAAATTTTCCTCCATGCGTACACGGATGTTGTAGATGACAAGTTAGGTAGGAGGGGCTGGTCGTCGCGAGTAGGGAAGTCGCCGGACACAAGGGCGTACACGGCCACGACCATGACGGCAATGGAGGCAGCTCACCTGGGGCTGACGGTGGATAAATTGGTGTCAATGGGGGTGGACGTGGAAGTGACCTTGAGCTCGGCGGCCGGTGTACCTGTATTTAGGATTTTGCTGCGGTCCTGCAAAGCTTAGTTGATGCGTGTATTTTTGCTGGTGGTGCACCTAGGATGATGCGTCGCCATGGTTTGTGGTGCTTGCTTCAAGAACTGATCCGGTGCTTAGGGCATCTCCAACGGGGCGACCCATCCCGCGCCCGCGCGTCCGGATGGGTCGATCCGGACAAAATCCCGGCCCAACGCGGCGACGCACCGCAAAAGCGGACGGCCACTGCGTCCGAACGACGCAAACCCGGCCCAAATATTGGCTAGGTTTGCGTGGCCGCGGATGGCACGCGCCGTCCGCTCGCGTCCGGCGTCCGTCGCCTCGTCTCCTTTGGGCCCGCTCGGCGGTGACCGGGAGGGTATTAAATGGGGACCGGAGGGATCCGGAACTCCACTCCGGTCCCCACTCCACTCCGCAGAAACCGCCGCCATGGCCCCGAGCGCGGTTTCGCTCCCGGAGCCCACGACGACGAGGCGAGCAGCCGGCCGCCGGCCTCCGCCGGCGCTCGCGGCCATCGGCAGCAAACCGAGGCGGCCTCCACATCGGAGAGGCCGCCGCGCGGCGGCGGCATTGCCGCAACCGCCGCCGGCCGCTGCTCGAGCCGAAGCCCGAGTCCTCGGAGGAGGACCCGGACATCCGCGCCGCCAAGCTCATCTCGACGGCGGAGGAGGAGGCCAACTGGCCGGACCTTCGAGATGCCATCCGTACCTCCGAGCTGGAGGAAGCGGCGCGGCTGGCGGAGGAGGAAGCGGAGCTGTGGGTGCTCTACGCCCAGGCCCGTCAGGCGCGACGGGACGAGGACGAAGCGGCGCGGCGGGAGGAGGCCAGGCGCCGCGCCGACGAGGAGCGCCGCGAGGAGCGGCGGCGGCAGGAGGCCGAGCGTCGCGCGGAGGAGCGGCGCCGCCGGAGGCCGGGCGCCGCGCCGGCGAGAGAGGCGGCGGCGCCTCAGGGAGGAGGCGGCGCTATCCGCGCCGCCGCTACCTCGGGTCGCTCCGGACCCCCGCTCGGCCTCGGGAGGAGGCCCCGTGGTCTCCGTGGCCGGAGTCCCGGCGCGGTCGAGCCACAACGGTGCCTCGCCGCCCGGGGACGTCGTCGACGACGACGACGACGCCGACTTTGCCCACAGGGGCTAGGCGGCGCACCGGCGGCCACCGCGCCGCCGACCAAACCCTACTAGAGGGTTTTTAGTTTAAATTTAAAAGCCATATAGGGCTTCTTTTGTCGATTATTTGCCCAAAATAGGGCTATGTATAAATTTTGCCCAAAATAGGGCATATGTTTATGAAATATCGTTTAAAATTTCCGTGTTTCGTTTCTTTTCGTATTTGTCCGATTATGCGGTGCGTCCGCGCGTTGGGCGCAGCGCGCGACCCAAACGGACACGCGGACGCGGGCCGCTGTCCGCGCGTCCGCTCGGCCACGCAAACGGCCCAAAACGGACGCGCTGGGCCATCCGTTTGGGTCGCCCGGTTGGAGATGCCCTTACACCCGGCTGGTACTTAAATTTTTAGTGCAAATTTAGTCTAATTAAGTGCAACACACTATTTCTACCAGCAATCTGAAGATGTCCTCAAGCACTAACAATGACCGGTCACTACGGGAGAGACGGCATGTGCCGACGGCCAGCCGATGTGCCGACGGCCAAATGTCGGGACCGTCGGCACAAAGGCCCTCGTCGATCGGCGACGGAGCTGACCGTCGGCACAGACCGGCCGTCGGCACACTGCTGTCTACACCGATGGTCACCGTCGGCGCAAATCGGGCCATCGGCACAGAAAGGTGACGCCCGAAGGCCACCGTCGGTACATCGCCAACCGTCGGTACACGTCCTGACAGGCGGGCCCAGCCGTTGGACAGTCACGGCACCGGTTAGATGTCCTCAGATGAAAGGAAAACAAGGTTAAAAACAACAATGATTGCCCGTGAAAAATAAATGTATATGGCATTCTGTATATGTGAAAGAAAATACTCCATATACAGTAGTAATAAAGACGCCCGTGAAAATAGTAACGCACCCGCCTCCGGTTCTCTTTATTTTTCTTCAAATATTTATTCGATCTCGGTGCGTACTATGAAAATCGGGGCTCTACAGAATTCGTGCCGTTGTTGTCGGAGCTTTCACCGGTATAGCCGCTGCAAGGTCGTGTTATTTACTGAGTGAAATGGAATTGCTGATGGTTCATTATTATTGACATGGCCATCACATGATGCTAACATGTTAGTGTTGCTTCTAATGTGGATGTACATATAAGATACCAGCTTAGATGTTTGTTCTTGGTTTATCACTATTGATGTGCACGTGAGTAATATGTGATAAAGATTTTATACATTGTTACGGCAAAAAAAAAAAAAAAAAATTTATACATTGTTACAGTAAAAAAACATGATTTTCAAGTAGTTATTAGATCTAAGTATTATCATCTTCCCCGTGAAAAAATTAGGCTAGGTCGACAAGCTCGGCCCATGAACTAGGATGGTAACTTCATCTAGAATTTGTTTTCTGCACCTTTAATAAACGACTAAAGTATTATCTACACATTTTGTCCAAATATATTGGGCCGTAGCAACGCACGGGCTATTGTGCTAGTACTTAATAAAGTA
Organism: Lolium rigidum; assembly: GCF_022539505.1. Lineage (NCBI taxonomy): Eukaryota > Viridiplantae > Streptophyta > Magnoliopsida > Poales > Poaceae > Lolium > Lolium rigidum. The sequence goes on from NC_061513.1 coordinate 295,513,643, forward strand.
GCTAAGGTTTCTGTCAAAATTTTCATCCAATATTTTTTGGTACCGGTTCGTTTGATTCTATTCTTTTCCTCCTTCACCGTCCTCCACCGCGTCCGTTCAACCACATCTCGGAGCCAGCAGCGCCGCTCGCCGCGGCCACATCCCAGCACACGTCGTGGAGCATCTGCAGGGGCGCATCCCGGCGCGGGCGTCGAGCGTCTGGGCGGCCGCAGCCACATCCCGGCGCCAGCAGCGTTGCTCGCCGCGGCCACATCCCGGCGCACGTCGTGGAGCATCTGCAGGGGCGCATCCCGGCGCGGGTGTCGAGCGTCTGCAGGGGTGGCGCGGGCGGCCGCGGCCACATCCCGGCGCGAGCAGCGTCACTCGCCGCGGCCACACGCGGACGACGCCGTCCGCTTTGTTTCCCTGGACCGCTTCCCTGCCCTGCCTTGGTCACCCGCCGGCTCCACTAGCCTCCCGCTTGCCGGCTTCAAGAAAGCGCAAGGACGGGAAGCGCGGGTGCCTTCCTGGCCGGTCTTCCCAACTGTCGGCGGCAAGCAAACTGTTGGAGCAGGCGAGAGTGGGCTGCAGAGCTCGGTCTCAGATCTCCATGGCGACGAGCTCGGCCTGCTCACGAAAAGATGGTCAGGAGAGACTGGGCTGCAGAGCTCGGTCTCAGACCTCCATGGCGACGAGCTCAGCCTGCTCACGAAAAGATGGTCTAGGCGGCAGGGGAGCGTGGGTCGCGTCTGCTTGTGTTTTTCTCCCCTCGAACAGATTTTGGGTCAATAGTCCCACCTCGCTCGCAGATAACGAGTTATACCGATTTATATACCTAATTTTTCTCGATTGTAACAAGCTGACTTGAAACAACAAGCATCAGCGAATACATGGAACGGAGAAATTGAACCTAGGGACCGGATTTTGAATTTTATTGATTTATTATTTTATTTCGCCTAAGCGCTCAAATAAGAGTCTCCCATTGTACATGGCCCAATAATGCTATGTTTACGGACAACTTGTTACGGAAACTTACTTACGGGAAGACGTGGCTGATTCTGCTTAATCGTGTCCTGAATCTGCGGAGCAACTGTTTTAGCCTGGGCAAATTGAGTGATCCTCCGTTCCTTCGCCCGCGGCGGCGGCGGCGCCTCCCAAGACTCGATTTTTCCCCCTTCCCTGACTCACCTCACAGAGAGATCACGCGGCGGCCATGGAAGGAGAGGTGGCCCAGCTGGACAAGGAGGAGCTAGCGTGTATCCTCATTCGTGCCATGGCCGCCGCGAAGAACGTCGGGGCCCAGCGCGACCGCCTCCTGCAGCTCCGCCGCCGGCTGCAGCTGCGGATCCCCGGAGACGAGGACGCGGCCAGGATCCAGGAGGATGTCGCCTCCGGCCTCCACAAGGTCTACTCCGTGGGCCTCTTCGACGGCGCCCGCTACCTCGCGGACTGCCTCGAGATGGCTTCCGAGAACCGCGACCGCTTGTCCTTCAGCATCCCCGCCTTCGCCGTCATCCCCCACGAGCAGCTCTACGGCCTGCTGCGCCGGCAGTGGCACTCCCGGCGCCCGACCACCCTGGTCCAGGCCTTGGCCCGCATCGAGTCCGCCTACTACGCCGTCATGCTCCCCTTGGAACACCACCTCCCCCGCTGCATCGAGTTCCTCGTCGGCGTCCGGCCACCGTCCGTCACCCCCAGACGATCGGAGTCATGACAGGCTACCCAGATGACCTGATAGCCGCCGCCAACGAGCACCTCCGCCGCCTCGCGAATAGACCGGAGGGCAAATTCCCCAACCCCGCCGCCGCCGCCGCTGGCAAGCCCCCTCCGGAGGAAAGCAGCGTGGACGTGGACCTGGCGCTCACCTACCTCCATCGCTCGTGCTCCCTCACGAGCCTCGCCGTCA